>NC_057834.1:99478149-99788149 GCF_910594005.1 Cervus elaphus | reverse complement strand
GAACTGGAGACAAAGTTCCCATGTTCAAATCCTGATCGCTCTACCCTTGCCAACTATGCTAGCTTAGGAAAATATTTTAACCCCTCTGTTCCTCAGTTTCTTCTTCTATATGAGATAATTCCTAGTGAAAAGGTTATTATAAGGATTAAATGAACTTGATATGTTACCTATAGTTAATATTATTTTTATAATACATGTGATATATGATGTAGTTAAAGAATAGTATTTGTTACAGAGTAAATGTTTGATCAACAAATGTTAGCTGTCATTACGACCCTTATGATATTATCTCCAAAGACATCATTTTGCTGGTTGTATAATATTCCATAACATCATACATTATTTTACTGTTTCTTTGGTGTTAGACATTTAGACTGGTAACTGGAGATTGATGAGTGTTTTGAGCTAGAATGGCTCCTATCAAGTCTCATGAGATGGTATGAATTCTTGGTTTTCATTTAATAAGTTAGCTTGGTGAGGCAGTACAAGTTTTGTTTTGGGTTCTAGTCCTGGCACCACCCCAACCAGTAGAGGTGACTTTGTTCTTGTTTAGTCACTGAGTCGTGTATGACTCTGGGAACCTATGGACTGCAGCACGCCAGGCTTCCCTCTCCTTCATCATCTCCTGGAGTTTGTTCAAACTCGTGTCCGTTGAGTCGATGATGCCATCCAACCATCTCATCCTCTTATCACCCCTTCTCCTCTTGCCCTCAGTCTTTCCCAGAATCAGGGTTTTTTGCAGTGAGGCAGCTCTTTGCATCAGGTGACCAAAGTATTGGAGCTTCAGCTTTAGCATCAGTTCTTCCAGTGAATATTCAGGGTTGATTTCCTTTAGGATTGACTGGATTGATCTCCTTGCTGTCCAAGAGACCTTGGGTAGCCTTATAACATTGGGAAGAGAAGGCAAAGAGTAGGAAGAAAAATTGATTTTAATTTTAAAAATTCTAACATCTTTTGGCACCATTCTTTATTAGCTGTGGAAATGAAGCCAAGAATTTGCCAGGTGGGTAGGCATTGATTTTTTACAGCTTGTTTCAAGGTTCTGGCTATGTACTTGAGCAAGTCACTGTCTCTTTATTGTCCCATATATAGGATGGTAAATGATATGAACTTTCCTGCCTTCTGACTAGGTTATAAATATCAAGCATAAAATATATGTGAAAGTATTTTGAAAGCTACAAATTTTCATATAATGTAGTATTAGAGCTGTTATTACATTTAATATCTAGGAAGCTCTGTCTTCAAGTGAAAGGTTAGATTAGGTAATTTTGAAGGTGCTAACTAGTTTTAAGATTCTGTGATCTAGTACTAGGGTTTCAGAATGTGTCCCTGCTAGAGTTAAACCCTCCCCCTGTACCTTCCACCTTTCAAGCATGCTAATGATTTTCTTCATTTCTGGATACCAGAAGAGAAACATCTTTCTTAACTTGGTGAGTTATTTATTTGAACAGGGAATGCTATAGTATATCATTCTATTAAACAGTAAAAATATTATTTCTAATGGTGAGTTTGTAGTTGGGACAATTTAAAATACATTTAAAAGTGTGTCCAACTAAAATCTATGTTGCCTTAGTTACAAAGCCTAATATATAATTTCAGCAAAGTCTAATCTGCTCAATCTAAGTGCCAGATCAAATTATTTAATGTGGATTTCTTTTCTTGAGTTTTCTGGTATCTTCTGTCTTCATGGCAACTCACTTCAAGTTAGCACATTGAAGAATAGAGCCTGTTGCTTTCTTGACAAACTTTGACTAAGATACAGAGTGGTGGCTTTGGGATGCTGTGAGGTAGCATCCAGATATAGTTCCAGGTATGGGTTACAGGTCAACAAGATGTGGAGAGTCCTTGCTCTCATGGAGCTTGCATCCTACTATGAGAAGACTAACAAAGCAAATGAATAAACAAGAGAATTTCAGATGGTGGTAAAATCAATTGAAAAAAAAGTATCATGTGAAAGAGAATGGGGAATGGTGGTAAATGCTTCTTTGGGGGTCCCAGAAAGCATTTGAACTGAGATATTTCACACTGTGTCACGTGAAGATCCTTGAGGAGTGAGGCTTGCAAGGGTCAAAGACCTAGGACTTGGTAAGCTTAAGGAACAAAAGGAAAGCCAGGTTGGCTGGAGATCAGGGAAGGAGCAGGAAGGAGGCAAGAAAGAAGGAAGACAAGATTCAGGTCAGGGATGTGTTTATGAGCAACAGAGGCGGATCTAAAATTTATTCTGAGGCAGTGGAAATCCACTGGAGGAGTTTTAGGAGAAGGTCATGCTTCCATTTGTGTCTTTAAACAATTACTGTGGATGTTGGATGAATTTGAGTGGCTACAGATGGCACTCTGGTTTTGGGGGAGAGAAGGGCTGTTTTTTGGTTTGGGTTTTTCTTTTTCTTTTTTTTGAGAGGAGATTGTCTTGCATCTGTGTATGAGTAATAAATACTCTGATATAATTTAAATTTTAAGTTCATTTTTGGAAAGCTAAGAGAGATTGGAAGGAATTGTGGTGCCCTTCCCCCAAGAGCTTGGTGCTATCCATGCTGAGATCTGAGGGCTCAAAATGAGAATTAATTTGGCTATATTCATGCAACTCTTTTTCTAACACAAGGGCTCTGGCATTAGATTTTTTTTTTTTTCAGAAGCATGTTGACAGGTGAAAAATGGAAGATGTTAAAGATCCAAGTATACCAATGTGTGTGTGGGTGGTTTATGTACTTGTTTTTAAATGGCTTTGAAGCACTTCAATTCTTTGATAGTCATTTTGATACTGAATCAGTTAGTTTATTAGGCTGACTTTCATCATTGAGGCTTTCTCTCCAGGCCAGATCAGAAAGATAGAAGTACTTAAAAGACCTTGCTATTGACAGAGTTTGACCTCTCAGTATTTCATTGTTTCCTACAAATATTTCCATAAAAACCTCTTCTGTCCTCTCTGAATTTCATTACCTGACATTCATTAACTGGACTCACCTGTGCATGCATCCAGCTACATAGCTCTCTCTGCCTACCTGCCTGTCCCAAAACTGCCAGTGCTCTCTGCATTTTTCCATTTCTGATGGTGGCATGTGTTCCTGTTCCAGTCTTCTTGATACTTAGGACTCTGGTATTCTTTTCTCAGTATTCATAGCAGACAATTGTGCAGGCTTGGCAGTCACACCAGACCTGGATTCAAATCCTGCTTCTGCAACTTACGTGTGCCTTTGGGCAAGCTTGAGCTTCAGGGGGTCTTGGGTGTCTTTCTTTTTTCAGGTTTTACTCTACCAAAAATTCGTAAGATTGTCACCAAGTATTTATTGAGGTTCAAAATATTGTGCTTGGTACTAGGTGAGCAAACATCAGACCTCTGGAGTTTACAGTCTAGTAACAAAGACACAAAATTAATACAGATGATGAAATGATTCCAAGTGAGCAAAGTGCTATGAAGGAAGCACTGATGGGGTTCTGACAGAGCCATTTATTCATTTATTTTTATTGAAATATAGTTGATTTACAATGTTATGTTAGTTTCTGTTATATAGCAAAGTGATTCAGATACATATATAAATGCTTATATATATATACTTTTACATTATGATTTATTTCAGGATATTAAGTATCTTAGTCAAAGTTTGTCAAGTAAAGCAATGAGTTCTATTCTTCAATGAGCTAACTTGAAGTGTGTTGCCATGAAGACAGAAGATACCAGAAAACTCTAGAAAAGAAATCCACATTAGGTAATTTGTGCAATATAGTAGGACCTTGCTGTTTACCTACTTTATATAATAGTAGTTTGTATCTGCTAATCTCAAGCTCCTTATCTATCCTGCCCTGATTGCCTTTCCAATTTGGTAACCATAAGTAAGTTTGTTTTCCATGTCACAGAACTTTTCAGATATGGGTCCTAACCTGGTAATGTGGGGTGAGTCAAAGTTGGGGGTGAGTCAAAGTCGTTGCAAGCATTAAATGACACTGTGCATGAAGAATATTTCCTATGACCTTTACATTGAATTGATCATAGTTGTTATTGTTATATTATCATTGTTATTGTCGTTGTTAATACCACATGCGTTCCATGACTGCATGTATATATCCTTGATTCAGTGAGCTTTCCCAGAACTTGCTACAGGGTGCTCCAAAAATATCTATCGACTATGTTCTCAGGGATTTGCCTGGAGCTGTTCTGCATCTGTGCTCCCTGACCCCTGCCAGTTTACCTAATTTCTGACCTGCTTTCTGAGTAGTTTCTCAGACTAGCCACTTTGAGTTCCAGCCATGCCTTGACACTCCCAGATTCCTTAGAAGTCTCCTGATCTCCTGTTCTTATTGCTTTATCTCCTGAATGAATGCCAACCAAATCCCAACATGACAACTGCCTTGTTGCTAGGCAGTTCCAGAAGGGAAGATGAACAATTTAGATTTTCCAAAAGAAAAGGAGAATGCATCCCTCTCTGTTTAAGCCCTTTTGAAGAGTCCATGGCTACACCCACTCGACACCATAAGCACCTGTTCTGGCTGAATTAAAAGCCTGAGGGAATATTTCTTCCTGTTGATATCCAGTAAGTCTTTCTTATTCATTACTGTCTTAGAGCTTACATCATAAATCGAATCCTCAGAGTTTTTCATTTCTTCATTTTAAAGGCTGTGAAACTGGTTTTAAGTTTTTAAATTGTCAGTGCCTATGTTATACATACATCTGTGCATGGTAAATTGTTGATTTTCCCAGCTGATGAGTGAGAGGAATGGTTTTTTATAGCCATTAACTCTGAATCACCTCTACTTCTGAAGTTGTTCATAACTGACTCTCTTTCTCCCTTCCTTTCTTCCTATTCCCTAATTAGAGCTTATAGAAAGATAGCTACCCTAGAACAATCCTAGATCTCCTGATGTTGTATACTAAGGAATATTGAGAATGTCATTATCCCTGAAATATTTCACAATTGCTCTTAACAAGTAAGTACCTCTATAACTACTGCCCTCCCCAGGAGGAAGCAATGTTCAGGCAGAGTTCAGATTTATCAATGTATTTAAAACTAGCTACCATTTCTTGAGGCCCTGCTGTATTCCACAAACTGTTCTTAAATTATTTATAAGCATTTTTCTCATTTAATCTTCACAATAATTCTCTGAGTTTGATACTATGATAATTATTCCCATTATAAGAAAAGAAAAGTGAGGGTGAGAGAGTTAATTGTTATTGTTTAGTCACTAAGTCATGTCTGACTCTTTTGCGAACCCATGGACTATAGCCTGCCAGGCTCCTCTGTCCATCGGATTTCCCAGGCAAGAATACTAGAGTGAGTTGCCATTTCCTTCTCCAGGGGATCTTCCCAACCCAGGAATCAAGCCTACGTCTTCTGCATTGGCAGGTGGATTCTTTACCACTGAACCACTAGGGAAGCCCATTGAGAGAGTTTATGAGTTGCCTAAATATTTAGGACCTAAACACTGATCTGACTCTCAAACTTAATAATACTGTCTTCCAACTTTTTAGTCTTTGAGAAATTATGTTCAACATATTGCCACATCAAGAAAAACAATGATATCTTCACCACAGTTCAGTTCAGTTCAATCGCTCATTCGTGTCCAACTCTTTGTGACCCCATGAATCACAGCACACCAGGCCTCCCTGTCCATCACAAACTCCCGGAATTTACTCAAACTCATACCCATCGAGTCAGTGATGCCATCCAGCCATCTCATCCTCTGTCATCCCCTTCTCCTCCTGCCCCCAATCCCTCCCTGCATCAGGGTCTTTTCTAGTGAGTCAACTCTTCGCATGAGGTGGCCAAAGTATTGGAGTTTCAGCTTCAGCATCAGTCCTTCCAATGAACACCCAGGACTGATCTCCTTCAGGATGGACTGGTTGGATCTCCTTGCAGTCCAAGGGACTCTCAAGAGTCTTCTCCAACACCACAGTTCAAAAACATCAATTTTTCGGCACTCAGCTTTCTTCACAGTCCAACTCTCACATCCATACATGACCACTGGAAAAACCGTAGCCTTGACCAGATGGACCTTTGTTGGCAAAGTAATGTCTCAGCTTTTTAATATGCTACCTAGGTTGGTCATAACTTTTCTTCCAAGGAGTAAGTGTCTTTTAATTTCATGGCTGCAGTCACCATCTGCAGTGATTTTGGAGCCCAAAAAAATCAAGTCTGACACTGTTTCCACTGTCTCCCCATCTATTTCCCATGAGGTGATGGGACCAGATGCCATGATCTTAGTTTTCTGAATGTTGAGCTTTAAGCCAACTTTTTCACTCTCCTCTTTCACTTTCATCAAGAGGCTTTTTAGTTCCTCTTCACTTTTTGCCATAAGGGTGGTGTCATCTGCATATCTGAGGTTATTGATTTTTCTCCCGGCAATCTTAATTCCAGCCTGTGCTTCTTCCAGCCCAGCATTTCTCATGATGTACTCTGCATATAAGTTAAATAAGCAGGGTAACAATATACAGCCTTGTCGTACTCCTTTTCCTATTTGGAACCAGTCTGTTGTTCCATTTCTAGTTCTAACTGTTGCTTCCTGACCTGCATACAGGTTTCTCAAGAGGTGGGTCAGGTGGTCTGGTATTCCCATCCCCTTCAGAATTTTCCACAGTTTATTGTGATCCACAGTCGAAGGCTTTGGCATAGTCAATAAAGCAGAAATAGATGTTTTTCTGGAATTCTCTTGCTTTTTCGATGATCCAGCGGATATTGGCAATTTGATCTCTGGTTCCTCTGCCTTTTCTAAAACCAGCTTGAACATCTGGAAGTTCTCGGTTCATATACTGCTGAAGCCTGGCTTGGAGAATTTTGAGCATTACTTTACTAGCGTGTGAGATGAGTGCAATTGTGTTGTAGTTTGAGCATTCTTTGGGATTGCCTTTCTCAGGGATTGGAATGAAAACAGACCTTTTCCAGTCCTGTGGCCACTGTGGAGTTTTCCAAATTTGCTGGCATATTGAGTGCAGCACTTTCAAAGCATCATCTTTCAGGATTTGAAGTAGCTCAACTGGAATGCCATCATATCCACTAGCTTTGTTCGTAGTGATGCTTCCTAAGGCCCCCTTGACTTCACATTCCAGGATGTCTGGCTCTAGGTGAGTGATCACACCATTGTGATTATCTGGTTCGTGAAGATCTTTTTTGTGCAGTTCTTCTGTGTCTTCTTGCCACCTCTTCTTAATATCTTCTGCTTCTGTTAGGTCCATACAATTTCTGTCCTTTATTGAGCCCATTTTTGCATGAAATGTTCCCTTGGTATCTCTAATTGTCTTGAAGAGATCTGTAGTCTTTCCCATTCTGTTGTTTTCCTCTATTTCTTTGCATTGATTGCTGAGGAAGGCTTTCTTATCTCTCCTGGCTATTCTTTGGAACTCTGCATTCAAATGGAAATATCTTTCCTTTTCTCCTTTGCTTTTAGCTTCTCTTCGTTTCACAGCTATTTGTAAGGCCTCCTCAGACAACCATTTTGCCCCTTTGCATTTCTTCACCACAACTGATGGGTAACTGTTACAATTACAGCGTGCTTACCATTTCTTCTCACCAGGTAGATGGTAAATTTGAGATTACTGTCCAACTTCTCTATATGCTATAAAACATCCATAATACCTCACATAAAATTTTCTGGGTAATAAAAATGAGTAGATGATTGTAGAGGTAATAAAAAAACTATGTCCAGGAGGTCTTTGTTCTGAGTCTTCTTAATCAAGTTGGTTTCCAGTTTCTCACATTTTACATTATAGTTTTCTATGGCACTGTATGATAAAGCAAGCTAATAAACTGCACTGGACATTTCAGAGAAATTTGCAATACCTTTTCAGTACTTAAAGCACTTTTCCTATGCTAGGATGAGAAATCTATTTCCCCTTTCGCTTAACAATCTGTTGGGCACATCATAGAATTTTTATATTATAGCATTTTTAGAGGCAATTCAATCACCAGTTCACTTTTGTTTGATATAAGATACAAAGTCATTCTGATTGTGTGGTTTGGAAAAGGTTATAGTTCCCAATTCCATATTAATAACTTTACTGTAGTTAAGACTTAACACTGCTTTTGATGTCAATATTCCTAACAGATTTCTCAGTCCTCAATAACTATGATAAAATGCATATTTTAGAAATGCATAAAAATTTGCAGATCTTCTCCAAGTTTATTTATAAACCCAAAATAGGGCATCTATGCTATTTATTCTGCAGTAAATACAAATACAGCCCTAGGTATTGTTTTTTAACCTATGCACTGTGTTTCTCGTCCTCTTTAGTCAGAGCAGGAAAAACAACAGTATAGTTGAACTCCCTATATAAGGCAAATGCCCCTGAAGCATGCAAAGGTCTGAAAGGTGTGGGTTCTCTGGGGGTAAAATTGGCCGCAATCACTGGAGACTGGTAGTAACAATATTCATTCTTATTGCTATGTGTAATTCATCAATGTGCAGGGCTCTGAGCGAGCAGTTGAATAAGTGGTAGATCACCTGTTTCTCACTATAACTCTATGAGGGTTTTTCTTTTCTTTTTAATTGATGTATAGTTGGTTTATAATATCGTGTTAGTTTCAGTTCACTTCAGTTCAGTTGGTCAGTCATGTCTGACTCTTTGTGACCCTGTGGACTGCAGCATACTAGGCTTCTCAGTCCATCACCAACTCCCAGAGCTTGCTCAAACTCATGTCCATTGAGTCAGTGATGCCATCCAACTATCTCATCCTTTGTTGTCCCCTTCTCCTCCTGCCTTCAATCTTTCCTAGCATCAGGGTCTTTTTCAGTGAGTCAGTTCTTCGCATCAGGTGGCCAAAGTATTGGAGCTTCAACATCAGTCATTCCAATGAATATTCAGGACTGATTTCCTTTAGGGTTGACTGGTTTGATCTCCTTGCAGTCCAAGGGACTCTCAAGAGTCTTCTCCAAAACCACAGTTCAAAAGCATCAATTCGTTGGCACTCAGCTTTCTTTATAGTCCAACTCTCACATCCATACATGACTACTGGAAAAACCATAGCTTTGACTAGACAGACCTTTTGTTGGCAAAATAGTGTCTCTGCTTTTTAATATGATGTCTAGGTTTGTCATAGCTTTCCTTCCAAGGAGCAAGCATCTTTTAATTTCATGGCTGCTGTCACCATCTGCGGTGATTTTGGAGCCCCCCAAAATAAAGTCTCTCACTGTTTCCATTGTTTCCCCAACTATTTGCCATGAAGTGATGGGACCAGATGCCATGATCTTAGTTTTATGAATGTTGAGTTTTAAGCCAACTTTTTCACTCTCCTCTTTCACTTTCATCAAGAGATTCTTTAGTTCTTCTTCACTTTCTGCCATAAGGGTGGTGTCATCTGCGTATCTGAGGTTATTGATATTTCTCCTGGAAATCTTGATTCCAGATTGATTTCCCTAATAATGAGCAATGATGAGCATCTTTTCATGTGTGTTTGTTAGCCATCTATATGTCTTCTTTGGAGAAATGTCTGTTTGGTCTTTTCCCCACTTTTTGATTGAGTTGTTTGTTTTTCTGGTATTGAGTTGTATGAGCTGCTTGTATATTTTGGAAATTAATTCCTTGTCAGTTGTTTCCTATGCTATTATTTTCTCCAATTCTGAGGGTTGTCTTTTCACCTTGTTTGTAGTTTCCTTTGCTTTGCAAAAGCTTTTAAGTTTAATTAAAAACTTTTTTATTTTTTGCTTTTATTCCCATTACTCTAGGAGGTGGGTCACAGAAGATCTTGCTTTGATTTATGTTGAGTGTTTTGCCTATGTTTTCCTCTAACAGTTTTATAGCTTCTGGTCTTACATTTAGGTCTTTAATCCATTTTGAGCTTATCTTTGTATATGGCATTAGAAAGTGTTCTAATTTCATTCTTTTGCATGTAGCTGTTCAGTTTTCTCAGCACAACTTATTGAAGAGGTTGTCTTTGCCCCATTGTATATTCTTGCCTCCTTTGTCAAAAATAACATACCCATAGGTGTGTGGGTTTATCTCTGGGCTCTCTAATTTGTTCTATTGGTCTATATTTCTGTTTTTGTGCCAGCACCATACTGTCTTGATGACTGTAGCTTTGTAGTATAATCTGAAGTCAGGAAGGTTGATTCCTCCAGCTCCATTCCCCTTTCTCAAGACTGCTTTGGCTATTTGAGGTCTTTTATGTTTCCATATCAGAGAAGGCAATGGCAACCAACTCCACTACTCTTGCCTGGAAAATCCCATGGACAGAGGAGCCTGGTAGGCTGCAGTCCATGGGGTCATGAAGAGTCGGACACGGCTGAGCCACTTCACCTTCACTTTTCACTTTTATGCATTGGAGAAGGAGATGGCAACACACTCCAGTATTCTTGCCTGGAGAATCCCAGGGACAGCAGAGCCTGGTGGGCTGCTATCCATGGGGTCACACAGAGTCAGACACGACTGAAGTGACTTAGCAGCAGCAGCAGCATGTTTCCATATGAATTATGAAATTTTTTGTTCTAGTTCTAGTTTTGTTCTAGTTCCAAAATGCCTTTGGTAATTTGATAGGTATTGCATTGAATCTGTAGATTGCATTTGGTAGTTCATTTTCACAATATTGAGTCTTCCTCCCCAGGAACATGGACTATTTCTCCATCTGTTTATGTCATCTTTGATTTCTTTCATCAGTGTCTTATAATTTTCCATATATAGTTCTTTTGTCTCCTTAGGTAGGTTTTTTTCCTAGATATTTTATTCTTTTTATTGCAATGTTGAATGGGACTGATTCCTTAATTTCTCTTTCTGGTTTTTCATCGTCAGTATGTAGGAATGCAAGTGATTTCTGTGTATTAACCTTGTACTCTGAGACTTTGCTGAATTCACTGACTAGCTCTGGTAATTTTCTGATAGTTTCTTTTGGGTTTTTTAAGTATAGTATCATGTCATCTGCAAACAGTAATAGTATCATGTCATCTGCAAATAGTCATTTATATTTTTTTTTAGATTCCACATATAAGTGATATCATATAATAGTTTGTCTTTCTCTGTCTGACTTCACTTAGTATAACCTCTTGGTCCATCCATGTTGTTGCAAAATGCAGTATTTCATTTTTGTTTATGGCTAAATAATAATGCATTATATATGTTTTATATTATATATAATAAACATTCATTTATTTATATATGCATATATAAACAAACATGTTTATAAAATATATAAATATGCATTATATATTATAAATATGTATTTATATATAAACATGCATATTTTACACACACACACACACACACACCCCCCACATCTCCTCAAGCCAATGATCTGTTGATGGGCATGTGGGTTGTTTCATGTCTTGGCCATTTTAAATCATGCTGCTATGAACATTGGAGTACATGTACCTTTTAGACTTAGAGTTTTCATCTTTTTCAGGTATATGTCCAGGAGTGAGATTGCTGGATCATATGGAAGCTTTAGTTTTTAGTTTTTTAAGGAACCTCCATACTCTTTTACATACTGGCTGCACCAGTTTCCACTCAGTGAGGGTTAGCCTTAATCACACTTGATAAACAAGGGAAATGAGGTCCAAAGTCACATGCATAAGTAGGCAATGGCAGAGCAGAATGGGACCGCTGAGCCCAGATCCTATCATCTCTGTGTTTAATGAGTGCCATTGTGGGCTTGTCGGAGGAAGTTGGGTTGGTGAAGCTTTCGTCCATTGTCAAGAGCAGCCAAAGACTTCACCTGGGCCCTCTTTGTCACCACTCATCACCCTGCCTGAGATCTTGTGTGTGCCTGTTTTGCTGGCTACATGTTTTAATGAGTCAAGTTTATGTTTTATGAGTCAAGTTTAGCAACATCATTTCCAGAGCTGTGCTCTGCCTGGCCGCTCCGCTTGGCCCATCTTCGCTGCTCTGGGTGCTATCTCACACCATCCCACTGCTCCCTCTTCTCTCCTCCCTCTTCCTGTGCTCTCTTACCTGGTTGGCATCTTGTTGCTGCTTCCCAAGTTCCTGTTCTGTGCTCTTTGCCCTTCCAGCTCCCCTCCTGCAGTCAAGTTTGATAAGGTAGCAGCCTTTCAGGGTTGGCTGCTGGCCTTCAAATCCTGCCCCCCTTTACTTACAGGTTCTGAAATCTCAGCTAATTAATTCTCTATGCCTCTGTTTTCTGTTTTTCAAACTTCAAAATCAACATTGCTATACTGATACCTATCTCATAGAGTTATTATGAGGAATAAATGAGCTAATATATATAGAAAGTGCTTAGTTTAGTGCCTGGCACATAGCAATCACTTGCCTAATAAAAATTTTTATACATTTTTACAATGGTGAGTAATTTATATCAGGAAATCTCATCCTTTGGTTGAGAGATAAATGACTTTAGCCATTGTAAGGAAAACCCTTCCCCCAGAGAGGAAACAAGTTACCCCTTTAAGGTGCTTCCCATTCCTTCAAGTTCTCCTTGGCCACAGAGAGCCTTGGCTGACTGCCACAGGGACTAATATAGCAGCCAAGTTTTGTTTTTCTCTTAACTCTTGCAATTCCTGTCTTACCATATGCTTCCCATATTTCCAGTGCAGGGATGGGGGGTGTTGGCAATAGCTCCATGGTCTGGGTCTTGTGGTCTTAAGAGGTTGGGAAGGAAACTGAGGGAACAATGGCTTTCTGTTCACTTGCCCACAACAGTCATGTGTTAGAGGACATATTATAACTTCATGTGCAGGTCAGGAGGGGTAAGTGTCAAAATTCAAAAGATGCTCAGAACCAGCTCTGCCTGGTACTTTTCATTAAGCATTTTGTTTGAAGCCTCCTCTTACAGATGGTATTATTTTTTCCATTTTAAAAATAACGTCATCAAGGAGACCAAGAGAAGTTAAGTGATTTGGCTCAGATCTACATGATGCGATTCCAGTATCTGTACTCTTAACCAGCTCACTGTCTTTCTCGCTCCACTTTGCTGCACACCCTCCTTGACACACTACTCTCCCTGTCCTCAGTTTGCTCATCCATAAATGGTTGGGAGTTTCCTCCAGCTCTGACATTCTAGCAGTCTAGGTTTTGACATACTGTTGCTGGTGGTCCCCCTCGTGAGCACCCATCTGGATGCGTATGGACTGGCTTTGTTTGCTCATTGCTGCTTGGTTTATGCTACAACTGTCTGTGACTTGGTCTCTTAATCAGATGATAGAGTCCTCTGCTGTGTTTTCCGTACCAACCAAACACCCTTTGTTCCATTACCATTGAGTAAATCCTTAAGGAATACAAGAGGGCTTCAGGAATTCTCTTCTGGTAGTTCTTGAATATGTGTTGCCTTGGTCCATTAGTTCATATAATTTTAGAAGAAAAGATGCTCTGCAGAGTCTAATCAAGGTTGAAGTAAAGTATAGTAGAGTGAAAGCCCAACAGCCATTGAGCTCTATTATTTAAACATTATTTACTTTGTTTTTCACAATCTTGTGAGTTAGGTAATTGCTCCAAGGCTCAGGCAGAATGAGGCCCCAAAGCTTGTGCAGAGAATTTGAATTGGAGTCTGCTTATATGTGACCTTTCTTTTGGTGTAGTAGCAGAAAGAAGCACTGGATTGGAAATTTCATTCCATCTCTGCTACTAATTTTTCATGTGCTGCTTTGATAAAGAAACTCTTCATTGATAAAATCAATCTATAAAGCTGACAATCTTGAAACTAAGTAATCTTAAGAGATTCTGTACCTTGAGCCATGTTAATGCTTTAGTCATCTCAACTGGTTAGGAGTCAGACATGGAATTGCCTTTAATTCTTCTCTCTGCCTTATCTCAAAGGTTCAATTACCAAGTACCATCAATTCTCTCCTTAAAATGCCTCTCTGTAGTCTCCCTTCCTATTTCTGTCACCCACTACTGTAAATTGGGCCTTATTTTACCCCTGGAATCCTGAAATAGATTGTAAGCTGTCCATATTCCCAGGCTCTATCCAGTTTTCCTCCCAGTCCTTCTTGTGTGTCATATACATACTTGCTTACTTCTTGCCCATGTTTGAAACCTCAATTGTTCCTTTTCTTATCACCATGGTATCAAGTTCTCTGGACTTCTATAAGCAGAACCTGCTCCAAATAAGCTTTCTGTTCTTCCATGTCCACCATCTTTATCTTATCTCAAAACCTTTGTCAAGACTGTTTTCTGTAACTTCCTTCTTTGAATTCTTCCAAGTCCTTCAAGGTCCAGCCCAAGTATAGCAGGCAAGGCCTGTACCTCTTGTTCATCAGGAAGAATGTATCCTGAGGACAAGCATAAGGCCAGGCACATGAGAACTTGGTAAGTGTTAACTGAATTAGTGTCAATATATGACTCCCTTCCACAAAGGATCCTTGACTACTATATCTTACATCCTTGTCAGGATTCTTTAAAACCCAGTGGTACTGATTTACAGCTCTGTGATCTTAGTGTCAGAGAGTTGATTTGTTTCCAAATACTTAAGGAAAAATGAAGTCAAAGAAGGGTTTTAGATTGGCAAAATTTGCCCCTAGTCTTGCCTCTTCAGATGGGAAAAGACAGAATCTCTTCCTGTGTGTCAGGCCCTATTCTGAGGGCTCTATCAATGCTTTGCTCACTGAATCATTACATTAACATACATTACATACATTGACATACATAATCAATACATTAACATTGTGAATCAGGTGCTGTATTGTGGTTGTTCAGTCGCTAAGTCTATTACTCTCAATTTATTGATGGTGAAAGTTGAAGTCCAGAGAAGTTGATTTGCCTAAGATAAGAAATCTAGAACATGGTTCAACCTGGATTCAAACCCAGGGGTTAGAGAGTGTGCAGTTGTCAGCATTTTACTATGCTAATCCTCACTCCATTGCAAAACATAGGAAAACATTGAATATATCATCAGACTAACTCCAAGAATAAAACCATACAATCTCCTGAGGCAGATTCTATAGTCAATGAAGCACAATATGATCTTATTAGGTATGGAAGGCCCTTTAAGTTCAACTCTTGTTTATTCATCATCCCCAGTGAGAGGCTCTCTTAGCTATTTATAAATAGATGTATCCTTGTGTTTGGGCATTAAATGACAGCAACCTTGCCCTAGCTCGAGCTCCTCTTTTTCCTTTTAAGGGTTTTCTCTGGCCCTCTGAAAATGTGCCATGGCTAACGGCAGGATGTGCCTTCTTTAAGGAAGCTCTACTTCCTAGAGTTTCTCTGGCATGCTGTTCTAGGAAGCTCTGCAATGCAAGCTTCTTATCCTCTGAATAAAAATGAAGAGGGCATTTGTATTTCCCACTGATTGAGTTGGCTCAACCTGATGTAGGTTCACATTCACAAAAGCGCAGACAGGCTTGTTTCCAGGCTTGCAATGGAGATGGAGGAAGGCAGGCTGTGTGCCCAGGTTCCTTGTAAAGCATGGTATTGGATATGTGTCACTGGTACCCTTTAAAATCAAGGCTCCAGAGCTTTCCCTCCCCCACCCACAAGTCACAGGATAGTTTATCCAAGATGCCCTACTTCTGATGCCAGCTGGACCCTATTCAAATGAGTATGCAGATCAGAAAGTGTTTTGTAAAGGGTGAATGCATCCATCATGGATAAAATGATCTGAAACACAAGATGTCTCAAACTTTCCCCCTATTGGGTTTTCAAGCTTAATATTTATGCTCTACTTGAAAGTTTTTCCCTCGGAGAAGCTTAATTATGTGAATTTCAGTTATTTAAAGAATGTTCAGCCTGGTTAAATCACGTTTTTGGAGTCCATGCTTGACAAACAATAGTAGTAGTATTTTGATGTTTACAAGTTTAGCATTCAGGTTTCCAGTATTCATACCATGCATTTTAGACTCACAGTAAGGAGTGATTTGTAGGTCCTATGGTATAACTATGAAACACCCAGGTAGGAATTCAGAAGTTTAGGTGAGGGTTAATTAGTCCCTACATATGAACAAGTTTCATTCCATGAGTGCATTCATAAGCCCAGTTTGTTCAGAAGTCTAGCAAAGTTAGCCTAGGTACCCAACTAACACAACCGGCTACATAGGATTGTACAGTAATAGACTTATAAATCTTTTCACACAAATAATACATAAAAAACAAATGCAAAAAATAGAACATTTTAATCTTACAGTATAGTACCTTGAAAAGTACAGTAGTACAGGACAACAGCTGGCATACAGGGGCAAGTTCAGATCTTTGAAAGTTCACATCTTGAAGGTTCGCATGTAGGGGACTTACTGCATACCTAGCTGTGACTCCAACATCCACATCTCAACATGCTCTGTTAGTCTCTGGAGTAGTAATTATAATTTGGGGATTCTTGTCCAAATATTAAGGGTAAACTCTACATCTGAATCAGTGAAATAACTTCAGGTTTTTGTACAAATGGTTGTCGCACAAGGCTTTTAGAGCTTTCCCACTTCACACTCATAGCCAACATTGCTCATTCATCAACTGCCCTGGCCAGATGCAGACTGCATTAGAATCCTCCACAAAAGGTTAACTGGCTTTGGTGCTTGAAGATGAGGAAATTGCTCAGCATTGGAATTTGGAAGGGCTAAAACAAACTGCCTCTTTTTTTCTCTTTTTAACTTAAGCCTGACATTAAATGGCGTTTTCTCCATTCTCTCCTTGCGAAGCAGTCTCCAAAAACATCAGGAAAATGGATCAATTTATTTGGTCTGCCCACCTCTGGCAATGAGATTGGGATAAATGTTTTGAGAAGATATAGTGAAGAAAGGAATAGTGGGGGCCATATTTCATGAAGGTAAAAAATAAATAGGTACACACTGGGCAAAATTTCTGCATAGGTAAAATAATGTGCCTTGTTCCTCTAAAAGAAACTCAACTTGTAGACCACTAAATCAGCCTACTTCTTGGCTTCATGTGAGAAGTTTGCCACACAGAAAAGTAACTTTTTTTAGAAGGGAAGCTTCACTAATTTTGTTACTAATTTATAGAACACACTTAGATTTTATGGGTTGGTGATTCAGTTTCCAGTACTTAACATTTTTGGATTCTTCCGTTATAACAATCTGTGGCCTCAGATTATAGGTCTATTTTCATGTTAGTTTGCCCACTGGAGTGTGAGCCCCATGAAGATGGAGAATGTCTTTTTTAAAATTTATATCCAAGAAACTAGCAATGTGCCTTGTTTTGGGTGAGTTTGAATGAAGAAATAAATAGATGATATTTAGAATGAATGCTTTTATCATGGAGTCCTATTTACCATAAGCCAATCTTAGACCTCTTCCAATGATAGTTGCTCTTTTTTGCAAAAGCTTTTCTGAAAGTAAATCCAGATAACTGGATTCATATTCTCTTCTGCCCATTTTTTCCTGAGTGTAGGGCTGGCTTTGTGTCTGTGTAACCTGTCCTGTTGCATAAGGCTTAGAAGGGCTCTGCACTTGGCTCAGTGCCTTGCTCTTACTTGCTTAGAATTCTTAATTTTCATGTTGCACCAGGCCCCACAAATTAGGTACCAGGTTATGTGCAATGACCAGACTGTAGGTCATTGCAGTGTACCAGGTCATTGCAGTTACTAGTGGGCTAGATTAGCAGCTGTAGAATAACCAGTCTTTCCAATTTGGCTTTTCTTGCCCCAAGCTGAATGCATAAGTAATGGCTGAGTTTGTGAAGTGTGGTGCCCTTTGTTGAATGAGAGCCTTCTCCAGCAGCCATCATACCAGGGAGAGGCATTCCTTGCTACCTGGCTGCAGAGGAATGGCACTAGAATCCTGCCATGCAGGCGTTATAATTTGATTTCAGAGTAAAAGAGAAAAATCATTAGGGAAAGGGACTTGGAGAGGGTGACAAAGTACACAATTTCCAGGCTCTTCCCTCCCACTAAAGACAAGGAAAAGGGGAAGAAGACTGAGTCTTTAAAGTTTCTCACAAGATCCCCCGAGGAACCATATTGCTGGGCCCTTTTCTTCCCCTTTTTTTCCAGGATTCAAAGCTTCTAGGATAATGCTTCAAATTTACCATGTGCTGGAAACATCAACCAATTTTGTTCAAATGTGTGATGTGATGCAGCAGGTCAGGTTGGGGCGGGTGGGGAGCAGTGAGGTTTGACATTCTATATATATATTTTTTTTGATATTTTATTTCACTATTTTTTAATTGGATTATAATTGTTTTACAATTTTATGTTTGTTTCTGCTCTACAATGAAGTGAATCAGCTATATGTACATTTATCCCCTCCCTCTTGGACCTCCCTCCCACATCCCACCCCTCTAGGTCATCACAGAACATCTAGCTGAACTCTTCGTACTATACATCAGGTTCTCATCTCAACATCACTAATTATTAGAGAAATTCCAATCAAAACTACAATGAGGTATCACCTCACACCAGTCAAAATGGCCATCCCCCAAACATCTACAAGCAATAAATGCTGGAGAGGGTGTGGAGAAAAGGGAACCCTCTTGTTCTGTTGGTGGGAAAGTAAATTGATACAGCCACTATAGAGGGCAATATGGAGGTTCTTTAAAAAGCTAAAAATAGAACTACCATATGACCTAGCAATCACACTCCTGGGCATATTCCTGGAGGAAATCATAATTCAAAATGACAAATGTGTC
Organism: Cervus elaphus; assembly: GCF_910594005.1. Taxonomy (NCBI): domain Eukaryota; kingdom Metazoa; phylum Chordata; class Mammalia; order Artiodactyla; family Cervidae; genus Cervus; species Cervus elaphus. The sequence goes on along the minus strand of NC_057834.1, from coordinate 99,769,710 downwards.
CTGGTGTTCATTGCAGCACTATTTACAATAGCATGGACATGGAAACAGCCTAAATGTCCAACACAGATGAGTGGACATGCTGCGTTTCTAATAAGCTCATAGGTCAGGCTGGTGCTGCTGGTCCAGGGACCACACTTTGGGCAGCAAGCTGACAGGTTTGTCATGTTTTAGGTTTGGGGCAGATATTGAATTTCTGTTTCCTCCTGGCTTACAGTGGATCTAGCACCTTTCCCTGAAAGCAGTCTGGTTTACCCTGAAACAAGCCCGCACAAGTGTAGGCATGCATGGTAGGACTTAGAATCCTTAGGGATTCAGATGTGGGGGAATTTTAACTCAAACGCCTTCAATCATGAGGTTTGTTATTTTACACAATTGATGGAGCAGAGAGAGTAAAAAACAGGCTCTAGGAGCAGTAGAATCCATGACTCCATACTGTCATCAGGATCTAAGCTTTTTTTCCTCCATATTGCTATCTTCAGAACTGGAAAATGGCTATGACTGTCACAGCCATTAGCTTTGGATAAACAATGTCCAGAGGCAGAGGGAGCCATCTCTAGGGTGTCTCTGTTTAGAACTCAGATACATTTCCCAGAAGCCCCAAGCAAATGTCTCATGTTTCATGTGTCGGATCTATCCCTAACACAGTGGTTTAGCCAGGGGAGTGAGGCAACTGTGATCAGCTTAGCTTAATGAGGGTAATCAGGGTCCACCTGCTGGAGCCAGAGAGGCGGCAGTTAGAGGCCCCTGAATCACATGGATATGTGGGGGAGGGGATATCTGAAATAAGTCCCGGTGGTGTCAGGAAGAGAAAGTGTGCTATGACCAGGGAGGGAGGGGCTAGATACTGGGCTGGCAACCGACCAAGTGTCTACTCACACATACTTCCCAACAAAAGGCCTTCATTTCGAGAAGGGCAGCAGACCATCTCGTCACAGGTGTGCAGCTGGGAAGTCTGGAGGGCCAAATGCTCTCTTTTCCTTCCCTGGATTAGCCATTGCTGAAGCTGACCTCGAAAATGTTTGGTTTGATTTTAGGAAAATCATTTGAACTTCAGTCTTTGATTGGGCAGCTGATTGTTGATGCTTAATTATAGCATAGGATAGAAATAAATGTGTGACTACAAAATAAGTACCAGATTGATTTTGTGATTGGCTTTATTTGATTGAAACATTAAATGTTTTTCAGACTCGTAAGTCTCATGAATAAGGTCATCTTTGTAGCTCATACACCTACACAGATAGAGGAAACTCTGGCATCTAACACTTTGCTGATCCAGTTGTTGAAACATTAATGATTTTTGCTAGTATTCTGTGGTATAGTTCTGTGGTATAAAATGCATATAGATGCATTTTATAGTAAACAATGGAAAAACAACCAGACTTCTTGACAACATTCCTGGAAGACCTAGTGAACTGCCATTTTGGCATTCCAGTGAACTGCCAAAAACTACTTTTAAAGTGTTTCAGAAGTATTTTGAGAGAATTTATTCCTTGATACAGAGTCCTATAGTTAGATTATGCATTCAATGAACCTACTGTCCTCATTTATTTAACAATGCTACTGAAAAAATTAACAGGCAGGACAACATGGAGGGTAAAAACACAGACTCTGAAGTCTAATTGCCTGAGTTTAAATCTTAGTTAAGCCACTAGCTAGCTGTGTGACCTTAGGCAAGTTGCTTAACCTCTTTTTGCTTGTTTCCTCATCTGTGAATTGAGGATAAGAAGAGTATCTATAGTTCTTGTCTGTTGTGAATATTAAATGGGCATATATAGAAGAGAGCTTGGCCTTGAGTAAACAGTTTGTAACTATTAACACATTTGCATGTTTATATATGCCTCCCATGGGGCAGGCCCTTTATCTCTAATCCTCAGAACAATCCTGAAAGATTTTGTAGTACTGCAAATACCAATAGCTAATATTAATTCAGCACCTACTATGATTATGTACCAGGCACTGTTTTGGGTACCAAGCAGGTATCATCTTATTGAAGCCTCACAATAACTCACAGGAACAATTTCCCCCATATTATAGATGAGGAAACAGATGTGAAACTGCTCAGAGAAATCAGTTAGAACAAAAACACTTTGTGCTTTCTCGATGTGGGAAGCTGGCCCCAGGGAATGGCTAAGGAGCATCATTAGAAAAGAGAGAGAGCTGAATTGCTCTATAAAAGAAAGTTGGAAAAAATTCAAATATCTAGGAATTGCCCAGGAAAGGACTTTGAAAGGACTGTAGTGAGCTATGATTTGCAACAGACTGAGGAGCTGAGGAACAATGAAGAAATCTGGCAGAAGGAAGATTCTCTGTGATAATAATGACTTGTGATTTTTAAGAGTAGAAATATTTAAAATTCAGTTTTAAGTAAGCTGCATATATGCTTAGTCACTTCAGTAGTGTCCGACTCTGTGCAACCCTATGGACTATAGGCCATGGACTCTGGACTCTGTCCATCAGGTTCTCCAGGCAAGAATTTTGGAATGGGTTGCTGTGTCCTCCTCCAGGGGTTCTTCCCAACCCAGGGATTAAACTTGCATCTCTTTTTAAATCTCCTGCATTAGCAGGTGGTGTTTTTGTTTTTGTTTTTTTAACCACTAGTACCACCTGGGAAGCCCCTTTAAGTAACCCACTTAGTAATAATATAACATTTCCATTATTACTCTCTATTTGTTGTTGTTAGAATCTATTATCCACTACTCTTTAATATGTAATATTTAGGGGAATTTGAGGGGGAAGCAGGCGTTGTCCTGAAATATTAGCACGAAGTACAGAGGAAATAAAAATCAGTTAGAAAAGGAAAAGCACATTAAGAATTTGATTTTACACTAGACCATCTGAACAAGATGTGCCTAAGAGGATTATGCTCCACCCAGTAAACCTTGAAGGTACTGAGGAGCTGGTCAGTAAGAGTATCATCATCTGCAGGGTTGGGGCTTAAGAGGTTTCTACTTAAATACTGAGAAGTGTTCCAGAGTCCAGGCGACTTGGGGCTGTTCATTTGGCTGAGTCCTGGGTTATTTGGAGGAACATATATGTTATAGCAAGAAGAGACCTTAGTTAAACATACCTAGTCCAAAATCTTCCTTTGACAGATTTGGAAACCAAGACCAGAGAAAAAAGTGACTTGCCCAATTCCAAACAAAGAGAAACAGAGGAAAGACCAGGAGGACCAGATCTCCTGAGTGGGAGCCTGCGGGCAGTCCTTTCTGCCCCTGCATCTTTCATAAGAGACGGCTCTGTGCTTTTAGGATGCTTTGGGAAAGTCTTAATGGTTTAGAGCTCTCCAGCAGGCCGATTGGCTTAGCATCTGGGAAATTCTGAATCACATCAGATGGAATGTTTTGTTTACTTCCTCCCCACAGTACTAAAGGGGAGAAAGTGTGCTTTTTTTTCTCCTTCAGCTAATTTTCTGGAAGCAGTAAATAATTTCCCAGTTCATCTGGTCTCCTTTGCAACCAGTGTCTTCCTGTGGCCATCTACTTGCCAGTTTCAGAGAAAGATTATCATCTGGAATATTTTACTTCTTTTCAGAACTTACCAAAGAAAAGCAAAAAGGTCTCTTCCTAACTCTTCTCTTAGTAAACCTGCCATGCCTACTACCAGTGGCAAATTTTAACACAGAAGTCCCACCTAGGGCAGTCAGTTCAGCCAGTAATGGATGTGCATTCAGATTGCTCAGCCATGCTGTTAAACCAGGACTGTTAACAATCATCTAGTTCAATGTGTCAGAGGCCCTTTTTAACTCAAACTAAAGTCAACATGCAGTAAATAAAAACAACAATAAAACTAGAGTTTCCCCAGTTGAAGTTAGGGGTTGAGAACATTTTAATCTCTTCCATTCACTGGAGTAGCAGTCCCTGAGACAGGTCCCTAAAAAGGCAATTCAATAGCTATTACTAAACTTGTCCAACTTATTCACTCTACCCACAGTGACACTCATGTTTCAGAGTGACCTTCCCAAGGTCCAGTGGTTAATGAATAGCATGCCTGGAATTGAACTCAGTCTATTGACTCTCCTGTAATTCACTGAAGTGGTAAATGCCCTCTTGACTTCTTTCTCACCTGGAATCTGGAAATAAGATCTCCTGGGAAGCAGAGAGTGACGGGATGGGGCTAGATAGGCACTATGCCTCTGTGTCCTATACACAGGGAAAATTCAGTGTGAGGAAGCTGTGGTTGAACCTGACTGATCTAAACTTAATGTATACAAACATGCAAGCATACAAACAAGAAAGCACACAGAAATTTATTTAGTATAATTCTCAAGAGACTTGAGATTTCTGTGTCATCTGCCATTTTCTCTTTGAAAGTGAAGTTGCTCAGTTGTGTCTGACTCTTTGTGACCCCATGGACTGTAGCCCACCAGGCTCCTCAGTCCATGGAATTTTCCAGGCAAGAGTACTGGAGTGGGTTGCCATTTCCTTCTCCAGGGGATCTTCCCAACCCAGGGATTGAACCTGGGTCTCCTGCACTGCAGGCAGACGCTTTACTGTCTGAGCCACCACGGAAGCCCAAAGGTGCAAATATGGTCCCAGGATAGTTTGAAATGATGCATATAGAAAAGCATGCTGCAGCAGTTATTCTTTTTGTAAAAATGTAGTGGCAGGAGATATTTACCAGGCATGCAAGGGATCAAATGCTAAAAGTCACACAGTGGGCTAGCTAGCTGCAGGACCTTGGGTCCACATTTCATCACACTGTTTCAGTCACCTCCCTCACAAGAGAGGAATAAGAGAGAAGTGAGATACTATACACTGAGCCCTTGGCACAGTGCCTGGTATAGTAAGATGCACTACTATTAATTATTATTATTACTATTTAACTAGCTTAGTAATAGCACTTCTTAGAATAGTGCTTGGGGTTTATAGTTATCAAAGTCCTCATTTTCCAAATGAAGGAACTGAGATCTGGTGAGTTTAAATGCCTTGCCCAAAGTCACATAGTTAGGAAAGGGGCAGAAAATGAGATATAAAACCAGGACCACCTGACTCCAGTGTCCATTTGCTTTCTGCTACAGACTCCTGATAAATTTTTATTTGGATGTAATGTCATAGGGGAAATGTTTTTGCCAGTGCGTAGTTATCTGACATATAATTTGGATACCCTCTTTTTCTTTTTGTGCTGGAAAACTTCAAACCAAGTTTATTGCCCAAGTACAACCTGTCTAATTAACTCTGAACGAATGTATCCCCTTCTATTTACATGGACTCTTATTTTCTATTTTATTGGTTTTTAGTTTTAAACATACTGTGTTTCTCTTGGGTGTGTCTTTATGGGAACTGCCCAGGTTATCAGAAAAAGGTGAAATGCAAATTTAAGTATTTGAGAGCTGTTAGGTTGCAGGGTATATAAAAATGATAAACCTAAGTGTCCAGAATCTAGAAACTTCTAGTTAAAATTGAGGACAATAACACATGCACATATATAAAGCGACAAGGCAGTAAGTAAACTCTAAATGAGAGAGATATGGACAGAAAATACAAAAGAATTCTGAAGAAGGGGAGGTATTTCTAAATTGATGGGGGTGGGGGGGTGTAACAAATCAGAAGGACTTTCTGAAATTCAGGCTCAGAGTTCCAGAACAAAGTGTCAGAGTGGAATCCTAAAGCAGGAAGACTTGTGCTCCTCTGGGAAAGTTAAGTGAATTGTTTACTTAGTTATTCAACACACTTTATTTATCTCTCCTGTGCTAGTCTCTGGGTAATTGCCAGGTAGTGAGTTCAATACATATGGTCTTTGCCTTTGTAGAATTTCAAGTTTAGTTTGTCACGAAAACCTTTTTGGTTTCTACCATGTTGTAACCTCTAGGAGAAAGCAAAAAGCAAGAGATACCAGGTGGCACTAGTGGTAAAGAACCTGCCTGCCAATCCAGACGACATACGAGATACAGGTTCATCCCTGGTCCAGGAAGATCCTCTGGAGGAGTGCATGGCAGCCCACTCCAGTATTCTTGCCTGGAGAATCCCATGGATGAAGGAATGTAGTGGGTTATGGTCTATAGGGTCACAAAGAGTTAGACACGACTGAAGTGGCTTAATGCATCCAGTCTGAACTTTAAGTGTTCATCCATTTTCCAGCCCCTTTTATTAAAAGAGCAAATTTTTTTAAAGTATATCATTCTAAGTTGTTATGGCTTCAGTCAGGATCAACCCAGACCCATTACACTGAGTGAAGGAGTAAAAGAAATAATCATTTTAATGTCTTCCTTTAATTGGGAAAAATGAATCATTCATTTTTGTATGTTGGAACTTCACAAGCAGCTATGTAAATCTTAGGATCCCCTGGTAGCTCAGCTGGCAAAGAATCTGCCTGCAATGCAGGACACCCCGGTTCCATTCCTGGGTCGGGAAGATCCACTGGAGAAGGGATAGACTATCCACTCCAGTATTCCTGGGCTTCCCTGGTGGCTCAGCTGGTAAAGAATCTGCCTGCAATGTGGGAGACCTGGGTTCGATCCCTGGGTTGGGAAGATCCCCTGGAGAAGGGAAAGGCTATCCACTCCAGTATTCTGGCTTGGAGAATTCCATGGACTGTATAGTCGAAGAGTCGGACCTGACTGAAGTGACTTTCACTTTCATGTAAATCTTATCATTAGAAGGGTGCTAGGGTGATTTCTCTAGTGGTAAACAACTGATCTTAGCACTCTCTGCCAGCAACTTTGCTATTTGAATCATGAGATCTTTTTAAGATCAATGTGAATTAATGAACAATTGTCTCTTGGGGCTATCAACTTTCTTAGGAGCTAATTCATACTTCATTCATCATATTGATTTCAGAGACATTGAAATAACAATTGAAAACTTGGAAAAAGGAATTTTTATATTTACCTCCAAGATATTTTTATTTTACCCAGCAAGAAAAAAAAAAGGCCCTTTTTCTGGGAGAAAAGTTCTTTCATTCATTTTTGGACTAATGAATATTTATTCTACTATGCAGCACAATCTAGTTCAGCAGAATGACACCCAGCTAGGAGAAGGGAGACCTCAGTTATAGTCCTAGCCACACCACTGAGTATCGGGTTCTCATTTGTGAGGCGGGGATGATAGCCACAAGATAATATGAAAGTACAGTACAAATAGGCAATTTTGTAAGAGTTTTTGTCTTGCTAGAATGCATCTACTCTTTCTCTAGTATGCAAAATCTCCTCTGGGAGCTAGCCATTCTTCTATGACATGTGGCGCAGACTTAACCAAGCAGAACTAAATGACAATGCTTGTAAAAATAAAATCAATAAAATATTTAGATCAATGATGGATGAATTATCCAAGCTGGTTGAGTCAGAAATGAATTCTGGGAATTACGTGGGAGCTCTTGACAGTACTCTCTGTTCTCTTGAAGTTAAACCTGAGAGGATTTGCACCTGTAGGTACAGTCTTCAAACAGTGGAGCGTGAGAAGAATGTCCCCTCAGAAAATGGAGACTTGAGTGCTCAAGGTCATGGTGCCCTGATGGTGTGGTTCCGTCTGTCAGAAGGCAGTGCCATTCCTGAATTTTCACATATGTGAACTGATAAGCCTCCAGTTTTCACTAAAGTGGTGTGAATCAGATTTTATCATTAATAAAAAAGAAGAGGAGATTTTAAAAAATAAGCATTGGTTAAACATATGATCCTTTCAGTTATTAAACCATGGAAAAGTAGTGATTAATGGTAATAAATGCTACTAATCTGGTAGTAAGGAAGGAATATGATAATACAAATTTTCTTATCTTACTAGGAAGAATACAGATATTTTCAAACAGAGGAGGTAATGCAATTGTCCATGGGTATTCATGGGAGATTGGTTTCAGGACCTGCTGCAGATACCAAAGTCTGCAGATGCTCAAGTCCCATAGCTGGCCTTCCTTATCCAGGAAGTTCTGCATCTGTGAATTCAACCAACCACAGGTTGTAAATATAGTACTGAATGATCCTGCAGTTTGTTGAATCCACACATGTGGAACCTAAAGATAGGGAGAGCTGACAGTATTCTATGGGATCAAAAAAGATGTTATTTGAAAAAAAGAGAAGGGGAAAACACTACCATCATTAAAGACCAGAGTCTTTGCCTTAGTGGCCTATTTTAAGACTTTTAAGTTTTATTTTTGTAAGCATCATTTTCATTATATATTATTAGGTTTTTGATTAACTAATTTTAGTTTTCCAGCATTGTTAAGATATAGTTGACTTACAACTTGAGTATGTTTAAGGTGATGATTTGGTATACTTGTTTATTTTGGAATGATTACCACAGCAGGATTAGTTAACACTTCTGCCACATCACATAATTAACAGATTCTTTTTTGTGGTGATAACAGTTAAGATCTAATCTCTTAGCAACTTTCAAGCATAAAACATAGTTTTGTTAACTATAATCACCATGTTTTACATTGGGTTGTCAGAACTTATTCATCCTATAACTGGAAGTTCAATCAGCTTTATTTTCAGATTGGCTTCTTTCACGTAGTGATACACATTTAAATTTCTTCCATGCCTTTTTGTGTCTTGGTAGCTCATTTCTTTTTAGTGATGAATAATATTACATTGTCTGGGTGTACCACAGTTTATTTTGCCATTTATCTACTGAGCAACATCTCAATTGCTTCCAGGTTTTGGCAATTATGATAAAGCTGCTGTCAACATCCATGTGCAGGTTTTTGTATGGGCATAAGTTTTCATTTGGTTTGGGTAAATTCCAAGATGTGTGATTACTGGCTTATGTGATAAGAATATATATATATATTTGTAGGAAACTGCCAAACTGTCTTTCAAAGTGGCTATATCATTTTGCATTCCCACCAGCAAATGAATGAGAAGCCCTATTGCTCCTCATCCTCGTCAGCATTTGGTATTGTGACTGTTCTGGATTTGGGCTACTCTAATGCGTGCGTAGTGGTACCTCATAATTGTTTTAATTTGTGATTTCCTAATGATATATGATATTGAAAATATTTTTACACACTTACGGGCTTCCCTAGTGGCTCAGTTGGTAAAGAATCTTCCTGGAAGGCAGGAGACCCAGGTTCGATCCCTGGGTAGGTAAAATCCCCTGGAGAAGGAAATGGCAACCCACTCCAGTATTCTTGCCTGGAGAATTCCATGGACAGAGGAGCCGGGCAGGCTACAGTCCATGGGATTGCAAAGATTCAGACACGGCTGTATGACCAATTTTCATTTTCACTTGTCACCTATATATCTTCTTTGGTGAAGTGTTTGTTCATGTCTTTGGTCTTTCAATTGTGTTTTGCATTTTATTTTTTATCAGTGAGAATTTTTATTTATTTCATTTTTAATTGGAGGATAGTTACAATATTGCAATTATCTGCCATGCATCAACATGAATCAGCCATAGGTATACATATGTCCCCTCTTCTTGAACCTCCTTCCCATCTCCCCTCCTCAGCCCACCCCTCTAGGTTGTCAGAGCACTGGATTTGGTTTCCCTGCATCATACAGCAAATTCCCACTGGCTATCTATTTTACATATGGTAATGCACATATTTCTCAAATCATCCCACCCTCTCCTTCCCCCACTGTGCCCAAAAGTCTGTTCTTTATGTTTGTATCTTCTTTCCTGCCCTGCAAATAGGTTCATCAATACCATCTTTTCAGATTCCATATATATGCTTTATTATACAATATTTGTTTTTCTCTTTCTGACTTGCTTCACTCTGTATAATAGCTTCTAGATTCATCCACATTGACCTTAAAAAGGTTTTGGGGGGTATATTTTGAATAACAGTTCTTTATCAGATTATATTTTGCAAACATTTTCTACCAGTCTATGGCTTATCTTCTCATTTTCTTGATATTATCTTTTGCAGGACAGAGGTTTTTAATTTTAATGAATTCCAGCTTGTCAGCTATTTCTTTCATGGATCATGCCTGTATGGTTATATGTAAAAAGTCATCGCCATACCCAAGGTCACCTAAAGACAATCTTTGCTTCACTGTATTTCCTTTGCTGCTTTGTCAAAGATAATTGACTGTATTTAAGTGATTCTATTTCTGGGCTCTCTATCTTCTTGAATGGTAGTATCAGTCCTCTAATTTTGTTCTTGCCCTTAAATACTGTGCTATTCCAGGTTTTTTGTCTCTCCATAAACCTTTGAATCAGTTTCTAGATATCTACTAAGTAACTTGCTAGAATTTTTATTGAGATTGCATTGAATCTAAAGATCAAGTTGGGAAGAACTGGATTTTTCCTATTCATGTACATGGAATATCTCTCTAATTATTCTCTGATATCTTTATTAGAGTTCATAATTCTGCTCATATATTTCTTATACCAGTTCATTAGGTTTATACCTATTTTATTTCTTGGAAATGATGCTGTGTTTTATTTCCATATTTTCAGTGCTAGCATAAAGGAAAGATTTATATTTGCATATCAACTTTATATTCTGCAAACTCTCTGTAATCACTTACTAGTTCCAGGAGATTTTTGCTCATTTTTTTCAAACTTTCTACAAAGATGATCATGTCATCTGTGAACAAAGTTTCATGTCTTCCTTCACAGTCTGTATACCTTTTATTTCCTTTCTTGCCTTATGTTTTTCCTATGTCTATTGATATGATCATGTGATTTTTCTTCTTTAGCCGGTTGATGTGATTGCATTAATTGATTTTTGAATGTTAAACCAGACTATATACCTAGGATAAATCCCACTTGATCATGGTGTATAATTCCTTATATACATAGTTGAATTCAATTTGCTAATATTTTGTTAATTTTTTAATCTATGTACATGAGAGATATTGATCTGCAGTTTTCTTTTTATGGAATGTTTTTGTCTGATTTTAGTAGTAGGGTAATCCTGATCTCATAGAATGAGTTAGAAAATATTACCTTTATTTCTCCATTCTGGAAAAAATTATAGATAATTGGTATAATTTCTTCCTTAAATGTTTGGTAGAATTCACCAGTGAACCCATCTGAACCTGATGCTTTGGAAGAGTATTAGCTTATTGACTAAAATTCCTTTATAGATATAAACCTGTCACATTTTCTATTTATTCTTGTATGGGTTTTGGCAAATTGTGCCTTTCAAAGAATTTGTGCATTCCATATAGGTTATCAAATCTGTTGGTGTAATATTTTTTGTCATACTTTTAAAATCTTTAATTACATTAAAAGTAATGTCTCTATTTTTATTTTTCATATTAGCAATTTGTGTCATCTCTCTTTTTTTCTTAGTGAGCCTGGCTAGAGACTTTACTGATTTTCAAGGAACCAGATCGTTATTTTGCTAATAAATTATGATTTTTAATATTCTTAACTTTAGATGCTAAATACCGTTGGTACAGATGGATAAATTCTCAGATTGTCATCATCCTAGGAACTTTCTAAAACTTTTTTTATGATTTGAGGCCCCCAAATAATCACGAAGTTCATTCCTACATTCCTAAAATCCAGATATGAATCCCATGGGCTAATTTTAGATTCATTCGGATCTTTTTTTTACATTCCTGGGTTATACAATTTGAGATATACCTTACAGTGTTAAGCATTTTCCTGAGGTAGCAATAATCAATAGACAAATATCCTGAAGGCAAGTTAAATATGAAGGATCTCCCCAGCTACTAGCAGTAGTGTGAACATCCAACTAATTTTTTATTTTAGTAGCTTCCACACCTCTATCCAGATGTTCAAGCTGGTTTTAGAAAAGGCAGAGGAACAAGATATCAAATTGCCAATATCCGCTGGATCATCGAAAAAGCAAGAGAGTTCCAGAAGAACATCTATTTCTGCTTTATTGACTATGCCAAAGCCTTCGACTGTGTGGATCACAATAAACTGTGGAAAATTCTGAAGGGGATGGGAATACCAGACCACCTGACCTGACTCTTGAGAAACCTGTATGCAGGTCAGGAAGCAACAGTTAGAACTGGAACAACTAGAACATGGAACAACAGACTGGTTCTAAATAGGAAAAGGAGTACGACAAGGCTGTATATTGTTACCCTGCTTATTTAACTTCTATGCAGAGTACATCATGAGAAATGCTGGGCTGGAAGAAGCACAAGCTGGAATCAAGATTGCCGGGAGAAATATCAATAACCTCAGATATGCAGATGACACCACCCTTATGGCAAAAAGTGAAGAGGAACTAAAAAGCCTCTTGATGAAAGTGAAAGAGGAGAGTGAAAAAGTTGGCTTAAAGCTCAACATTCAGAAAACTAAGATCATGGCATCTGGTCCCATCACCTCATGGGAAATAGATGGGGAGACAGTGGAAACAGTGTCAGACTTGATTTTTTTGGGCTCCAAAATCACTGCAGATGGTGACTGCAGCCATGAAATTAAAAGATGCTTACTCCTTGGAAGGAAAGTTATGACCAACCTAGATAGCATATTAAAAAGCAGAGACATTACTTTGCCAACAAAGGTCCATCTGGTCAAGGCTACGGTTTTTCCAGTGGTCATGTATGGATGTGAGAGTTGGACTATAAAGAAAGCTGAGCGCCAAAGAACTGATGCTTTTGAACTGTGGTGTTGGAGAAGACTCTTGAGAGTCCCTTGGACTGCAAGGAGATCCAACCAGTCCATCCTAAAGGAGATCAGTCCTGAGTGTTTATTGGAAGAACTGATGCTGAAGCTGAAACTCCAATACTTCGGCCACCTCATGCGAAGAGTTGACTCATTGGAAAAGACCCTAATGCTTGGAGGGATTGGGGGCAGGAAGAGAAAGGAACGACAGAGGATGAGATGGCTGGATGGCATCACTGACTCGATGGGTATGAGTTTGAGTAAATTCCGGGAGTTTGTGATGGACAGGGAGGCCTGGTGTTCTGCGATTCATGGGGTCACAAAGAGTCAGACACAACTGAGCGACTGAACTGAACTGAACTGAACACCTCTATCCACCTATCTGTTCATCCAACAACACAGTCATATATGGACTTAACACATGTTGATCAAATACCTACTGTGTGCCAGGCACAGTGCTAAGCATTAAGAGTTTAGTATTGGGCAACATACACACAGTTTTTTGCTCTCATGGAGCTTACATTCTTTTGTCCTCACCACTTGCTCTCTTGACCCTGTTTCCATCCCCCATCCAAATTTATAATAATAATGTATTTCCATTCTTCCCATGATTCTACTCCAAAATTACTTGTCCATTATGGCATTCTTTCTGTTTATCTGTTTCCTGCCTCATGTCTACTTCACTGCTCCTATAATGCTGTAATACCTGATCTCCCTGCTGCCAGAGTGACTTCATCATAGTCCCATCTTCCACACTGACCTAGGTGAAGTCATCTTGGAAGCAAATCTGACCTTCAATGTTAACATCACTGTGGGTGGGACAACTTGATATTAAGTGCTTCCCAGTGAGGTACAATATAAATTATGCAGTACCTCCTATGAAGTACTCTTGTCTTACAAAAAAATTGAGGCTGAATCTAATTAGGCTTTTCAGAGTGAACTCCCAGTTAGAAGAAATAGTGGAAATTTAAGTTACACCAATAAGGAAGCAAACAGATAAATGCAGTATGTAGGACAGACTTCAGAACATTATACCAGGTTTCTTAGTAAGTCAATGGCATGGGGATAAAAGAGAGTGCGATGAAGAAGTAGTGCTCTAAACTAAGATTTTTAAGAATCCTCGCAACTTAGGCAACATAGGAAATTAATTGGGGGTTCTCATTTGAGCAAACCTACTATAAAAAGATATTTATAAGATAAGAACATTTAAGTCCATAAATGATTAAATTATGCCAGTACAATATTATTATTTTAGTTAGATGTGAAAGTGGATTGATAAGAACACACTTTCATGTAAAGATGTAGGAGTGAGATGAAATCAGGTGGGTGGCTTGCTTTAAAATCCTTCATTTAAATAAAGCAAAAGTGGAAAAATCTTGACAATTGCCAAGTGGTTGATATGCATGTGGTAATCAACCACAATTCATATCTTATTCTTTTGTGTGTGTATGTTTTTATAGTAAAACTTCAAAAATAACCCAACCACGTTAACTATTTTGGAAAAATCTGCTAGTTCTCAGCTGGCTAAAGAACACAATCTAAACTCATGAGCTCTATAGATTGAACCCAAACCAGTTTTCAATCTACTTCTGTATTCCCAGTAATTCTGCCTTGCATAACTCTCGTTTCACTTTTTTCCTAAACTTTCCATGACATCATGACTCCAAATCTTTGTGGATTTCATTCCCACTATCCAGAATTTCCTTGTTCTCCTCACATAGCAAATTACTCATCCCAAGACTGTACACGATATATTTGCCTTTGAGACAAAGCATTCAGTTAGAATTAGTCATTCTCTCCAAGTTTCCCCTTTATCCATGACTCTCTGCAGATCTTACTACATTCTGTTGTAACAACCAAGCTAATGTCTCTATGTCTCTGTATTCCCAGCACCTCAGTAGGGCCCAGGAAACAAGGAGTGCTTGATAAGTGTCTATCATATGAATGTAATGCCTGTAGAGTCAATTCTTTCTTTGTGAATGTCCTCCTGATGACCTAAAGAGAGCGAATACAGAAGCAGCATTTTTCTGTCTTGCAGTTTTTCTCCAGTCTTATAAATCTTCCCAGATATTCAACTTCTCTACCATGGAAAGAAAATCACAATTCTAAACTTCCAGGCTACAGAAATATGTTAATATTTCATTTGTAGACACCAGCAACAAATTAACTGTGTCATTAAGATTTAATGATTTTTTAGACTAAGCTGGGATTTATCTTTAGAAAAACATTGAGACTTGATTCCTTTAATGAACTTTTTTTCCTGACCCAGCAATACCTAATTTCTACTTAATTGCTTTGTGTTGACATTAATTTTAGTTCTTTGGGTTCCTCCCCAAAATGTATCCTCATGGAGGCTGCTGCCAAACTGTTTGCCTGCAGTGTATTATTTTTTTCTTAGAATTCTTGAATTAAAAGGTATAAAACCATGTGCTTTCCTATGGGGTTTTTTTTTTTTCACTTTAAGGTGCTTTATGTGTTATCACTCTAATAGGAATTTCGATCTTTCTGAATGACTGATTTTTTGAATGATTTTAAGTCAAATAAGCCTTTTTTTTTGTGTGCAAAGTATTGATAGTTGTAACCCACAGGGCTTTGAATGTGTGTGTGCATCCTCTAGATGAATGAATCACCTCTTCAGTATGATGATAGGGTATTTTCAAACTCCTACAGCAAAGACAAGAAAAGCTTGGTTAATGAGAGTGTACAATGTGGTATATCCATAAAGTGGGGTGTTAGCAATAAAAAGAATGAAGAACTAATACATGCTACATGGATGAACCTTGAAAACCCTGTTCTAAGTAAGAGGGAATAATCACAAAAGACCAGATATTGTATTATCCCATTTATACAAAGTGTCCAGAATAGGAAAATCTGTAGAGAGAGGAAGATCAGCGCCTGTCTAGGACTGGAAGGGTTGGATGGAAATGGGAGGAGACTGCTAATGGGTATAGGATTTCTTTGTGAAGTGATTAAAATGCTCTAGAATTAGGTAGCTGTGATGACTGCACAAGTTGGGGAACGTACTAAAAATCATTGGCTTGGAAACTTACTGTATATAAACTATATCTCAATAAAGCTGTTCTTTTCTTTAGCACTTAGGCATGATCCTCAGATACATTATTTTTATGGTAATGCTGGCTGGTATATAACAAACAAACTCAGACGTTATGGTGGCTTCACACTATCTAATGTGCCTTCTCATTCCCATGATGGGTATCCCTGGTAGGTGAGGAGTATCCGATGCATTCAGTCAGAGACCTAAGTTCTAGCCGTCTTAAGTCTCTAGGTCTTCAGAGTCCTCTGTATGTAGCTGGGAGAGGCACAGCCATTTCTCTGCCCTCTCACTTGGGAGTATCACTTTCACTCAAGTTTTGTTGCATCACAGAGCACATCTAATTGCAAGAGACTCTTGGAAATATAACTTTGTTGTGGCCCACAAAGAAGAGGAAACTGGTTTAGCAATGGCTATCTAGTCTCTGGGATAATGACCCCACCCTTCCCATTCTCTCCATCCTCTCTCCCTTTTCACACCTTCCCAGCTTACATGTGCTTATCTCCAAGTCTTTCTCATAGTTTACTCATCACCTAATATAGCTCTGTATTATACATTCTAGGTCTTTAATTAGGCCCATATAGAATACATCTGATGCCGAAGCTGAAACTCCAGTACTTTGGCCACCTGATTCGAAGAGTTGACTCATTGGAAAAGACCCTGATGCTGGGAGGGATTGGGGGCAGGAGGAGAAGGGGACGACAGAGGATGAGATGGTTGGATGGCATCATCGACTCAATGGACATGGGTTTGAGTAGACTCCGGGAGTTGGTGATGGACTGGGAGGCCTAGCGTGCTGCGATTCATGGGGTCGCAAAGAGTCGGACATGACTGAGAGACTGAACTGAACTGAACTGAGAATACATCTAGGGCTTCCTAGGTGGCACAGTGGTAAAGTATCCACCTGCCAAAGCAGGAGACATGGGTTTGATCCCTGGGTGGGGAAGGTCCCCTGGAAGAGGAAATGGCAGTCCACTCCAATATTCTTGCCTGCAAAATTCTGTAGACAGAGCATCCTGGCAGGCTACATACAGTTCATGGGTTGCAGAGAGTCAGATACACTTAGCGGCTGAGCACAGTACAACACAGTATACATCTATTAGAAAGATTAGACTGTTTTTAATCCTTTAAGTGGGAGGAGAGTACAGTTTGCTTCATATGCAGCACATGGGGATTTGTCACCTTGTCCTTTCACTCCTTAATTTATAGTCTTTGTGATCAAGTCTTTCTTTAACAAGTCTATTCTTGGTACTCTCCACTTAGCACATTTAATGGCTCCCACTGCTTGCAGATATAGTTTTCAAATACCAGGCTGCAGACTGCTGTGAGTCCACAGTGAAGTGGTCAAAATTAAGACGGTGTTGTGTGTGTGTGTGTGTATGTTTGTGTTCAAGGTCGCCAACCACCCTTGTTCAAAAATTTTGTTTATTTAAAGATTGTGTCCTTCCAATCTTTGGGATGTGATTTTTTTTTTCTTTCATGAAGCCATGGCGTTAGCTATTTATTTTAAATGTCTTTTCTTTCTAAAATAGATTTAACTTTATATCCTGTCAAAATGTGTGCAAACATGTACTTTGAGAGCCATGGAGCAAAATGATGTCTTTTGAGAGAAAAGTGTATAGAGTTGCAATTCACAGAACACATGGAAGGTACATCCTCTCTGTAGTCCTAATCACTGATGTGTCATTTTGACCTCTGCTTAGAAGACGTGTGTCTATATATGGTTCATGGGGATAAGACCGGGTGTCTTGGTTCATATATGGTTTATGGGGATAAGAGTGAAGATCTTCTGGGAATTTAGGGAGTGTTGTAAAGAGGGTGAGAGGTCTTATACTAGATCATGTGTGAATTTCTCATAGGATTGGTAGTGATGAAAGAACAGCCTAAAATCTTAGCTACAGTTTGTAGAGGAGGAAAAACTTCCTTCTCCCCCTTTAGGTTCTGTGACTGGCCTAAGAGTTAAACTGACATGAGGCAGATTAAGAGGAGAAAAGCACATACATTTATTTAATATTTTTACTTGTACACAGGAATCTTCAGAAGGAAAATGAAAACCTGAAGAAGACATTAGGCTCCCAAATTTATAAACTTTTTAACACAAAGAACAATAAATTGGGAGGATGTGACAAGTCAAAAGGGGCGTGGGCTGGGGGCAGTAAATTGTGGGACAGTGACTAGGAAATAAATGGGGGAAACAATGTAAGATAAGGGTGATTTTAGCAGGTTTATTTGTACAGGTCCCTTTTGGTGTCAGTGCCCAGTGTCTGGTGATAAGAATGTGCTTCTCTTCCTAGTACAGGGAATACACCTTTCTCATGGGAAATTTTATGACCTCCTTTTAGGTAGAAAGGGAGCAGTCAGAGATCTCTTCCTGCACCTGCTCTTTCTCAAGTGCCTTTAGCTCAAAATAATCATAATGCCAAAGCAATATATTTTGGGTGGCACATTCTGAACCCTCCAAGTCCATAAAGTGCATTGAAAACACCCAATTTCACTTGACCAACTTGCTCATTATTAAAGTTGGCCTTATATATACTTGGAGACATACCTCAAACATACTTCTACTTACTGTTGCTTTATAAATGAACCACTTAAAAATTATAGTCCAAAACCTCAAAATGGACCCAAGTAGCCCTATTTCAGATTTAGTAATTTTCTATTCTCTCAAACCCATGTGTGTCATCATCCAGCATGTGGCTCAGCATGGGTCCTCATGTAAGTTATGCCAGGCTGTCGGGCCTCAGTGTTCACCCGTGGAAATGGAAAACGGGGTCAGTCTGATTCCTAGTGTCCCTTCAGTTCTAACACTGTGGAAACTGAATGATTCATGCTTGGTGCATATGTATTCTGTGGTGAAATCGTATCAAAGGCTTTATTTTCTATCTATGGTTAGATTATGACAAACCTCAAAGAAAATAAAATATGTGTTGTGTGTTTAAAGCTTACATGGAAACTACCCATCATCTGGGTGTCTTGGAAAGAAAACTAGAGATAGAGTTTGTCTTTGTTATCAGTGACCTGGGTTCTACGTGGATCTAGGCTTCCCTCCAACAGTAGTGGCTTTATCCTTACACCAGGAGCAGTGTGAAACTTAATTCACTTCAGAACTTTTCTTCCTGGGAGCATGCAGACACGAGCTGAGTGAAGGTGCCAAGATGCAAAGGGGGCCAATATTGACTAGTGTATTGCAGCAGCAGGTAAAAAATGAGAATAAAAGGTAAAAAGATGGAGATGGGATGTGTGATTGGGTCCCTCTGGAGTCATGAAGATAATTACTGTTTGAAAGTTGTTGACGAGGAAGGAGGTACTGAGTTAGCATTAGCATTTTTCTTCTTGAAAAGGAGGCCTAACGGAGAATGTATCAATGTGCAATCAGTGAAGTTGAGGAGGAAGGAGAATACCTTTCTGTTAGGTAAACTGGAATAACTGTAACCAAGCTGCTTTCCATGGCTGAACCTAACTGGTTAATCCCACTGTGATGGGGTTAGGAGCCTGGATTTCTAGAGTCAGTAAACTGGGTTCAGTCTTTTTTTAATTCAGCTACTTTTAAAAAAGCTTTATGAATCTATGCAAGTATTTACTTTCGCAAACCGCAGTGTCCTCACCTGTCAAATGGAGATGAGACTATAGGATAAGGATGTAAAGGAGGCT
The DNA here is from genome assembly GCF_910594005.1 of Cervus elaphus. NCBI lineage: Eukaryota > Metazoa > Chordata > Mammalia > Artiodactyla > Cervidae > Cervus > Cervus elaphus. The sequence goes on along the minus strand of NC_057834.1, from coordinate 99,750,540 downwards.
TCCTAAGTAGCACAGTGTTAAAGAATCTGCCTGCCAGTGTAGGAGATGCAAGACATGCAGGTTCGATCCCTGGGTGGAGAAGGTCCTTGGAGGAGCAAATGACAATCCACTCCTACATTCTTGCCTGGGAAATCCCATTACAGAGGAACCTGGTGAGCTACAGTTCATGGGGTTGCAAAGCGTTGGACACGACTGAGAACAAGCAAGGATGTAAAGAGATGGCAGAGCCAACACATATGGTGAACCTTCAAGGAGTTGATAGCTAATTTTATCACTACACCAAACATTAATCCACATCCTGAGATCTCCTGGACCAAACTCTTTATCATCACCAAGTTAACTCCAAAACTTCCTCTCTCTAAGTTTTCTGAAACTATCTGTGGTCTTGTTTTTTGTCTTCCCTTCCCATCTTCCTTTTTTTTCTTGTCCCTTCTCTCAGCTGGTAGCAGTGGGCAGTGACCACATGCCAAACTTCTTGAAAGAGTAACCATGTGTCACCTGAAGCCTGGGCTCTAGGAATTCTCCTTCAGTGATTACAAAATAGACAAGGGGAGTGACTGTCTCATCTCCCCTCCCACATTCCCCCAGGGCAGACCAGGGGCCTGGTCAGCGGGTCCTGCCTGGTGATTGGCATGCAGCTGCAGCAGTTACAGCTGAAAAAGCCCTGTCTTATCTGGGGGGAAGGGCAGCTGCTAGGGTGTTGGGACACACTTGAATGTCCCAAATAACTGCTGAACTGCTGTTCACTGGCAGGGAAGATGTTTTCCCAAATAAAGCTCAGGCTGCCACTGGGACTGTCTTCCTCCTATCTCTGCTTATTAAATGTTTTTTTTTCCTTCTTCAAAGTCCATTTCAAGTATCAATTCCTCTATAAAAGCCTTTCTTGGCCTCTCCTCTGGACTCCCTTTCCCTCTTATCTCAGACCCCGTGTTTGACACAAAAGCTTGCACTTTTTTTTTTTTAATGCTATACAATTTTATTTATTTATTTCTTTAATTTATTTTTATTAGTAGGCTTGTACTTGTATCCTTGACTAATCTGGTGATATAGTCCAGTGCCTCCTCATGGAAAGGAACCCCTTAGAGAATGCTTGTCTTTCATAGATTGAGTCTGAATGGTTTAATCTACGTTTATCTTGGTTTGATAAGCATTCTCTACTTTGAATTCACTCTATCCTTGATGCTTAAAATAACTGATTAACTTGATGGCCCCTGGCTTCTGATTCTGACCCTGTGGCAGGCTGGTCACAAGGGAAGTACCCAGAGGAGCGAGGTGACTATTTTAACTGGTGGATGTTATCTTCAGTCATCTGTACTATAGTGACAGTTGTACTTGTTTCTCTCCCTTAAGCAAAAAGATCCCAGACATTTGTTTTTCTACATAAAAGTAGGCTTTGAACATAGCAGGTACTCAAATGATTAATAATTTGAATCTGATGAGCTAATTTACTTAGCTACCTAGAAAAATGTTATGAATCCGGTCCTATGTATGTGTGTGTGTGTGTGTGCTGCATACTGAGAGAGAAAAAGATAAAAAGGGGGAATAGGAAAGACACAGTGCCACCAGGCTCAATCTTAGGTTACATTTTGATATGTTTCCTTCATTTCTTTTGCATTTTCCCTTTCTATAAGAAGTCAAGATTCAAGAACAGATGATCAATTTTAGTTTCAAGATTCATTTCTAGGAATTATTCTCCTATTAAGATCTACTCTAACTAAAATATCACATTGCTGTTTATAAATTAGTGTGACTTTTTCAAGATCTTATGTCTTGCAGAGACATTTACATTTTAATATTTCCCCATTAACAGATTTAAGTTCCTGCTGTGTACTGATATTGGGCATTACTTGGGGGTTGGAAAATATCCAATGTCAGGTAACAATAGTTCTCTATTCTGGCTGATCATCCAAGTCACATGGGAGTTCTTATTCCTGGGCCCATCCCTGGAGTTCTGAGTCAGAATATCTTCAATGGGTCCGGTGCTGGGAGTGTATCTTTAAAAAGCTTCCCAAATGCAGCAGAGGAACAACTGATGTAGGAACCACTGGGGTAAAAAGATTGCGTCCTGCCCACTAGATATAAGAAAAACCCAATCACAAGCTTTTATTATGTTAAAGTGAAGTGAAGTTGCTCAGTCATGTCTGACTCTTTGTGACCCCATGGACTATAGCCCACCAGCCTCCTCGGTCCATGGGATTTTCCAGGCATGAATACTGGAATGGGTTTCCATTTCCTTCTCCAGGGGATCTTCCCAACCCAGGGATCGAACCTGGGTCTCCCACATTGTAGGCAGATGCTTTACTGTCCAAGCTACCAGGGAAGCCCTGATTATGTTATGAAATATATAATTTACATATTTAAAGCACATTGCCATTTGTGAAGCATTTTATAAAGTGGTCTTCTATACTTCATTCTTTCTGAAAGGTTTGTAAAGCAGTTGTTTTTATTTTGTCTTCTTTATTGGCTATTGAGGCAAAGATATAAACTGATTTGCCTAGAAACCCAAAGTCCTTACCAAGCCTAGATCCAAACACTGCATATCCCATGCTCTTTACTCAACAAACAAATTCAGTGGTCCAAGGAATGTGTTCATGGTGAACAAATATCTAGCACAACAAACAGAATTTGTGGGGCATCTACAAGGGACACTGCTGATCCAGAGACATCAGTAAGCATGTGTTTTCTGGATAAAAATCTAATGAGAGAAAAAGCATAATTTTTCCTCCTTCTCTTTAAGTATTCTAGTATTTATGGTCTTACTTTTGTTTGTTTAGGGGTTCCTAAAGTCATACACATGTTTACTTGTAGGATTAGCCAACTTTCATTGTTTCCGTTGTTTATTTTCATGCTCTTTCAAAAGTGAAAGTGAAGACTATATTGTAAATCAACTATACCTCAACTTAAAATGTTTAAAAGAACAGTCTATAAAAGAAAAAAATCAATAAACTGGAATTTATTTTTAAAAAGAGAGAGAGAGAGAAGCTGTCACTGCCCTTTCTTCCCGCCATGTCTGTACTCGATAAGCCCTTTCTCAAGGCTACTTGTCTTTAGCTTCACCCATTTTTTAAACTAACTCAGCTTTATGTCAGTTCCCTGGGGACATCCATTGAAATATATGACAGTAGGCATAAGCTGATAGACATATGGGTGCCCCTTGTCAAGAGTTTTTATAAGGTTTTATAAAATGATAGACATAGTCATTTCACAGAATAGAAAAAGAGAGCTATATAAGGGATAAGAACAGATATATAGTATTAAAAAGAGATATCCAAATGGAATTAAGGAAGAAGGCAGACGTCCTGTGAGACAAACTTTAAAGCTATGCAGCCAGACCATGGTTCTCAAATTCTGTGCACTTGACAAGCGACCTGTAGAATAAAGTGTGCATCTGAGAGGTTCTTCATTCATTGGGCCCTGCTGGCCTCCCCAGTCTCACACCTTCTGTTCCAGTCCTACCAGACTACCTGTGGTTCTCACAACATTCTTGCTTTCTTATCTCCCTTGGCTTTGGCTCATGGCACCCATTCTGATGAAAATAAAAATCATCGATTCTTGCTCCAGGGCATCCTTTCCTAAGGTTATAATACCTATTCAAAACTGGGTTCAAGTGTTATTTCTTAACCAAAGCCTTTTGGGGCAGCACTCTCACCCAAATAAACCCAAATAAACTGGCTATTCTCTCTTCTTCCCTGTCTGAGTAAATGCCAACCTTGTTCTTACAGTTGCTCTCACCAAGAATTTTGAGTCACTCTTGGATTATCTGTTTCTTGCATACCACGTCCAACTATGTTGTTGTTGTCAACCAACTATGTTGTTATCTCTCCTGTCAAACTGTGTCCCCAATACAATCATTTCTCGCTATCTCCAAAGCTTTCACCTTGGTCTAAGCCACAATCTACCTTCAGATGGGTTATTTTAATAGCCTCCTAATTACCATCTCCATTTTCATCTTGGTCCCATTTCTGTGTATTCTCTACATGACAGTAAAAGCGATCCTTTAAAAAGTGTAAGATGGATCATTCTTTAACACACTCGAATAGCTTTCCATCTCCCACAGAGAAAGAATCAACTCCTAACAGTGCCTACAATACCCTGGGAACCTAGAGCCCCACCATCTCTCCAACTTCCTCTTCTACCTTTTACCACCACATTAGGGTCCTTGTTGGCTCCTGTACTTCAAATGTCAGGATCTTTGCACTTGCTCTGCTTTTAACTGGAACCCTCATCCCTTGACAACCACGTGGTATATGTGTATTCTCTTATTTCCTTTAAGTCTTTGCTCACATAGCACCTAGTCAGAGAGGCCTGTCTTGAGCATACCACGCAAAATATCAATAGCAAACTCAAAACTCCCCACTACCTGATTCTGTTTTTTCTTATGCAAAGCATTTCTCTCTACCTGACACAAGATATATTATTTATTTGTTCATCATCTCTCTTTCCGTATACAGCAAGAATTTTTTTCTTACTATGTCTTCAGCAGTCAGTATAGTGCTTGATAGAAGTCTTTTGATCTGTCAGCTGTGACCTGGAGAAAAGCCATCATAAATGCCAAAGCTTAAAAAATGTGTGAAAATAATTGGAGAAATTTATTTTGTGACTTTTTTCTTGACATGATTACTTTTTTTATTAGTGGGCAGAAACTCAAGACCTTCCGTCGAAGATGTGAGAGTAAATCTCACTACCTAGGCTAATAAAGCTCAATCTGTTTAAGCTGCCAGTTTGTTAATTTAAAGCAATGTGTGCATGTGTGCTCAGTCATGTCAGACTCTTTGTGACCCCATGGACTGCAGCCTGCCAGGCTCCTCTGTCCATGGAAGTTTCCAGGCAGGAATACTGGAGTGGATTGGCATTTCCTGCAACAAGGGATCTTCCCAACCCAGGGATCGAACCTGCGTCTCTTGCGTCTTCTGCATTGATAGGCAGATTCTTTACTACTGTGCCACCTGGGAAGCCCTTAAGGCAGTATACTATATTGGTTTAAGTGTCAAGGCTCTGGAGTCAAGCTTTATATTTTTAAACTCTAGCTTGAACATTTACTAGTTGTGTGACCTTGAAAAATGATCACTTATCATTTCTGGTCCTTGTATATAAATGGGGATAATAATATATCATTTCATCATGTTATGAGAGAATTTAATGGCATGTATTCATAAAACTCTTAAAATAGTGCTTTGTAAATAGGAAAATCTTAATCTTAGCTATTATTATTATTCTAGAATATACTTTATTACTTTTAATTGCACATAATAACTGTCAACAGGGTATTTCCTAGTAGGTCCTCCTGGTCTTGACTCAAAGAATAAATAAAAGCTATTTATGAAGAGTATCTATTTCTATAAAAGTAGTTCATATATTAGGGTCCATACATTTTCTTAAGTTTAAAATACTTTGCCTGGCACATCCTCAGTTCAGCCCAAGCCAAGCTATTCTACATTCTTCATTAGAAAACTCGAAGTTAGTAGAGTTTCATTTTGTGTACCCTGCGAATGACTGAAGAACGATTGTTTTAGCAACAGCAGAGCACCAGACGTAAGTTCGGTCCTGATATAGTTAACACTTTAACATTAAAAAAGCAAGACTGGAGACTGGTACTCAATTTTACTTCACCAAATAAAGGAAGACACAGAATGTTCTTTAGAGACAAGCAAGTAGATTTTAATTTGGCTTATTCTCTTGTATTTAGTTGAATTTGCCTCACAAGCAACCATTACCCAAATAGCACCTGAGAGTCCACATGAGTTCTCAAGAGATAACTCTTCATTCTGCGTATGGGGTGCTTGTAGCAGATAGTGTGGGACCTGGCGACCAGTGTGTATCTTGATAGAACGCAGCATTCCCACTAACTGACGTCTTACTAGAAACGAGGTCAAGTCACCAACTACTTTGCCATCAGGAGAGTTATACAAAGAGAAAGAGAGAAACATTGAAGTATAGCTCAGAGAGGAAGATGATGGATTCTGAATCTCACCTCACAGAAAGGAGAAGGGACCACGTAGTTAGTGATGAGAACAGCATTGGAATCTGTCTCCTCAAGTCCGTTCAGTGCTCTCTCCACGCTCCCGTGCTTGTAGGGCAGGTGAAAGAGGTTGTGAGTTATCTGGAAATCTGGGTAAAGGTCATCTTGATTTTAAAAGGACTCGTAAATTCTGAATGAGAGTAAGTGGACTCAAAGTAACAGGAGGGATATTATAAGACACCACATTTGTGAAACGTTGCCTTTTTGAAAATGAATGGCTTTGCTCTGAGGTATTTTTTCTCTGGGGACGTGACCAGATGAGCTGGCAAGGGAAGATAGAAGGACTATCCTGTCCAGCAGCCCTTGTAGGAATTAGTTGTGTGAAAGCGGGTCAGGTCTCAGGCCTACAAACGTGAATGGAGCGTCATTGTTCTCTGGGAGATCTGGGGAAATGCATTTATCCGAGTTTTTGATTAAATGAGGGGAAAACACACTTCACAGACTGAGCACAAGTTTGTTTTGTTGTTGTTTTTTTTTTAATGCAGGGTTTTGCCAATTTATTTCAGTGGAAAACAGTTAACTCTTTCCAGTCAGAGACATAGGAAGCAATTAGAGCTATTCTTGCATAAAATAAGCTAAAAATAAGCTAAACAGATGATCCACCTTGAGTAATCTAAGATTATGTTAAAATAATTTACCTTCCAAATCTCATTCTTAAACCCTCAGGTCTTTGTTTAGTTTAATAGAGTGACAACCACTTGTACTATGCTAGAAAAAATGAGTATTAACCTATAGGTACAGCTTACTTTAAAGTAAGCCCAACTTAAATTCAGATTTATGAAAAATATACATTAGGAAGTTTTTTTACTTTATCCATTTTATAAGATTCTTTAATATATAAAGACTCTTATGTGTTTGACATCAATTGATTCATAAATATCTGAATTACACTTGGCTGTTTATACCCTGCCTAAAAAAAATATGGTTATCAAGAAGAGGGTGAGATAGGTATGCATATAAGTATTTTGAATTATACATGGTTTTTCAAATAAAACACCCCACTATAATGGGATGCCCCAAAAGGCTAAGTGGTTTGGACAAGACTTGAAGATGAATTTATGCAAGGAATGAATCGTCAGTTCTGAAAAGTAGTAGAAAAATTAGGAGTATTCTCAAAGTGTGGTCTATAAACTACTTGCACTAGAATCCCTTAAAATGTTATTATAAACTCAGATTAACCCCATTATACTGAATCTCAGGGAGCGGGCCCCAATAATTGCATTGAATGAGTTCCTTAGTTTGATCTGATGCACCCCAAAGGTTGTCAGCCATTGGGATTGACTTCATTTAGTGGTTGAGTTTCACCTTTGCAAAAGTTGATGATCCTAGATTTAACAAATAAAAATCCAAACTCCTCAGTTTGTGATTAAATACTTATAAGCATAATTTTTTGAACCCAAACACTCTTTCATTAGGTGAACTAAAGAGGAAACCCTGTGTTATTGCAGCTGAGTTTGTTTCACCTCTTTGCTTAAGACCTCCTATTTCCCACCAAGCAGATTAGTGTTATCTTTCTTCTGCATATTCCTTTGGCATATGCTGTTACATTTGTTTACATGGCTAGTTCCTGTCTCCCCACTGTGATCCCTATGAAAGAAGAGAAATTATAGCTAGGAGATATTTCACTAGCTAAAGGCAAATGGAATCACTAGGTATGTATGCATCACTTGAAAGCATACAAGTGTGAAAGTAAAATAGTATACAGTTCCTATCACTCATACCCCATGTTGTCCCTGATTCACTGAACAGTCTCTTAGAAGGCACTTGCCTCCTCTGTCTCCTTTGGTGCCTTCACCTGCAAAAATGTGAAAGTGTTAGACTCTTTCCTGTTTCACTGAACTGTTGAAGAGAAAGTGGAGCAATGGTGTTTCAATGTTCTGTGGACAGATTTATTAATATGCCGGATTTGTCAACCTTCAAGGCCAAGCAAAGGAGAAAAGGAAAGATATTTGAATGCAGAGTTCCAAAGAATAGCAAGGAGATAAGAAAGCCTTGCTCAGCAATCAATGCAAAGGAATAGAGGAAAACAATAGAATGGGAAAGACTAGAGATCTCTTCAAGAAAATTAGAGATACCAAGGGAACATTTCATGCAAAGATGGGCTCAATAAAGGACAGAAATGGTATGGACCTAACAGAAGCAGAAGATATTAAGAAGAGGTGGCAAAAATACACAGAAGAACTGTACAAAAGATCTTCATGGCCCAGTTAATCATGATGGTGTGGTCACTCACCTAGAGCCAGACATCCTGGAATGTGAAGTCAAGTGGGCCTTAGGAAGCATCACTACGAACAAAGCTAGTGGAGGTGATAGAATCCCAGTTGAGCTATTTCAAATCCTAAAAGATGATGCTATGAAAGTGCTGCACTCAATATGCCAGCAAAATTGGAAAACTCAGCAGTGGCCCCAGGACTGAAAAAGGTCAGTGTTCATTCCAATCTCAAACAAAGGCAATCCCAAAGAATGCTCAGACTACTGCACAATTTCACTGATCTCACACACTAGCAAAGTAATGCTCAAAATTTTCCAAGCCAGGCTTCAACAATATGTGAACCGTGAACTTCCAGATGTTCAACCTCATTTTAGAAAAGGCAGAGGAACCAGAGATCAAATTGCCAACATCTACTGGATCATCGAAAAAGCAAGAGAGTTCCAGAAAAACATCTATTTCTGCTTTATTGACTGTGCCAAAGCCTTTGACTGTGTGGATCAGAAAAAAATGGAAAATTCTGAAAAAGATGGGAATACCAGACCACCTGACCTGCCTCTTAAGAAACCTGTATTCAGGTGAGGAAGCAACAGTTAGAACTGGACATGGAACAACAGACTGCTTCCAAACAGGAAAAGGAGTACGTCAAGGCTGTATATTGTCACCCTGCTTATTTAACTTACATGCAGAGTACATCCTGAGAAACGCTGGGCTGGAAGAAGCACCAGCTGGAATCAAGGTTGCCAGGAGAAATATCAATAACCTCAGATATGCAGATGACACCACCCTTATGGCAGAAAGTGAAGATGAACTAAAGAACCTCTTGATGAAATTGAAAGAGGAGAGTGAAAAAGTTGGCTTAAAGCTCAACATTCAGAAAACTAAGATCATGGCATCTGGTCCCATCACCTCATGGCAAATAGATGGGAGAAACAGTGGAAACAGTATCAGATTTTATTTTTGGGGGCTCCAAAATCACTGCAGATGGTGATTGCAGCCATGCAATTAAAAGACGCTTACTCCTTGGAAGGAAAGTTATGACTAGCCTAGACAGCATATTAAAAAGCAGAGACATTACTTTGCCAACAAAGGTCTGTCTAGTCAAGGCTATGGTTTTTCCAGTGGTCATGTATGAATGTGAGAGTTGGACTATAAAGAAAGCTGAGTGCTGAAGAGTTGATGCTTTTGAACTGTGGTGTTGGAGAAGACTCTTGAGAGTCCCTTGGACTGCAAGACGATCCAACCAGGACATCCTAAAGGAGATCAGTCCTGAGTGTTCACTGGAAGGACTGATGTTGAAGCTGAAACTCCAATACTTTGGCCACATGATGCGAAGAGTTGACTCATTTGAAAAGACCCTGATGCTGGGAGGGATTGAAGGCGGGAGGAGAAGGGGATGACAGAGGATGAGATAGTTGGATGGCATCACCAACTCAATGAACATGAATTTGAGTAAACTCTGGGAGTTGGTTATGAACAGGGAGGCCTGGTGTGCTGCAGTCCATGGGGTTGCAAAGAGTCAGACACGACTGAGCAACTGAATTGAATTGAAGAATTAACTGAATAGAGTTAAATTTTCACTCTTTTTAGTGGATCTTCCTTCCTGTATTTACCATTTCATGCTAAATCTGTGAACTAAAAAGCTCTAAGTGCAATTAGAAGTGGTGATAACCTTCATGATGTTCCTTTCTCATTCTTTATTCTTACCTCCCTTTTGATTTCATATTTAATTTGTGTTTTACTCTTTGCAGACCATTAGCAATAAATTCTTGGTTGAACTTTTTCTCAGAAGAAACCCAAACACTATTAATATGTTCTTTCAGTTTGTAAAATAACTTTTTTGCCTCCTAGATTCTGACACTTAAAGGAATAAAATTGCTAGAAATGTGATTTAAAAAAAAGAAAAAGATGCTTCTGTCTAACATAAGAAGCAGAAGCAGAAGTCTTTATTCTTTTTTCCCCATCAATAAAACACAGTCTGCTTTAATCAATAGGAAATCATATCTTATGTTCTATATAGCATCTAAATATGTCATCATTGGTTTTCTTCACTTAGTTTCCTAATACCTGCTTAGTAACTGTAGGATAAAAAGAAGGTGAAGGGTTCAGGGATTTCTCATGACTAAAAGGAAACAGAATGAATTTATTTAGTGTTTGCTGAAGAGGCTAAGATGTGCCTATTTTAGACTTTGTTTTCTTAAATCATTTGGGGATTAAAAAAAATGTCCTCTGTCGTTAACCCCAGTTTCTCTTTTCTTAAATCAAAACATAACAAATTTCCTAAACATTGGGCTAGAAGGTCAGGAGTCTTTAAAACAAATTCTAACTGTTGGCCTTTTTAGCCTATGAATTTTACAGTGTTCCCCGCAGGTCTTGAGATTGTGATAAGAATTTATACCTCCCCATCACTTAGCTTCCAGAGGATACCTGTGGTGAAAATTCAAACACCCAGGAAAATCACTCTTCTGATGCTTCACTTTATGTCTGATGATGCTGAGCCCTGAAAACTCAGTAAGTGAGGTTTTTTGACAGCATATTCCTAAAACATTATCTGTAAGTAAAGACATTTTCAAGGAACCATCTTCAGAAGTCATGGGATCAATGGGTTATTTAAACTCCCTCTGAATGGAAGAATTCCATATCTTCTTCTGAATATTTGCTTCTGAATATCAAAGGCTGGCTCGCCTAGTCTTTCTAGCCTTGCCCAAGTCTCATCTCATCTATAAAACTATTGTCCTCATTGGCTCATAAGCTATTGGCTCATAAAATTTCTATTATGTTTGTAGACAGAAACAGCAGTTTTCTACATGATGATATAATGCCATGTAGTCTCTTTTTGTTTCCTCTGTGTTTTACTTACCCATCAAGTTTTTAAACTGCTTGGGGACAGAGATTAGATTAAGATTTCATTTCAATTTTTTAGATACTGAAGAACATTTTGGCATCCTGTCCAATACTGTATCTAATTCAAAATAAAAATGATGTTATTCACTCGAATAAAGATATGAAAGTCTAGCAAATTTTCCATATTTGTTTTGGGAAACGTTATTCTTCTAGTATTTTTTTCCTGTTTTTGGTGACTTAAGTAAATGCATAGATGGCCTATTGAGTAATCCTAATCTGTCTGAAGATAAAAACAAATATTATCCTCTTTGTGTGTTACTAAGAATAATTAGATTCTGTCAACATCTGTTAGTTTGATTAATAGAGTCCTATAGTAAATCTCTATAAAATTGGAGGACCCATTAGAAAATAACTTTCTTCTGAATTATTGGTTTTAAGTGTAGTTCTGTATATCCGAATTTTTTAAATAAGGAAAACAGTCTATAGTCTACTTCTGTAGCTCAGATGTCCTCCTTTTGAAATTGTACCAACATCAATGCTTATCAATGCTTCCGATATTGGTGAGCAATGTAAAATTTGCTAAATATTGTGTCAGTTCGGTTGCTCAGTTATGTCCAACTCTTTGCAACCCCGTGGACTGCAGTGCGCCAGGCTTCCCTGTCTATCACCAACTCCCAGAGCTTGCTTAAACTCATGTCCCTCGAGTCGCTGATGTCATCCAACTATCTCATCCTGTCTTCCCCTTCTCCTCCTGCCTTCAGTCTTTCCCAGAAATGTTGTTTAAGAGTGATAAAAGACATTTTAATATTGTGTAACTACAGTAAACTTGAAATCTTCTGTGTTCATTGATTTTCCACTAAAGTTGAGCACTGGCTACAGTACTTCAGGAAAGAAGAAGAGATCTTTGACCCCTCTCTCTATCTTACATCCTCACTCTACATTCTGAGTTTAGGACCAGGGTCTTATCGAGCCAGTTCCCAGACAATGCTCGATTCCTTCTCACAAGGAATCTTGACCCAGATTGCTAAACAATAAAATTTCTCAGATAATTTTACCTCATTTAAGCCAAGAATATTATTATTCAGCTCAAAATAAGCCTGTGAGAATGGTTATGTCTAGGGATGGACATATTCTCCTTGACCTCCATTTTAGTAAAGTCCTTTCCTTTCCCAGTTGTATTCATTTTTTTCCCGTTCTAATAGACTTTCTTTTTAGAGAAGTTTTAAGTTCACAGAACAGTTGAATGGAAAGCACAGAGAATTTACATATCCTCCCAGCACCACCCCGTCACACACACACACACACACACACACACACACACACACACACACACATATAACCTCCCCAACTATCAACATCCGCCAACAGAGTGATACATTTGTTATAATTGATGAGCCTACATTGATACGTCATCACCCCAAGTCCACAGTTTACATTATGGGTCATTTTCTTAGTATTGTATATATTGTATGTGAACAAACGCATAGACATGGACTGACCGTTGTAGTATCATATGGAATAGTTCCACTGCCCTAAAAATCCTGTGTTCAGCCTATTCACCCAACTTACATGAACCCTCTTTTTATCTCTCCTTAGTTTTTCCTTTTCCAGAATGTCAAATAGTTGTAATCCTACAGAATGAAGCATTTTCAAATTGGCTTCTTTCACTTAATTAATATGCATTTAAGTTTCCTCCATGTCTTCACAGCTTGATAGCTCATTTCATTTGTGCACTGAATAATATTCCTTCATCTGAAGGTACCACAGTTTATTTATCCATTCACCTACTGAAGGACATCTTGATCATTTCCAGTTTATGGCAACTATGCATAAAGCTGCTATAAACATTTGTGTACAGGTTTTGGTATGGACATAAGTTTTCAACTCCTCTGAGTAAATACTATGGAGCTCAGTTGCTAGACTGCATGATAAGGATATATTTGGTTTTATAAGAAACTGTTATACTCTCTTCCAAGTTACTGTACCATTTTGCATTCCCATCAACAATGAATGAGAGTTTCTGTTGCCCCACAGTCCTGTTCACTTGTCACATAGGTTGGTAGAGTCACTTGGCTCATTACTTACTAGTATAAGTAGCTGATTAAGCACACAGTTCCCTTAAATGACTGTCTTCTAGCCAATTAGGAAAATGGAATATTTGTGTAAGCTCTAAGGCACAATGAATTTGACTCGAGATCACAGACATGAGACCTGGTATCATTCTTCATTTGCTATGCAACTTGCCAGGTATTTTTGTAAATCTCTTATATACTTTGATTTACTATTCTTCTAAATAAGATTAATAGATACCAATATATTTTAAAGACTATTTACCTAATCATATTCTTAAATTAAAGAATAGAACAAATATTCTGATAAGCTTTGCAAGTTTCTTAATGAATAACATCATGAGAGGTGAAATAAGAGAATCTTATTCTTGGCTACCTAATAACAAGAATGTGTTTTTCTTCTTCATAACTTAAAGTAATAAAGTGCAATATGAGTATAAATTTAGAAATTTTAAAATACTTCTATATTTATCATATCTAGAAGTGAGAATGATTAAATGGGAATAAACAATATATTTGAAAGAAAAATAGAAACAATTTTTTTCGCTTAAATATAAAAGGTTTGTACCCATTAAACTTCTAACACTTATTTAGTTCTTAAAATTATTTGTCTACCCCCTTGTAAGTCTCACTGGGAAACTCTCAATCTAATAGACTTATTATTAACATAATTTCTCACCCTGTAGGTGTTAAAACAGCCATTTTTTATCCAGTAATTCTGTCATTTGTGGCAAGACCTGTGTTGTAGTATGTTAGGGTGATGAAGGATGTAACTTAGGAAGACTGGCTCAGAACTAAGTAAGGTGGCTTCAAAATGCTCACTTGCGTTTCCATTTCCAAGATCTGGTCCTTAACCTTGGGGATCCAGGCACTTAATTTTGCCATTGCCCAGAGGTGAGCAGCTCTGGGGATTGTGAAAATAATCATGTTGCCCAGAATCACCATAAATTTGTATATTTGAGCATACCTTTAATTTCTTGTAACCTCATAATGAGAAAGAAATGACTATGGGGCAGGAAAGGCAGGACACGGAGGGCTTCCTTCTCCTGGCTTCAGTGGTTACCAAATCTCTTTAAGCCTCAGTCCTCATCTGTGAGTGAGGATAATAATAGGACTGAATTTCACAAGATTGTAAAAGAATTAAAGAGATAATGTGTGTTGTTTAGTTGCTAAGTCATGTCCAACTGTTTGCGACCTCATGGACTATAGCCCACCAGGCTCCTCTGTCCCTGGGATTTCCCAGGCAAGAGTACTGGAGTGGGTTGCCATCTCCCTCTCCAGGGGATCTTCCTGACCCAGGGATCGCAACTGTCTTCTGCACTGGCAAGCAGAATCTTTACCACCCGAGCCACCAGGGAAGATAATGTATATAAAAGGCATTAGCACCCTCCTTGTCTTCTACCAAACACTCAAAAATTAGGGGAAGGAGAAACTTCCACCTGCTAGGTCAGTGCTTTCTCTCTCAGTATGAGCTCTTTCACCCATGTGTGTAGAGTAGGGGTATTAAAAGGATGCAGTAGATTATAAGGAGTTCCTGCTTGAGCCATCCTTTCCCACCACAAAGATAAATTTTCTAATGACACCTGCTTGCTGGGAGCTCCTTGCACCCAAAGTGCTAGAGACACAGGGGTTGGGTTTGATTTTCTAAGCATTGTTTTTATAGGCTTCATGCTGGTCATTGACCTTTCAGTTGATGCAGGCTTTCTTCAGTTCTAACTGGTGACAAACAGCTGGCCCAGATGTGGCGATATTTCCACCAGTGCCTGGGGTAGACATCAGATTCTGTTCCTGCTGAGCCTGGACTCAGCCTCTGAATTCTCATCACTGCCCTCAGGCAGCCACTACCAATAGCTCATAATTTTTACTGGAAGTGAAATGTATTTGTCATCCTGGGAACAAGCCATAGTTACGTCATCAGTCCCTGTTTTTAGTTTAAAAACAGGCTGTTTCTCATCACTGAGTCCTGTTTGCTTTAATCAGATTTTCACCATGCTAAGGGGCCTTGGGATACCCTCCAAATATCTTCCATAGCCTCACAAAATATGAGAGGATAAAGGTAAAAGTTATTTTGGTGAACTCCTGTGTTCTTCTATCAGATATTATGCATGTAAAGTTTGTATTTTTGGTACTTCCATTCACTAAATTTCTTAACCTAGTCATTCATTTTACAATAAGGGTGAATGGTTAAACCAGTCTATGGAATCCATATTATAGAATGCTATTTGGTGACAAAAAGGTGTTCTTGCCTGGAGAATCCCAGGGATGGGATCGCACAGAGTCAGACACGACTGAAGTGACTTAGCAGTAGCAGTGACACGTACAACACATTTGATGGGTCTCAGGAGAATTAAGCTGTGTTGAAAAAGCTAATCTCAAAAGGTTACATGTTGTATGAGTCCACTGACATAATATTCTTGAAATGACAAAATTATAGAGAGAGGGGAAAAAAGATTAGTGTTTCCCAGGGATTAAGAGGAGAGGAGAA
This sequence comes from Cervus elaphus, assembly GCF_910594005.1. Classification (NCBI taxonomy): domain Eukaryota; kingdom Metazoa; phylum Chordata; class Mammalia; order Artiodactyla; family Cervidae; genus Cervus; species Cervus elaphus. The sequence goes on along the minus strand of NC_057834.1, from coordinate 99,734,914 downwards.
AGGGAGGTGGATATGGCTGTTAAGGGGTAGGACAAGGAGCGAGGTTTGGAGAGAAAATAAACCTGCGTAAGTCTTAGTCTTGGACTTCTAGCCTTCAGAACTATGAGAAAATAAATTTCTGTTGCTTAAGCCAAAAAAAAAAAAAAAAACAAGAGTAATTCAAGGGGTTCTTGTACTGTAGCTTGACTGTAGTGGCAGTCACAAGAATCTACATACATTATAAAACTGAATTTGAAAAACACAAATACACAGGCACAACACATATGAATGCATGGAAGTCTGATCAAATCTGAATAACTGAGTGGATTCTATCAATGTCAGTTTCCTGGATGTGACATTATATTATAGTCATACAAGACAACACTGGAAAGGGAAACTGATTGAAGGGTACACAGTTCCCACTTTCTTATTTCTTACCACTGCATGTCAATCTACAGTTACCTCAAGTGGATTTTAAAAGATCTGTGATGAGCCTCTTGGGAATTGCAACTGCATGTTACAGCAATTAGATATCAAATAAAGAGAATTATTCCTTCAGAATAGTAGCAAAAGGTGATGGTCAGGTGTTTTCAACCCTAACATGGTTGTGTGCTTAATACTTCCTACTATTATTATAATGTTGCTACTTTGGGGACTGTTCTCAAAGATACATTTGCTCTCTCAGCTGACCTGAGTCTATATTATAGCAGAAAGCTATTTATCTTTACCATATGTCAACCTGAGAAATTTATTTAAAATTTGAGAGAGTATTGGCTTGAAATTATTTGTTTTATTTTCTATTTTTAATGTAAAATAGTAAAAGAAGTAAACAAAAATGAGATCTGGCTTTTTTCTTCTTAAAAATGTGAGAAGGGGGAGTGTTTTGGATTTCTATATATTTCAACCAGAAGTGGCAAATATGCAACATGTATGCTTTCAGTCTCTGGTCCTGACATCTCTAGGGGATCGTGGCCCCTAATTTTTTGAAAGCCTGAATTTTCCCTCAGAGTCCTTCTTAACATAACACTTCAGAGAAACAGTAACAGTAAATTGCCATTGACACAAGATGGAGCCCCAGAGTCAGCATTTACATGCTGTTTCTCCTGCCCTGAGAGATTTTTTTCTAGTGTACCCTATCCTCTATCATGCCAAATAAAAAGGATTTCATGCATTAACTTTTTGTTTCCTCCCCCAGTTTCACCTCATTTAAGCATGATTCACATGCTGGCTGAAATGCTTTTATAATTCATAAATAAATATTCCCCAAATTGAGTGATTTTGCATTTAAATACAACATTCCTTAAAAAGCAATGCCATATGCAGCTGGTAAATTGTGAACAGGTTTTATTTAATTCCTTTATAGTTCAAGTAGAAAAAAGATCACAACTGGCCTGTGTAGGAGAAAGTAAGTTTTCTTGGGCATGTGTGTATTTTTAGATATGATTGCAGTGATTAATATATATGGGCAACCTTCAGTGTCAAAGATGATCAGTTTCTAGATACTGACACCAGTGACTTATTTTGATGATAAAGGTGTCTTTTAATTCAGGAGAAAAGGGAAAGTAGTTGATTTAGATTTATTTTCTTTACATGAACTCTATCCAGACTAGTACAGACAAAGCAATAAAAAACGAATAAATGATAGAAGTATTCACCTGAAAGAATTCATCTACTTTGGATTTCTCCCGAGTAACTGCTATATGCTAGAGCTGTAGTTCCCAAAATATGGGCCAAGTTGCCCCAGGGTACCATGGTGCCTTCAGGATTTTAAATTTTTCAGGGGAACACAATGTATTTGTCAGATGGCGAACGAACTTAAGGTGCTTCACATTTCAACCTTAGACCATGCTATTCTTTCAAATGATTTCATATTTTTGCAAAGCTGGGTTTTAGAGAGTTACTGGGACAAAAGCAAGTAAATAATGAAAATCCCTGTGGGGCAGGAAATTAAGGAGGCAATGTTCCAGAAAGAACACACATTTCATTAGGAAGTAATCGTGGTTATTTACAAATATAATAAAATTGTTCATTTTTTTATTCAAATATATGTGTATCTTTGTTCATACAATTATTAAGCTGTTAAGGACAAAAAATACTTATCAAGTTATTTGTACTTAACTACTAATGTGGGCTTCCCTCATAGCTCAGTCGGTGAAGAATCTGCCTGCAATGCAGGAGACCCGGGTTCAATTCCTGGGTTGGGAAGATACCCTGGAGAAGGAAAAGGCAACCCACTTCAGTATTCTTGCCTGGAAAATCCCATGGACAGAGGATCCTGGCAGGCTATAGCCCATGGGGTCGCAAAAGTAGAACATAACTTAGCAACTAAACCACCACCACTTATGGACAGAGTTGTTAGGTATTTCTATTTTGTGAAAAGATTACTTAGACATCAAATGGGCTTGGGAACTCTGCCGTAGGGCATTGGGACACATACTTCATCCATGTTCTCTTGTCTATTCCTCATGAAACCCTCTAAGGTAGATATGGTTAGCCTAATTTTACACCCAAAGTTCAGTTCAGTTCAGTTCAGTCACTCAGTCATGTCCAACTCTTTGCAACCCCATGAATCGCAGCACGCCAGGCCTCCCTGTCCATCACCAACTCCCGGAGTCCACCTAAACCCATGTCCATCGAGTCTGTGATGCCATCCAGCCATCTCATCCTCTGTCGTCCCCTTCTCCTCCTGCCCCCAATCCCTCCCAGCATTAGGGTCTTTTCCAGTGAGTCAACTCTTCACATAAGGTGGCCAAAGTATTGGAGTTTTAGCTTCAACACCAGTTCTTCCAATGAACACCCAGGACTGATCTCCTTTAGGATGGACTGGTTGGATCTCCTTGCAGTCCAAGGGACTCTCAAGAGTCTTCTCCAACACCACAGTTCAAAAGCATCAATTCTTCGGCACTCAGCTTTCTTCACCATCCAACTCTCACGTCCATACATGACTACTGGAAAAACCATAGCCTTGACTAGACGGACCTTTGTTGGCAAACTGATACTTAATGGAATTTGGGGGATTTGTCCATCTAAATGGCTAGTAAGTGACTGAGGCTGCAGAGCAGTGATTTGCCTGAAAATTCATAGCAATTCAGAGACAAAACTGAAACAGAATACTGGTATCCTGATTCCCCTCCCAAGATGCCTCTCACAAAGCCATGCTTTTCCCTCAATCCTCATTTGTCTTCTTCCTTCCAAGTTTCAATTTGTAGTATAAAGAGATGGACTTCCATTCTACTTAAGTACAAATACAAGAATATTTGTCTGACTTAATTGCTGCCCCTCTTGATTTTGAGTATGTGAGGAAAATATGCAAGATATTATGGCATTAGGATTTGAGTATGGTCTGAATACACACTAAAAAACATTAAAACAACTTTCAGCTCCTGTAACCAAGGAGACCCTGAGGTCTTTCAGAAGACGATCTCCTCTCCTTGGGTTTCTTGGAACTAAATGCTGATTCTGTCTTTCAGGGAACTGGACACTTGGGATCTATTTTCAACCTCCTGAGCTCCAATTTAACACTGAAGAGAGTCTGGATTTTCCCATCAGCCCTCACAGAAATTATCCTTGCTACCATCTTTTTAGACCAGAGAGGCAGGCGGTATTAAAACCCAAGGTCCAATGAATCCAAGAACTTTTATAAGGTTTGACACATTGCCTTTTATTATAACAGATATTTTAAAGCATAGCTTTTCCGAGCTTTGGTGAGCCTTTGCTGTGCTTTTGTTCAATGTCATTTAACATGCAGCCTTATGAACAGCATGTTAAACAGTCAGTCTTTGTGCCTTTGGGTTCATTTCGACAAACTTATAGAAATTTAATTTTCCAAAATAGATTCAAAACAAAGCACTGTGATTATGACTCACATCTAAGACAAAAATGTCTAAGATTGCATCTTTCATTGATTTGAATAACTTTCATTTGGTCAGATATTTATCAATATATATTATTTGCCAACCATTCTGCCAGAAACTGGAGATGCAAAGATGAAGCAAGCATGAGACCTCCCTCCTATAAATGGAAGTCATAAAAATGAAAAGTGGTATTCATGAAGTAGTTGCAATAATAAGGCATTAATCATAAGGCAATAATAATAACAGTAGGCATTCACAAGTTCTGATGGCTGCAGCAAGGAAAGTAATTGGTTCTATCTAGATGATGTTACTAAGGCAACCTTTACGGAAAAGATATGATTAGGTTTTAACCTGAAGCTCGAGTAGGAGTTTTGCTGCCTGAATGTGTTGAGAAAGGGAATTCAAAGCAGAAAGGAAAGCGTGCTCAGGAACCAATAGTACACTCTTATGGAGGGTGCAAGAAGGCAAGTATTACTGGGTGGTGGCGTGGCCCAGGAGAGCAACAGGAAAGAAAGCCAGTGAATAAATGAGATTGTCGTGTTGAATGATCTTATACACCATGCAGGGGTATTGATTTGTGGGGTCCAGAACTGACTGATTTTAGGCTGGAGGAAGATATAATCAGATTTACAGATTTGGAAAACCACTCTGCCTATATTGTAGAAAATAGCTCAGAATAGATAAGAAGCCCCAAAACAGGAAGACCTACTCCAGGATCTTGCTGTCTTTCAGGGGGATAACTATATATGCCAATTGTCACTGAATAGGAAGTAATGACTGGGCTGCATTTACATTAGTACCTAACTGGAAATTGGAGACGGTGATGGCATCCCACTCCAGTTCTCTTGCCTGGAAAATCCCATGGATGGAAGAGCCTGGTAGGCTGCAGTTCATGGGGTCGCGAAGAGTCGGACACAACTGAGCGACTTCAGTTTCCCTTTTCACTTCCATGCATTGGAGAAGGAAATGGCAACCCACTCCAGTGTTCTTGCCTGGAGAATCCTAGGGACGGGGGAGCCTGGTGGACTGCCGTCTATGGGATCGCACAGTCGGACACGACTGAAGCCACTTAGCAGCAGCAGCAACTGGAAATTACACTTAGGAGTAAACCAGTGAGAAGAATTTAAATGTTATAAAAATAATTTTTAAAAGAATATTATGTGGAAAAAGAAAAAGCTAGTCACTCCAGTATTCTTGCCTGGGAAAGCCCGTGGACAGAAGAGCCATGGGTCCATAAAAACTTAGTGACTAAACTGACAACAACAAGCAATGCTTAACTATATATATTTCCTCACCAAATAATTCATGTATATACTGGCTCCTCCACTATTTTTTTGGAGCAGTTTCTCAGAGCTGTCTCCTGGGCTATAGTCTTCAGTAAAACCCTGAATGGGCTTCCCTGGTGGTTCAGTTGTAAAGAATCCACCTGCCAATGCAGGATATGCAGGTTCAATCCCTGGGTCAGGAAGATCACCTGGGGAAGGAATTGGCAACCCACTCCAGTATTCTTGCCTGGGAAATCCCATGGACAGAGGAGCCACAAGGTCGCAAGAGTTGAACATGACTTAGAGACTAAGCAACAAGAAGAAGACCCTGAATAAAACTTTACCTCTCTCTCACACACACACACACACACACACACACACAAGAATATTATGCACCAACTTCCCCAACTTGAACTTGTTCAAGGCTTTGTCTTGTTTAAAACCAGTGACCAGTCTCTGCATGACTAGCTTTTGCTAACGCTTCATCTGGAAGGCTGCAAGGTATGGTGGAAACTGGAAAGTGCATGGCCACTGGAGTCAGACAGTTAAGAGCTAGAATGCCACATATCTATGTCTTTTTTTTTTTTTTTTTTTCAGTGAGCTTGTTAACTCCCCTAAGCTTTGGCTTTCTCATCTATCAGTTCAGTTCAGTCGCTCAGTCGTGTCCGACTCTTTGTGACCCCATGAATCACAGCACACGAGGCCTCCCTGTCCATCACCAACTCCCGGAGTTTACTCAAACTCATGCCCATCGAGTCGGTGATGCCATCCAGCCATCTCATCCTCTGTCGCCCCCTTCTCCTCCTGCCCCCAATCCCTCCCAGCATCTATAAAAGGTCGTTAATAACTGATCATATTTCAGAGAATGTTAAGAATTATCTGAGCTTATTTAATCTTCTATAGAGAACAGTCCCGTCTCCTGTCACTGTCTCCTTTTTACTTAGCTTTAGTAACAAATAGCCGATTGTGTTTATTTTCCATACATGTTATCTGTTTCATCCTTCCATGCCTATATTTATATGGTTTACTCAGCCCATACCACTTTTCTTGCTCATCCCATTTTTTTTTTTGTCTCCACCACCCTAATTCTTACTTATCTTTTGATACTCAGGTTATGCATGTCAGGTGGGATTCTTCTCTAAGTCCCCAAGTTTGGGTGGGTACCCTTCTTATTTGCTGCCATAGACTCTAACGACTGCATGTAAGCATACCCAGATATACTCTATCAAAATTTTATGTTTATAAATCTCTCTTTTTAACTCAGCAGTGCTCTTCAAAGACAAAAGTTATACATAATTTATTTCTGTAGAACAATATCTAGGTAATGTCCAGAATATATTAGTGCTCAGTAAGCATTTGCCAAATATTTTCATTTTGAGTTACAGGAGGCTGTTTCCGATGGAGGAGCCAGGGTCAGTTCCAAGCATGACTTTGGAAAGATGTAGTCTGGAAGCTTTCTTATCTGACTGTTCTTTTGTTCTACAGTGATCGTTCCCCAGGTAGAACCCCCTGAGCTGGGTTTTCTGGCCCCCAGACTGTCTGCCTACCTCATCTCAGTTACCTTGCCCAAGAGGTAGAGAAATGGAAAGAGAGGTAGAAATGGGAAGCTTCCAAAGAAGGTGAAGAGAAGGGACACCTCTGTAAGATATAAAAAATTGTAGTGTGGCTTTGTTTTCAACCTGAATACTTGAAGTGAATTTTAAGAGAGTAGAGCGACAGTCATTATATCCGACTGTCTGTTAATGGGATGTGGGGGGAAGGCAGTTAGTCAAGGTATTACAAAACTACTGTGTTATCTGGTATGTCCCAGAGTTCTTAACAAATAGAGCAAAACAATGACTCATGACTCCTTTATAGTCCAAAACAAGCTAATATACCTGCCATGACAGTCCATAAAGGCTTTGCTTTTTGATCTAGAAGAAAATGTAGATAAAGGCTAATTTGTTGTCTGAGGGTGAATGGAAAGAGGATATGAAGTTTCATCATGACTGCCTGATAGCTCTGATCATCTCTGTGGTTGATTTAATCATATCTTGAGAGAAGAAGCAGTATGAATGAGCGATCCTGGATGGAAGCCCAGTCCTCCACATAAGGTTTCAATTGCTTTGTCTCAGCAAAAACCATGTGACCTTAGTGTTTCACCTGAGTGTTCCAGGTGGTGTATGTCACCTTTTTTCCCCCTTGCATAGCTTTTCATCTGAAGAAGCTTTGAGGTCTCTCAGACACAGATAGTTTTAAGATAGTGGAATCATAGAGTTAGATCTCAGGTGTTTTTAAATAGTACTTTTAAAAGCATTTATAAAAGTTGAAAAAATACTAGACACAAATATTTTTAAATATTAGTGAAATTTATTAACCATGGTGTATTACACAAGTCACAGCCTTGAAATTAAAAGACGCTTACTCCTTGGAAGGAAAGTTATGACCAACCTAGATAGCATATTAAAAAGCAGAGACATTACTTTGCCAACAAAGATCCATCTAGTCAAGGCTATGGTTTTTCCAGTGGTCATGTATGGATGTGAGAGTTGGACTGTGAAGAAAGCTGAGCGCCGAAGAATTGATGCTTTTGAACTGCAGTGTTCAAGAGAAGACTCTTGAGAGTCCCTTGGACTGCAAGGAGATCCAACCAGGCCATCCTAAAGGAGATCAGTCCTGAGTGTTCATTGGAAGGACTGATGTTGAAGCTGAAACTCCAGTACTTTGGCCACCTCACTTGAAGAGTTGACTCGTTGGAAAAGACCCTGATGCTGGGAGGGATTGGGGGCAGGAGGAGAAGGGGACGACAGAGGATGAGATGGCTGGATGGCATCACCGACTCGATGGACATGAGTTTGAGTAAACTCCGGGAGTTGGTGATGGACAGGGAAGCCTGGCATGCTGATTCATGGGGTCGCAAGGAGTTGGACACAACTGAGCAACTGAACTGAACTGATTACACAAGTCACATAATCTCTTAGATTTTTACCCATGTAAAAAGCGGACTGATAGTACCTAACAACAGGATTGATTTACAGATTAAATGAGATAAAATATGTGAGACAGTCTAGCTTTGTAATTAACACAGTAAAGGACCTAGGTTTATTTTTTTCTTCCCTTATCGTTACTGATAACCAAGCTCTTTGGCTTCTAGTTCTGCTTCTGAAGTAACTGGGGTTTTCTTTCCTGCTTCACATGGTTTTGAAAGCTGCAGGTCTGGCAAAAGCACTGTGGCTTTTTGTAATAGAAACAAATGGATGACTAGACTAGCTGGAAGGAAAAATAGGGAGACTCCATGAGCGAGACATGACAGAGGACTCAGCTGATTCATTGTAATGTAGAGCATCCATCATCTGGGTCCAGAGGCAGGCAATGTGAATTCTAAGCCTGATTCAAGCCAGCCCTGATTCTTTCTGAAGTGCTAAGTAATGTTTAACTTCTGTCAAAGATTCATCACAATGCCTGGCATTGCTGGGTTCTCTTGGCTGTGATCATTTATTATATCCTATTGCTATATATCAGTGCAAAACAATTTGAGTTCCTACAGAGGAAGGGACTTAACTTGAGATCTGTGATACATTTAGCCAGTTTATAATGCAGAAATGAGATGCACAGGTTGGTAGATATATGTGTGCGCCAGTATCTTAACAGGGAGAGGACCCATATTTTTTATGAGATTCTCAGTGGAGTCTGTGAGCAAAAAAAAAAAAAAAAAGTGAAGACCACTACTATGTAGTAAAAGACCAAATTTTTTATAGCTAGAGAGACCATTTACATGAGTATGTTCTTCCTGGAATTCTAAAGTATACTCCCTGAGAAAAACAGGATTGGAGCCATGCATTATTTCTGTAAACTGTAGTATCTTATTCAGTTTCTAATACATTTGTTTAGCAACAGAATTCAAACAGATATTCTAAGGTCATTTAATTGCTTAAGAAACATGCCTGAGTTTATGACCTTCTTCCTTTAACTATGAACTTTCCCTATCACTCCCGTATTTCAAAAACAAAATTCTCTTTAATTATCTCAAGTGAAAATTTTCTTTAGGATGAGGGACTTAGGCTTGTAGTTTTATTATGGACAGTGACCAGGTAGCCGAGCATCCTTGACTATACAATACTTAGAAATAAAACCTTCTAAGTCCTGGAGAGTGCCTTAGGCAGAAGTGAAAAACAGCTAACTGATAGTTGCAAGTATGGCCTACCAGTGGGTACAGCTGAGCGAGAGAGGGTGCACAATAGTGTCAGGGTACGTTTTGATGGCTGAGAGTAAGTGAAGAGGTTGATGTCACTGTCTGTATCTCTAAAATGAAAACTGATAATTCATGGAGAGATAAGACACGTTCCCTTCACCTTGCCTTCTGATTATGGCTGAATCTGTTCTAGTATGGGGGAGTCCTGAAAGGCCCAAAGTGAGCTTCCCCAACCAAGGGACACCCCGTCACAGAGATGTCTGATCAACCTCTTCCATTTCTGCAGAGGGGAACCCTACTCAAAACATTAGGACTTGGTAGCAAAAGAAATATTCCGTTCCTACATGCCAGCCACTGACTTCATCCTTGCTACTGCTACAACAGGTGGTCCCAGGAGTGCTGGCAGAGGAGACTGGGGAAGTGAGGAGAGAATCACCAGATCTCCTGAGCACCTTCAGCAATTGCCCAGTCAGGGCACTGTGTGCATCCCACCTAGCAGACACGTGCAAATGGGTCAGGAGCACACATCTTGGGTTTCAACAAGCCCACATGGGACCTCAGCCCATCACTTCCTATCTATGCAGTACTGCCAAGTTGTGGAACTTCTCAGAGAAGTGTTCTTTATCTGCCAAACAGATGATTACACCCACAGCACAGTGTGGTACTGTGTGGGTTTTTTTTTTTTTGGTGCTGTGTGTTTTGATGAGATGATGTACGAATAGTACCTGTTAGTGTTAGTCACTCAGTCATGTCCAGGTCTTTGTGACCACCTGGATTGTAGCCCACCAGGCTCCTCTGACCATGGGATTCTCCAGGCAAGATTACTGGAATAGGTTGACATTTTCTCCTCCAGGGGATCTTCCCACAACTCAGGGATCAAACTCAGGTCTGCTGCATTGCAGACAGATTCTTTATTGTTCTGAGCCACCAGGGAATGCTACCTTATGGCTAACCAGTTTTATCCCACAGAAATTAATTTTCTGAGAGAAAAATATTTTTTAATGTGCAATATATGTAGAAATGTAATATATATTACATCCCTAGTGGCTCAGTTGATAAAGAATCTGCCTGCAATGCGGGAGACCTGGATTTAATCCCTGGGTTGAGAAGATCTGCTGGAGAAGGGAATGGCTACCCACCCCAGTATTCTGGCCTGGAGAATTCCATGGACTGTTCCATGGGGTCACAAAGACTCAGACATGACTGAGTGACTTTCACTTCACTTAGAAATATCTGAGAAGTTTTAATATATATCTTATACCTTTAATATATGCAAAAATATTCTGAAAAATCAGTATTGTTATGTTGCTTATATTTCTTTCTTTTTTTTTTTTTTTGCTTATATTTCTTAAGCAAAGATCATCAAACATCATTTAACCCATTTTTGATGGTGGGAAGTAACAGTTTTGTAACTTCTTAAGACAACTTAAAAAGTGCTTTTTATGTTTATCATTGTTTAGAGTACTACTTAATGCCCTGTTCTGGAATTCAACAAAACTAACAGACTCTGTTGTAAATAGCTGGGCTGGTAGCCTGATGATAAAAGCCCTCTCATTTTCTGAAGAGTGTGATGTGCCATTTCCTCTCAAGCGGCTGCTATTGCTACTGGTGCTTAGCTTTTCCTCTTTGACCTGTGCTAATTGGCTGCTTCCCTGCAGGTCTGGAAGAGTAGATTAATGTTACCTCTGTCCTTAAAATAGGAGAGAACAGGCACTGAGGGAGCCTGAGGATCTCTTCTGTGTTGAAGACACAAGTGTGGTGATTTTTGTTGTTGTTTAGTTACTAAGTCATGTCTGACTCTTTTGCAACCTTATGGACTGTAGCCCTCCAGTCTCCTCTGTCCATGGGATTTCCCAGGCGAGAATACTGGAGTGGGTTGCCATTTCCTTCTCCAAGATGTCTTCCCAATCTTCCCAACCCAGGGACTGAACGCATGTCTCCTGCATTGGCAAGCAGATTCTTTGCCATTGAGCCATCAGGGAAGTCCACACAAGTATTAATGAATCATATTTGTGTACATACACTCAAATATCTTCTTTCACCTTTGCTTCTACTTCTTCATTTACTTTGCTGGCTTTCTAGGGTGTTGGGTGTATTTTTGATGTGTGCTTGAATATGTGGAGGTTTGGTGGAGGTTCTTTTCTCAGTGATGGAAGGAATTTAACTTAAAAGTTCCTGATTTGGTTGCTTATATCCAGCAGGTATGGAGATCTTTTTCTGACACTTGGCCTTGGCCTGACTTGGAACCCTTTTCTCAATTCATGAAACTTAATGAACTACCTGCTGTGTGCAGGGCACTGAATTAGCTTCAGTGATGGGGCACAAGATGAGTGAGAAGTGGATCCTGTCCGCATGCAGCTTAAACTCCAAAAGAAGAAAGGCAATGCAAACTGAGCAAGCATGCACACAAACCGTCCTATGTGGCAAAGCTGGATGATTTTTGTCATGAAGTCTCAAGTTTTAGAAGAACTCCAGAGAAAAAAATAATTCTGGAGGAGACCCTCCTGCAGGTGTGTTGGGGTATTTCTGAAGCAGCTGGAGGATGGCTGGGTCTCTGTGGTTACTGGTTAAAAAGAAGGTGGTTCAAAGAGAGAGTCTTCAAAACAGAAGCTAGGACATAGGGCACAGACGTGCACACTTGTCTAGGGAATGAGAAGAATTTTCATTCGATTGCAGAGCAGACTATTTACAGAGTAATAGTGACAGATAAAACTAAAGAAATATGATAGATCAGGTCTGAAATGCCAGCCTAAGCAAGGAGATCTGTCTTCTGGTAACTTCAGAGCAGATTTAATTCTGCTTAAATCCTGGGGAGGGGAAATTGAACAGGCTCTACATAAACAAAATGGTGGTGTGGACAGGGAGTGTGCATGTGTTTAGGTGACTGCAGAAATGAGTGTGGAGCCACACACCCTTTTCAAAGGCATTTTAGAGGAGGAATATCTGGGGCAGACTAACTAGGATGCTAGCAAACTTTTGAATTTCGCATAGAATTACCCTTGTAAATGTGTCTGTTCCAGGAAGAACAACATACATTTGTGGAAAGTACCACATAATTAACTTAATTCAGACTCGGCATTTGGATCGTGGTGTTTCTTCTATAAAACCCATTTCTAATGACTTTTTTCTGTTTTATTTTGGTTTCTTTATTGTCATTAAAGTCACCTTTTACCTTCTTCTGCCTTTGAGGTTATAGTCTCATAAATCGAAAAGTCTTCTTAGAGTACTTAGCAGAAAATGTAATCAAAATGCTGAAAGCCAAATTTCAGCTTGAAATGGTATTAGTGTCACTGGGAATGTGACCCGGATTGTTGGGGGAATGCTATTCAGCCAAATAGGGATTCATGACACTGTTCTAGATATTTAGAAAGTAATGAGATATACTTAGCATAGGAGAAATGAGATATACTTAGCATAGGAAAAAACCATACTCAAACTTTAAAAAATTCTGTATTCTAGAACACCATGAGAAATAGTTTGTGCATGCTCTTTCTCTCTCTCTCTGGCTTTCTCTATCTCTCTGGCTCTCTTGATCTCTCTTTCTCTCTTACATATATATATATTTTTTTATTATATATTTATTTATACACACCTATGTTGCCCACTCACATATAAGGAAGCAATATGGTAAAGTATATTCAGGGAGTTTGAGTTCAGGAGTTATAGGGGTTTCATTAGTTTCAAGGCTCTGAATTAGTTTGAATCTCAATTAGGATTGTCAAATTTGGTATGCTTACATACTATCATAAATGGTAAACTCTTTAGTGGTGAGAAATGCTCAGATATTCAGCTATTCTGATAAATATTTTAGAGTTCCTAAACAGAACCCACTTCTAATGCTGGTTTTCAAATAATTGGTAAATCAATGTGATTGTGTCTTTTAATGATCTAGAATTGACAACTTATTTATTTAGCACATCGCAGTGACCATTATACAAATTACTATTGGAGCTCTCTGGTACTAAGCAATTCACATTGCTGGTAGGAAAAAAAAAAAAGATAGATGATGTCACTTTCCTGCTCCAATGCTTTCAATGTCTTCCCATTGCACTTTAAAATCTAAAGTCCTTAACTTGACCTTCAAGAGCCTGTATAATTTGGCCCCTGACATCCTATCTCGTGTCACTCTTCATCTTAAACACCACACAGGTATGCACGCATGTCTCATCCATGAATTGGCAAGGAGATGCCAAAGTGGATGACAAGTACTTAATTGAAGGAGGGTGTTTTAAAGTTTTAGTAACTGATCTTTGACCTCACATAATTCAAGCATCATATTAGATACTGTATCTCTAGTCCAGAAGCATCCATGGCACATGAAAGATGTCTAGTACATTCCTATTCTATCAACCACCAAATGAGAAGATGAGATCTTCTGATGGTGATTCCATATACTCGAAAGCTAGCAGGACTCTGGGCATTTAATAAAAGGCTAGAGTTATTGGTGAAGAGAATACTGACTAGTGATAGGAAAAGTTACCATCTGAGCTTCCTAGGTAAATATGAGGACCTAGAATCAGAAAATCATTGGTAGACCAATAGACATGAATTTAAGTGATTAGATTATAAGATCCATAAATAAAACACGGGAACAATAATATGACTGCTTAGCCTACCAAGATGCTGAGGCAATGGCTTAATAAATCATCATACCTACCAAGAGTTAACTTTCCAAGAGGATTGACTTGATATTTTCTACCTCCAGTGAGAACAGACTAAAAGAGAGCAGGTCTTCATTGCAACTTGATAGATTTATATTATCCAACAGGCATAATTTCATGACAATGAACTTTATTACTTATTGGAAATTATAGCCAAAGGATGGATGGATGGGTGAGTGAGCGGACAGAAGTACAGATCGGTGAATGGATAGGTGGTTGATGATAATGACTATTGTTAGTATAAATCTTAGAAACAGAATCAATCCACATGTATTCCAGAGACCTCTCAAAAGAAATTAGACCTAAATTCTGAACTTAGTTCCCTTTTAACCTTTATTTTGTGTATGTTCCTCTGATAACTGACCTTTTTTGAAAAAAATAACTCCATATTTATGTGTTTTTAACTTTTTAAATCATTTGCATTCCTTTTTAGAAGCAGGCTCCATGGTTTCTCACTAAATACAGCTGGCTAATAGCTGTGATGTATTGAGTTGGCCATGCCATGTAAATTTTCCCTTTGTTTACCTCTCTGCCTCCAAGTAGTAGGTTAGAATTAAAACCAAAATGATTCTGTGTAGGACATGTTCCAGCTTTCTTTTTAAAATTCACCTTTGAAGAATTTAATTCACAGTGCTAAATGCCATATATACTAAAAATTTATAGAGATTTTACCAAAGGACTTGCCCCTTTCTCTCTGGATGAAATATTAAAAAAAAAGAGAGAGAATATGAAAAGTATTTTTGTTATTGTGCAGTTTGCTTGCTTTTGGGTTTATTTTCTCGTTGAAAATGGAGTTTTTTGCAAATGATATTTGGTGAATTACAATTCAATTGAATTTTTCTGTTTATGCCTGAAAACCAGAGTCATGCTGTGCAGGATCATTAACTTCAGTTCTGTCTACATGTCATTATCAGGCTGAGGAGGGACTGGAGATGGAAGGGAGAGAAGAGTGTCAGTGGATATAGTGAGAGAGAGAGTGAGGGAGAGAGAGAGAATAAGAGGAAAATCATTTACAGAACAAGGTTCTCATGGGACAGGTCAAATTAATTTCACTACTGCTTGAAGTATTATTCTTCCTATCCGGCAAGAAGCAGAAAACAAATCCTACATACTGCTAACCCAAGTAAGAATAACACTGGCCTACTTTCAATCATGCTGGGATGACCAGCGGATTAGTTTGTAATAGATTTGCACACAGTAAAGCCTTCACCAATGATGTAGTATTTTCCTGCTTCAGGAGATAGTTGTGTTTCTTACTGTGAGTATTAAATCCTCCCCCCCCCCATCTTTTATGATGTGTGTGTGTTCAGTTGCTCAGTTGTGTCCAACTCTTTCTTACCCCATGGACTGTAACCTGCCAGGCTTCTCTGTCCATGGGATTTTGCAAGCGAGAATACTGGAGCGGGTTGCCATTTCCTTCTCCATAAAATATCTCCAGATATTTTATGATAGATGTCAGTAAATTCCATTTCTTGATCTTGGTTTGGTTTTCATAGCTGTAACCAGGAAAACCTTGAGATTTTGAAATTTTGATTATTTTCAGATTTGATGTTATGTTTTTATTTTTAAAGGAATAGAGCAATGGAGATGCTGTAAGTGCTGAAGTCAGTCATTTAGTTACTTTTAAGTAATCTGTTAGAAGAGCTGATTTCTCATTGCTTTGTAACTATCAAAACTGCAAAAAAAAAAGCAAGAGAAATCTGCATAAAATAATGTACAATATTTATTTTAGGTGAGATATAAAGCCTTTACACCCACTGAAACTTTACAAATACCTTTTGTAATAGATGAGAAAACTGAGACTCAGAAAGGTTGTGTAATTTGCCCCAGGAGGTAGTGAAGCTGGGATTTGAACAAAAGTTTTTCAGAGCTCAAAGCTCCTACATTTTTTTACAACTATATATGTTTCCTATGGATCTTGTTACTGTTGTTTAATCCTTAAGTCCTTTCTGACTCTTTTGTGACCCTGTGCACTGTAGCCTGCTAGGCTCCTCTGTCCATGGGATTTCCCAGGCAAGAATACTGGAGTGGATTGCCATTTCCTTCTCCAGGGGATCTTCCTGACTCAGGAATCGAACTTGCCTCTGCTGCATCGCAGATAGATTCTTTACCACTGAGCTACCAGGAAAGCTCACCTTGTTACTATGTTTAATGCTTAATGGAAATTGTTCACCTACTTAAAATTCTTCCCATTTTCACTCAACTCCTTCATTGCCGTGATATTGACATAGCAAATCTAGGTCCTTTTGTGGCAAGCCTGTTTCATGACCATTTTTGTTTCAACATTTTCTTCCATGTCACCATGTCCATATTCCTTAAAAATCATTATTATTTTTAGCCCTTAAAGTCTTAATTGTCTTAGGGTCATCTCCATTTTAGTGCACTAACCTGAACTCCCATATATCAAACCTGATCTTCAAGGTGCCATCCACATCAGCCTCTTTTGCAATCCAATTCTAATGGAGTGTGTCACTAACGTGCGTATTTCTGAGAGTGGACTCAGCTCAGAATGAAAGGGTGCTATTTTATAAAGAGGCTCTGTACTCACCAAGTACAAAGATCACCTGGATTTCCTTTGAGTCACATAAAAATGAAGGTAAAGCATTCAGACTGAAGAGCACATGCCCACCAGTTTTGAATAATTTGGGTTAAAACGGCAAATGCGTAGATCAATCAACAAACATTTGTTAACTGACTATGCCAAGTACTGCTTGACATTGAACTTGACATTGAACTTCATATTCCCTGGTACTCGCCTTTATATTAAGCATCTCCCATATCTTAGGCAGTAGTCTTGATGCTGAAAATCATAAATATCATAAAAAATCATGGGAGGAACTGGCTTTCTTCTTAACTGGTCTTAAATTTTTCTGTAAGAACTTCTTAAGACAAAGAATCTAAATTGGATTATATTACCTATATTTAAAACTTAGAGGAAGAGCTAATACACAAAGTATTTTAATCTTTCCTGACAGAAATACAGTGGCCATCATAATGAATAGATATTACCAGTGAGAGTTGCTGTCAATACGCGGCATTATGCCCAGGGCAATTAAATTTGCCTGTTTTTTATTACTGAGACCAAATGTTTGGCCTGAGTTCCTGGAGAAAATAAGTAATTCCATTACATGTGATTCACCTTTGAGTAACCCCTCAAGCTGACAAAGACTTAAGCTGAGAATTCATGTTTATCACAGAAATAATTCATTTAGCAAACATTTATTGGGTCTCATGTTCACTGGGCAGCACACAAAGATGTAAATATGCAAAATACAGTCTTTGTGCTTAACAAATGTCCTGCCTAATTTCCCTAAAAATCTTTCAATTTTAAAAAAATTTAAGTTTTTGTGTTTGCTTTTGCTCTTGTTTTTGACAAGAGGGCAAAACAAATTGTGAACTAACAGAAAGATATGCCAAAGATATGGAGGGCATGGGCTCTGAAGTCAGGCAGAGGGGACTCTGAATGTGGTCTGTCAATTACCACCTGTGTGACCTGGCTCCAGTCACTCCTCATGAACCATGGTATGTAATCAATAACATAATAGCTCCTACTTTGTAAGGTTGTATTAAGATAGGGAAGTTCCTGACAGATTTCCTGAAACATCTTAAGTACTTAAAAAAATTACGTTTATTTGGTTTTTATTTATTTGGTGTGTTTTGGACTAAATTGAGCTTTTCAATGTGCTGTTATATATGTTCTTCACCTAAAAATGTGGTGAGGTCACACCACACTGCTTCCCCGAGTCTCTGTTCCTTGCCTTAATGCACATGCCTTCAGATAGGTCCACCCCATGCAGTTTAGGGCTCCTTCTCCTCTCCCCTGATACCTCTATATACACAGATATCAAAAAACTAACATTAATGGAATATAGAGAGCAAAAATCCAGAAAAGCCGCTTGATTTTTGTTTTAATTATACAAACATTCAGTGACTTTTTTTAAAAAGTGTTAAACAAACAAGGATGGTGTGTCCACCCCGTACTGGGCATTGCCCTGGGTACTGCAAGAAGCATCAGGACCACCCAATAAGAGGTTGCTTGCCTTAAAGACATACAGACTTGGCTCAAAATCCTGATCATACCTAATTTCTTTGTTTGATAATCTTGGAAAAGGAACTTTATCACTTTGAGTCTATTTCTTAGTCCATACCATAGGAGTTAGTAATAACATCTGTACTTGTTGAGAGGGTTGTTGTTGTCATGTCTGACTCTTTGCAACTCCATGGACTGCAGCACTCCAGTCTTCCCTGTCCTTCACCATCTCACGGAGCTTACTCAAACTCATCTCCACTGAGTCAGTGATACCATCCAACCATCTCATACTCCGTTGCTCCCTTCTCCTTGAGCCTTCAATCTTTCCAGTATCAGGGTCTTAATGAGTTGACGCTTTGCATCAGGTGGCTAGAGTACTGGCACTTCAGCTTCAGCGTCAGTTCCTCCAATGAATATTCAGGGTTGATTTCCTTTAGGATTGACTGGTTGACTCCTTGCTGTTCAAGGGACTCTTAAGACTTCTCCAGCACCCAGTTTGAAAACATCGGCTCTTCAGTGCTCAACCTTCTTTATGGTCCAACTCTCACATCCATACATGACTACTTGGAAAAACCAAAGCTTTGACTAAATGGACCTTTGTCAGCAAAGTGACATCTCTGCTTTTTAATACACTATCTAGGTTTGTCGTAGCTTTTCTTCCAAGGAGCAAGCATCTTTTAATTTCATGGCCACAGTCACCATCCTCAATGATTTTGAAGCCTAAGAAAGTAAAGTCTCTCACTGTTTCTGTTTTTTCCCCATCTTTTTGTTATGAAGCGATGGGACTAGATGCCATGATCTTAGTTTTCTGAATGTTGAGTTTTAAGCCAACTTTTTCACTCTCCTCTTTCACCTTCATCAAAAGGCTCTTTAGTTCTTCTTCACTTTCTGCCATTGGGTGGTATCATCTGCATATCTGAGGTTATTGATATTTCTCCTAGCAATCTTGATTCCAGCTTGGGATTCATCCAGCCTGGCATTCTGCATGATGTACTCTGCATATAAGTTAAATAAGCAGGGTGACAATACACAGCCCTGTCAGACACTTTTCCCAATTCTGAACTAGTCTGTTGTACCATGTCCCATTCTAACTGTTGCTTCTTGACTTACATACAGGTTCCTCAGGAGGCAGGTCAGGTGGTCTGGTATTCCCATCTCTTTAAGAATTTTCCAGTTTGTTGTGATCCACACAGTCAAAAGTTTCAGCATAGCCAATGAAGCAGAAGGAGATATTTTTCTGGAATTCTCTTACTTTTTCTATGATCCAGTTGATGTTGGCAATTTGATCTGTGGTTCCTCTGCATTTTCTAATCTAGCATGTACATCTGGAATTTCTTGGTTCACATATTGTTGAAGACTAACTTGAAGGATTTTGAGCATGACCTTACTAACATATGAAATGAGCACAGTGGTATGGTAGTTTGAACATTCTTTGGCATTGCCCTTCTTTGGGATTGGAATAAAAACTGACCTTTCCCAGTCCTGTGGCAACTTCTGAGTTTTCCAGATTTGCTGGCATATTGAGTACAACACTTTAACTGCATCATCTTTTAGTATTTTAAATAGCTCAGTTGGCTAATTTTGAAAAAAGCTTAGCCTAGTGCCTGGCACATTTGAAGGACCTAGTGAATTAGTGCTGTCTTTCCCTCACTTCTGGGATTACAGAGAGAAAAACTAAGGTTGTTCCTCCAAACCTCATGTCCTGTGGAGATATGAATCTTATATCGAAATGAACACAATTCCTCTCATAGTGTCTGTAGGTTTTGCTGCAAATGACAGCCAGTAAGAAGTCAAATTGAGATATGATCCCAGATCTTTGATTCCAAAGTAAGCCATGGATTCTGTTCCCTTCTACCCTGCTTCTGGGGGCTGTGTCTTCATGCTTCTGAGGCAGATGAGATGGTTTGCATTCCTCTATGAACTGTGTTTTACATACCGACCTTAAACAACTGTCACTGCCACCCTCTCCTCCTTCCAGTGCTCCTCTTTCTTCCAAAGCTCCGGGTCACTCTTAGAGCTAGCCTTGTGCCCAAGCCTTTTCTCTTGTCCAAGCTCTGCTCAAAAGCACTGTTTGTAGAGGGGTGGGAAGCAGAAGGACCAGATATACCCCAGGAACATGATCCCCAGAAGTGCCACCTTTTCAACAATTTTAAAAGCAATGTGCTTATATGGGGTGTTTAACACCATAGTTAAGAGCTGTTAGTGAAAGCAGTATGTAAGCAAGACTGTGACATGAGTGGAAAATGAAAGTGTTAGTCGCTCAGTCCTGTCTGACTGTGACCTGATGGACTGTAACTTACCAGGCTCCTCTGTCCAAATTCTCCAGGCAAGAATACTGGAGTGGGTTGCCATTTTCCCTTCTCCAGGGGATCTTCCTAACTCAGGGACAGAACCTGGGTCTCCTGCATTTCAGGCAGATTCTTTACCATCTGAGCCACCAGAACATGAATGAGAAAGGTAATAGAGAGTAGTGCCACATCTCTTCCCCTCCCCCAGCCCCTTTAAGATAGCTGGGAGATAAACCAACTTGCCACCAACATGCTGATGATGGTGACCACTCCACCTTTGACCTCTCGTTGTCTTACCAGCTAGCAGTGGGATGGTAAGAATTCAGTACAAGGAGAGAAAGGAGGAGGTGCTGGCAGAACTCTGCACTTACACTCCCGTATGGCATGACAGCATCTCTGGTGAAGAGCAGCATCTTCTGTGTTCTGTGCGGTTAGTCCTCAGCTACTGCCTACAGGATGCTTACACCTTGATTTCTCCTATTTTGATCTCAGCTCCAGGACTGTTATCTCAATCTGTCCATCTAAAGATGGAAAAGTATTTTAGGGAAAATACTTTTTTTTTACTTTTTAGGGAAAAGTATTAATATTTCAAGAGTAATTTTTAAAAATAGGAGACATGAAGCTAACCAAGCAAAAACTCTGTGGTTTCTTTTGAGTATCAGATTTTGATGTTTTATCTAAGATAAAACAGAGTATTGAGGCCAAATTCTTTTTTGGAAGATCCTTCTTAAAAATTCTATTTTCTGTGTAACATTTAAAGGCTAAATTTAGAATTTAGTGTTTACTTAATGAATCCCTACAGAACAGTTATACCTGAGAGAAAAGAAAATTGATAAAGGTAATTTTTTGCTGTACTATTTCTTCTTCACCTGCAGAGTTGTATACTCAAAGTCAGGAAGTTCTAAGGTATCTTTAGATTCTAAGGTATTCTAGAATCTTTAAGTTCTAAGGTATCTAATTTAAAAATATAATTAGTTCAAAGACATTTCAGAGAAGAACATTAGTGAACACAGTCATTTGTGTTTGAAATTTAAAAGACTTTTTAAAGTTATTTTTAAACACTTTCATACATTTTGGAGCTATCATAAGAAACGTATTTTATATGGTCACCCTGTTTGCAAACATTGACCACTCACATAACTGAGACCAAGAATTTCATGATATAGTCTTCATCCTTTTTACAGGCAATGCACACTTAGTTTTTGTCTTCTATTTCATTTTTGAGTGAAAGTTTCACCCTAACAAATTGATTTCATAAGCTTCCAGTGGTCTGATGTACAGTTTGAAAAGGAGATGAGAAATAATTTCTCTATGTTATTACAATTGAATGAATTATTTTAGGGAATATTCTATTTGAGAACCACTATGGGGCAATGAAAATAAAGACAGACATCTATTACATAGTGGTGTGGCTAGCTTCGTGGAGCTTACCATCTAGTAGGGGTTAACATAACACTGTGATCCGATGAGAAAAGCTGAAAGGAACATTAAAAATGTGTTCATGATAAGCATTTTGTAAAAATCTGTTACATGAGAAAGAAGTGTTGGAGGTTTAGTTGTAGTTATCAGTTGTCATGGACATACCAGTTTCTTGATAGTGAAGGTCATCACGAAGACAGATTTGTGACTATATAGCTCCCAGTTTCTTTACTAAATATTGACAACTTTAGCACAAAAATAAATAAAAAGGAAAAAAAAAAAAGATCCCAAACTTATAAGCCAATCCGCCTTGTCTCTTTCTCTTCTTCTTTGCTCGCTCCTATCTTCCTCCCCTTGGTCACAGAATGATCTGGCTTGAATTATTCTGTTTCTTTTTTATTGTGATGAAATGTGCATGATAGAATTTACCATTTGGGCCATGTTAAAGTGTATTCAGTACATTCTCAGTGTTGAGTAGCCGCTAGCACTTTGTAGTTCCTGAACTTTCGTACCATCCTAGAAGGAAACTCCCTACCAACTAGGCAGTCACTCCTCTCTTCCCCTCTTCCTCGCCCTTGGCAACTTCTCCTCTGTTTTCTGTAACAATGAATTTGCCTGCCCTTGATATTTCATGAAAATGGATTCATGCACTGGGTGGTTCTTTGTATCTGGCTTGTTTCATTTAGCATAATGTTTTCAAGGTTCATGCATGTTGTAGCATGTGTCAGTACTGCATTCCTTTAAATAATATTACATTGTATGGGTACCCCACATTTTTTTTAAATTCATTTGTTCATGGAGAACTGTTTCATTTTTAAGGGGGATTTATTCAGAAAATACTTGTAAATGATTAGACATGCCTTTAAAGGTTTGATTACATATGTACAAGGTGGCACCTAAAGGCTTTCAAAGAAATATGATGCCTATTTGTAGAAGCTTGAGTATGATAAAAAGTACTGTATATCCAGAAGCTCAGGAAATAGTACTGGGTCTGACCTACGGATTTAGGATTTAGGATTCATCTACTTATAGATGGAAAATGAAACCATGATAGAGCAATGAATGAAACTGCCCCCCAAGGAGCGGATGTAAAGACAATTAGGACACAGTCCAGCAGAACTCTGGGGATCCGTGGGTAAAGAACCTCCAATACCCACCCCTAGAGATGATGATAGATAAAACCTAACTCAGGTAAACCCTCAGGCTCCTCATTTGCAAAGAAAATACCTACTTTTTCACAAGGCTTGTAAGAAATTTAAATGAGTCAACATATGCGAAGCAGCTGGCACCCAGCCTGTAGGTTGGACCTCAGTTTTGTAGCTACAAACATTACTCTATACATTTGTGCTATCGCTATTGTCAGTTTCTGCATCTTTGCTGTTTCATTACCTTGTAACATCATATCCAGGACTACCTATCTTGAAATAAGCTTTCCTACCATCTTCAAAGTCAGTCTATTTTTAAATTTTGCTGTTGTAGTTCCCAGACTTTACTAGCTTCTCCCATAATACCAGAGGAGGCTAAAGGAATCTAAATGAGGTGGAGAGAGGCTGCAGGCACAGGCCAGACTTCCGTGTGCCTGACCCAGTTCTGCATGCACGTGGGAGGATGTTCTTAGCTCCAGAGCTTGGAAGAGGACTGTCCTAGCCTCAGATCATCAGAACATTAAAATTCTTCCTCTTTAGAAATCTTTGTTTAGACGTTGGCAAGGGAAAAGTTAATTACTTCATTTCTCAAAGACATTTGATCTTTTCCCTTCCATTTTTGGTAAAGAATAATTGACAAAAATTCTTGACCTATCCTAAGGATAATAATATTGTAGAAATTCACTTTAAAACTTTCATGTAGTTTGGGAGTCAGAAGTGAAAAAAATCATTGAATATAGTGTTTTTTAAACTTATTATGTTACCAGATGTGGTGTCTTAAGCTTGTTACTACTATAAGATTTTTGACTATCCTTGTTCTCTTTTGAAGAATTTCTTTGGATATTTTTTAAAACTTTCTTTTGTGTTGGGGTATATCCAATTAACAGTGTTGTGATAGTTTCAAGTGAACATGGTAGGGATTCAGCCATGCACATACATGTATCCATTCTCCCTCAAACTCCCCTCCTACCCAGGCTGCCACATAACATTCAGCAGAGTTCCATGTGCTATATCGTAGGTCCTTGTTGGTTATCCATTTTAAATATAGCAGTGTGGACATGTACATGCTCTGAATATTTTTAAATAAACTCTCAAAAGACTTGACAACATCTTTCCATTCACTTTTAGTTAATTTGGTATGATTGTTTCTTCCTGTGTCTTCTCAAACAGCTATTAAGATATGAATAACTTTTATATTTCATATTTTTTCATCTTTCAGAATTTTCTTTATAGTTTTCTAAATTTCTCACATCTTTCCATCTTTCAAGGGGTAAAAATTTTCAGTGTTTTCTCTTATTCAGCAGTTTGATTAGTTTTGTTTTTCTGGACTGTCACACCTCTGGTGTATTTCTATATATATTCCATATATGAGAATGTATTCTACATATGGGAAATACGACTTTCATTGAAACTAAAACTACAGAATGGCATTGCATTTTGCGAACATGTGCAAATTCTTTCATTCCTTGTTGCTGGCTGATTTGTTGTAAACTGAGAGATGGAAATATTTTAAAAAATGTAACTCATATTCATCTACACAATTAGAAATGATGCTGGAGATGGACTCTGTCTCCTGAAGCCTGAGCCAGAGCACTTTTCACTGGAAAATGGACAACTCATGACGTTCATGACCTAGTTCATATTGGCTATTATCCAAATTTGGTGGTCAAAAACAGGACAGAGTCTATGAAAAACTTCTATTGCCTGTTCTGTTACTAATTTAATATAAGAATTACTGGAATTTGTCTGTATTTTCTCATCTGTTTGGTAGGACATGCTATCTCTTATCTCATGGTCAAGTTACAGGAACTAAAGTAATTTGAAAACATAAGATAATAATAGCATTTGTTTTATAATCCTATAAAAACCAGTCTTGACCAGTGAATATAGCACACACTGGGACCCCCAAAGCTGAATTAGAAGCATGGAGAAGCCAGTGAAGAGACTTAAAGCTCAAGAAAAATTATAGGAAGAAAATGATAATTTTGTCCCTATAAGGAGATAAGGCAATTAGAGGTGAGAAGTTTCTCACACTCAGAATTAAAAATGACAGAGGGAAGGTATTCCTAAATGTAATGGGTGGATAGTTTAAATGTCAGTAAGTTTTCTGTGAACACCTCATGTGGAGAGTAACGCAGAACAGCTTAATGTGGGAGGAGATTTTTTTTAAACAAACATTGACATTTTAAAGACCTAAACCTCTTAAATGGAATGACTGTTCAAATGCAAAATTAGACAAACAGAGGCATTTGGAGATTATATTTGAGTAGTATCTGGAGAGTCAGATAATGAATGACTCAGATCATCCAAGTGGTCTGGGCTGATTCATATATGTTAGAAGATGACATCAAATCTCTGATTTTGTCAGTGTTTTTCCCTGTGATCCACCTGGAGCATGCGTGCGTGCTCAGTCACTTCAGTCACGTTCAACTCTTTGCAACCCCAAGGACTGTAGCCCGCCAGGCTCCTCTGTCCATGGGGATTCTCCAGCAAGAATACTGGAGTGGGTTGCCGGGCCCTCCTCCAGGGGATTTTCCCAACCCACCGCCCGGGACGCCCAGTCCACCTGGTGGCGATAGGGGCAGTCGCTCAGTCGTGTCCAACTCTCTGCAACCCCACGGACTGTGCCTGCCAGGTTCTTCTGTCTGTGGGATTCTCAGGGAAGAATACTGGAGTGGGGAGCCATTTTCTTCTCCAGATCCAGCTGGTAGTGCCAAACAAATTCTGAACATCAGTGACTTTTCCAGATATAAATTGTGAAGAAAAATTTCCAAACCACCAGTAACAAGTCTGAGGTTTTGAAGATATAGGCAATGATATATCTGAATAAGACTCACTAACATGAGAAACTGGTTTCCCCAATGGCTCAGAGGTAAAGAATCCACCTGCAATGCAGGAGATGCAGGTTTGAATCCTGGGTCGGGAAGATTCCCTGGAGGAGGAAATGGCAGCCCACTCCTGTATTCTTGCCGGGGAAGTCCTATGGAGAGAGGTGTCTGACCGGCTACAGTCCATGGGATCAAAGAGTCGGACACGACTGAGAACACACACAGCATGAAAAACGCAAGCCACACATGTAACTACAGGACGTGAGGAGAAGGGAATCCCAGACGGAACCTTGATAGGACAAGAATGCAAGATACAAGATTGGGCTTGGTTTATCTAGGATGGAAGAAAGGAGCCTTCTTATTCCAATAGCACGACATCTTAAATCTTAAATCAACAAATATTCTCTGGTTCCTGTGTTTGGTGCAGAGGATATAGAGAGCATATCCTTGGGCTGTGTCCTAGAAAGGCTTACAGTCTGAGGGAAACTGACATAGGAACTAATAAGTGGAGTAATTTGTTGTATTATAATACATCATTGTTGTTTAGTTGCTAAGTCAATACATATAAGAGCAAAATGTGAGAAACCGACAGGATAGTCGGTTTCTGACTACACTAGCATTAGGAGGCCCTCACAAAGGAGGTGGAAGTTGATGGGGCCTTGGAAGCATGTATGGAAGTTCTAAATATCAACAAGATAGGAAAAGCATTTCAGCCAGTGGTAAGGACCAAAAACAAGGAAAAAAGAAATGTTGGAGTACAAATGTTGTAGTATGTTCAGAGAATCCAATAAAGCCACCAAATTGAGAAAGTAGAAAAGGATGAATTGGGAATATGGATACAAGGATGTGTCAGGCCAATGTGGCTCTCTCGTGTGGTTTACATGAGTTCTGTCTTGGAACTATCCTGTTCTCAAGAATACGTCTAACCTGGAAATGACTGTTCTAAATCTGTGATTGGGTTTCTTGGCAGAGTGCCTATTTGGAGAATGAATAACAATAATCTAAGAAAAGTTTGCCAACTTTTCTGTACCTGGTCCTGGTCTCCTTTCCATTTATTTATATTCTTTTTAAAGAAATAATTTTATTTATTTCTTTAGTTTTGGCTTCACTGGGTCTTCATTGCTGTGTGGGCTTTTCTCTAGTTGCAGCAAGCCGGGCCTACTCTCCAAATGCAATTTACAGGCTTCTCATTGCAATGGCTTCTCTTGTTGGGGGGTATGGGCTCTAGGTGAGGGCTTCAGTAGTTGAGATTCCAGGGCTCTAGAGCACAGGCTCAGTAGTTGTGGCAAACGGGCTTGGTTGCACCGCAGCATGAAGGATCTTCCTGAATCAGGGACCGAACCCACATCTCCTGCATTAGCAGGTGGAGTCTTTACCACTGAGCTACCAGGGAAGCCTATTTTTATATTCTTACATTGCTTATAGTGCTAAGAGCTTACAGTGCAATGTCCTTGATAAACTCTGTTGAAAAATATGAGAATGAGTCTTACACATATGCGCGCGCACACACACACATGCATACACATGAAGAAACTTTCATGGCTTTTTGAACATTCAGATTTAACTAATGTGCTGCAACTTTAAAAATAGTTCACTTGAATGTTGCTAGGAACATTTGAAAATAAACTTTCTGACCTTTTGTTGTTTTCCCACAGGATTGAAAAAACGTACAAGGAAGGCCTTTGGAATACGGAAGAAAGAAAAGGACACTGATTCTACGTATGTACTTGAGGAGCACGCCACTGCTCAGCATCAGCTGACGGTGCCCGTGTGGGAATGTGGATCTGGTTTGGGCTGCTGTAGAGAAGAATAATGAGCCCATTAAACCTCTTGTTTGGCTGGAATCCCTGCAAGAAAGTTACAAAGTGGGAAAATCAATAGTTGTTTAGACATAGCTGAAAAGGAAAAGGGTTATCTTGATCACACACACCTTTAGCTTTTCCTTCTGTGTAGGTTTATCCTGCATAAATGTTATCACAGAGCATTGCCCTGTGGCCTTGTCCTCTGATCATTTTTAATTCATGCAAAGTGAAGTATCTTTCATATAACTAAAACAGCTAACATTTGAGATGACTGCACTGGTAACTAGTAGTTAGTAAATTCTCAGTGAATGGCAGCAGCCACTACTCTTACTAGTACAAATTAATATGTGGCAAGTTCCTTTTGAGCAACTAAAAATGGAATTTCCTGGGAAATTCGAGGGTGGAAAAGCTCATATTTAAAGAGATGTTCAATGAAGTTTCAAAGTGGGAGGAGCCTTGAGTTTGATCTTCAAGAAGATGAGGACATGCATTTCATGCAAAGGGAGCAACAGCCAAAGCAGAGATGTAGAAAATCCAAGGAGGTCTTCAGGACAAGCTAAACAGGGCAGTCTGTCTACCTGTCAACTGCTGGTAAATGTGATGATGGGAGGTGAGGCTGAAAAGATCAGGGCTAGATAGGAAGGGCTTGAAGTGCCAGGCTGAGGTGTCTGGGCTTCCTTCCTTAGACAGTGTGCAACCTTGAAGCCTTGAGGCTTTTAAACCAGAGACTGTAAAGGACTGAGGGGGTAGAAAGCTATGTTTTGTCTAAATATCAGATGTCAAGTCTCCTGATCTTACCTTTTCTTTGTCCTTTCTCTTTTGGTAAATAGTTATTTCATGGAAACTACATTTACTCTATCTAGTCTTGCCAATGTTTTTAAATGATTAAATTAGAAAAATTTCTGAGCATTATACAACTTCCATTATTGCTTAATAAATTGCCATTTTTGAAAAGTTAACCAGAATAGGAGATGTTTCATTCATCAGAGTCAGGAGACCTGGGCTCTGGCTTCAGGTTTGCCAACAGCTCCACAGCCTTAGAATACACTTTCCTCTAATGGGCCTACCTTGATGTTAGAGTCTAATTTCCCTAAAAGGCCAGACACTGTAGCAGTCCGTCTGTCAGCAACATCGCGTCACCTACAATGTGCCACATGCTGTGTGGGATACTATTAGACATTTCTCAGGAGAACGTTGTTAGCAGAAACCAAATCCAGCTTTCTTTGAAGATAGTGTCTGTAACTGACTACACGTAATCTCTGGCGTGTGAAGAAAACTAAAAAGGATAAAAGCTCCCTCAAAAGGGAAAAGAGGTCAGACAACCTCCCCAGGGCAGGCTGAGCTATTTGCCTTTGGCGAAAGCACCGCTCTTCCATCATCACTTCTAAAATCATGAAAATGAGAAAGTTACTCCTCACGGCTTTGGGTAGATGGCCGACATCTCTCTGAAGTACTCTAATGA
This sequence comes from Cervus elaphus, assembly GCF_910594005.1. Lineage (NCBI taxonomy): Eukaryota > Metazoa > Chordata > Mammalia > Artiodactyla > Cervidae > Cervus > Cervus elaphus. The sequence continues at coordinate 99,706,010 of NC_057834.1, read as the reverse complement.
GACATTTGCTTATAAAATTCCAAGCATCTCTCCTTCACTTCTTGTAATCTGTAAAGTGTCCCAGTTTACTTAGGTGTAGCAAATTAGCTATCATCAGCAGTGATGGTCAAAGAACAAGCCATTTAATGTAAGCCTCTGCCTTTCAGGAACACCCTGCTCTCTGATTGGGTCATATATCATTCTTGCAGAAGGCTGGGGAAATATTCTGGCAATGTGCTATCCCTTCAAATTTAGGGAATGCTTATGATAGTCTGCCATCACTGAAACCTTGCTGATGCAAACTGTTTTCAGGGCTGTTGCAACTCCATGAGGGTTGCCAAGCAACCTGCTATGGTAGCTGCCAGCTCCAAATTCAGCTGATTGGGTGTCCTTAGATAGAGTGGGGTTAGAACCAGAGCTTCCTGATTTGATCATCATTACAATGGCTGATAGAAAGAGGAAAGGAGAGAGCCTGTGCTAAATGGCAGGCTCTGTGCAAGGTATTTTGTAATGCACTGATATCCTTTTCAATCCTCACAGTAATTCAATAAGGTTAGAAGTAATATCTCAATTTTAGAGATGAGAAATCAATGCCAAAATGAATTAATTGCTGAAGGCTACCCAGAAAATAAAACATGGATCCAGCTTTCTAGTCCAGAATCAAGTGACTATTCTTTTATCACCCAGGAAAAAAAAAAAAACCAAAAAACAGAATAGATGGATAAAATTATAATCAAGACCAAAAGGGGGGTAATAGAGAAAAGGGAGTAGTGGCAAGAGGTAACTGTCATTTTTAAAAACAGAGGCAAAAGGTGCCTGGAAGATGATCAGTTTTAAAATGGAAATCAGTAAATATGGTGGGTTTGCTGTATTTATTTAAAAACATAAAACTTAATAAGAGGGGGTTAGGAAATAAATTGAGGACATGCCCAATTGTCTGAGGCTGCTAAAATCTCTCTCTACTCCTCATCCTAGGTCAGCTTATATTGATATAATAACTTTAATCTAGATAACATTTTATGAGTATTTACAATGTTCTAAGCACCATTCCAGGCTCTTCATTTATATTAACTCACTGAATCCTTTACCCTGTGAGATATATACTGTTATCACAGCTGTTATGTAGATGAGGAAACTGAAACGCAAAGGGGTGAAGTTCTTGTCCGAAGTTCTGCAGCTAGGAAATCTGAGTTGATTGAACCCTGCAGTCTGGTGCTGTAGCTGGTGCTCTCCACCACCATGCTTACTACCACCCTACTGGGAAGAACCAGCCTCAAATCCATCAATGGATAAGGCAAAGGATTCAAATAGACATCAACACTGCTATCTACAATTACATTTATTCTGATGAAAATGTTTGAAATGCCGTCCCTATGGCGGTAATACTCATGAAACCAAGTAGCCTCCCATTTAAGATCCCCTTGCATCTATCACCTGCCCCTAAAGACAGCACCACGAGGATGAGTGCCTCTGGATCTGTCCTACGCAAAAGTTAGCAAAATCTCCTCTCTCCTGATCCCTTAGCAGAGGCTGAAATCCTAGTAAGAAATGTTTGTTTGTTTTTCAGGATATAAATCTGATAAGGAAAATTGGCTTTGATGAGTGTGAGTTGGTACTTTTCTCTGTGCTGCCACCTGGGTTTATTGTGGTCATAATAACCCACTGGATTTACTTGCTTGTCTCAAAAAGCATGTCTTCTTCATCATTTTATCTCCTGAGTTTAGTCTAGTGCCTGGCCCATTATAAGTCCCTCAATATTTGTTCAATGAATTATATATAATTCTTCCTATCCTTCTTTCTTAGATGAAATTTCTTTGAACCAACTGTTAGTAATTCTCATAGCCAGCAAATGTCCAAACACCCTCAGGCTTCTGTCAATTCCCATGGTCTTTCAAAATCAGGGTCCTCTCTACTTCTAGCCCCTGTATCACTGATTCATGCTTGCATCCACGTGGAAATGATTATGAAAAATAATGCACTCCCTTCAAATAATTTGTTATCCAAGTAGAATGTTCTGCTAATTTTGAAGGGGGTGTTGGCAGGGAAAGGAATCAAACCTTGGAGCTAAGAAGATGTCCCAGTAAATAAAGAATATTTTACTTGGTCCCACCTCCTAACCACTCCTGGTGGCTCTGCTGGTAAAGAATCTACCTGCAATGTGGGAGACATGGGTTCGATCCCTCGGTTGGGAAGATCCCCTGGAGAAGGGAGCAACTACCCACTCCAGTATTCTGGCCTGGAGAATTCCATGAACTGTACAGTTCATGGGGTCGCAAAGAGTTGGACATGACTAAGGGACTTTCACTTTCATTTTCACTCCACCCAAGCACTTACTAAGGTTTCCTTCCAAACAGTGCAGGTCCTCACCTGAGCATGATTATGGTCTCCATGTTAATATAATAATATTTTTCTATCTCCTAATATTAATTAATATTAGAATTAATATTAATTAAAATATTAATATTAGAATTAATATAAGAGGTTATAAAGTTACAATGACTACCCTTTTATTTCTCCCTTTCTTCTGTTCCTCCAGTTCAATTTTCCAGAGTAGCAGTAATACCCTTCCTCTATTGCTATAAAGCCTAACGTGGCTGCAAGTGGGCAGTTTTGTGTTTGTTCCTAGGGTAGAGCCATCAAGGAAGAGGAAAAAAACCTTTAACAAACATTTTTGAAGACTTAGTATGTGTTGGGAATCATTATAGGTTCTTTATATACTTTTCATGCTTAAACTGACTTAGAGAGGTTAAGTAATTTGTCCAAGATTAGAGAATTAGTAAATAATGGAGTTGGAACACCTAGATTCATCCTTCTCTAAAGACCTTATTCTTAAACACTGTAGCCTAGCATCACTGTGGATTAAATACCCTGGACTTTAGTCATCAAAGTGAACCATTTAGTAAAATTGCCCTTCATTTCCTGCTCTCATGTAATCAAAGGAGCAGTAAATATAGAAAGATGGAGGAAAATACAGATTCTCAAAGTGACTTGAAAAATACCATAGAAGTTCCTTCTTATAAGGGGAAATTCAAGACCACTTATGGGGAGAAGATGAGAGAACAAATCGATTGGCATTCCTGGTGGCAGTTTTAAATGGAAGCCGATTAAATGGGACAGCTCTTACTGAATTCTCTTCTCAAAAGTGGGCAAGACACTGCACCAACAACTTGTGCCTTTAGGATTTCAATTTTTAATGAATCTCTCCCTCCCACATACATGTACACACACCCCACACTGAAATATCATACCAATTTGTTTTGATTAGCTTACATTAGCCAGGTTTACTGGGGTGGGAACTGGTGAGAGGTGGTTAATGACTCTTATTGTTGTACTTGAGTCTGTGTAGCAAGAATGATTCATTTTCCTAATAGCTACTAATTTCTTTTTGTTACAGAGGTTCACCAGATAGAGATGGAATTGTAAGTATTTAAATGACCATTTTTAGTAGGTTTGCATTTCAACCTATGCTAGTTTAAATTTCTTAAAGCCCCATTTCATTTTTTTTTCCTGCAGGGGGAAAAAATGAGCTTAAAGGACTTTTCAGACCTCTTACTGTTGTAATTTTTTGTAGTAATTGCACGGGACATAATTACAGTCTTGGTCAAGTTAAACTTATTTATTGCATTCACCTAAAACCTTGCTCCAGAGCAGGCAAGGCAACCAGTCATCAATATGATGGGTCAAAAGTCAGACAGTTCCTGCAGGGGCTGCTACCATCAACTGTTATTTCATTTCCAATTTAATGATATAAGAGCTCATTATATGAGAATGCTTTTCTCCAACAGAGGCCACAAAGTCATAATGGAGCTGAGATCCAATAAAATTGAAAGAAGCCTTTCCCTTTTTGCAGTTGAGCTGCAGATACATTTTCTGTATTAAATTCATAAGTAGGGAATGGTCTTGAAACCACTTATGCCTGAATTTATAGCCTGGAGGAGGAAAATATGTTCACTGGTTCAAGAGTTAACAGGAACTCTGGTTCCTTGCTGGTCACCAGATTTCTTGCTTTTTTAGAGAAGTCGGTGGTGCATGAGCTTGGATTTATCCAAGTTGTCCTGATGACAGGCTGCACCAACTTCTAAAATGACTTCCTTCGAAGCTGAATCAGATGCCTATTCAGAAGGTTCAAAAGAACAGCTGTTACTGAAGGAGGGAAAAAAGGGACTCACATTAGGCTCATTGGGCTGGAGTGGGAACGAAAATAAACCTGATAGATAATTTTTTTTTTGAAAAGTCACCCTTTATAATATTAGACCTAAATTGGGGTGTTAACTGCAGCTATGGTAGGAGTTTTTCTCCCACATTTAACTCAAGGTTCTTAGCTTCGGGGTGCCTTTTGCATTCATGTAGTTCTCTCCATGAAATGTTAAAGAAGTAGACTGAAATTTATCAGACATTGGGTAACACTATAATCAAGGCTCTATTCAGCAGGGGAAAAAAAAGACCCAGAAGACTCAGCTTCTCCTCACCTCTTGCTTCTGGCTCAGAGCCCTCTCGTTAACTCTGTCTCAGGTACTCTGCTTCTGTGTCTTCTCTTTGCTTCCGTCTTAGCCCCCTCCCTGAGTTCTCTTGTCCCCTTCATCCTCACCCCTGCAAGACTCTGTTAGCTCGTCTCTGCTTCCCCTCCCTGCTGCTCCCAGGCTGGTTTGCTGTCTCTTGCTTTTCTCCCTCTGGCACCGTCAGTCCTGTCCATTTTTTTCTTTCTCTAAAGCTCCTCCCAGCCCTCCGGTCATCGTCTCTGAAGCCCCACTGCTGTCTCAGTTCTCTGCTCTTCTAGGGCCCCCCTGTTTACATCTTGAGTCGAACATGCACCTGGTACCTGGCACAGTACTGGTGTGCAACAGGTGACTCTGCATATGTGCTGTGTCCGTAAGCCCAGCTGTGATTCTGCAGACGCACCCACCCTAAGACAGGGCTTCATCCCTGAGTTCCCCAAGCCCTCCGTCATTGCCGCCATGCCCAGTCACGTCAAGTTATTTACCAGCAGATGCGCCCTCTTTGTTCCTTAATTGGAAATGCCACGAATGTATCACATTGGTCATGATATTAGAAAAGAGGAGTTATTTAATTTTGATTTCTCAGGAAATAATGCACACCTGTTTGGAAAATAGGCTGCATTCAAAATAAATTCATGTTCTCAGAAACAGGGTGTACAGCTTCCTAGGTAATTGGACATTGTTAGCCAGCTGCTTATTTTACCACTTGGAAATGTGCTTCTAGTCTTCTCTACGTACTATGGGCACCAAATTTTGAGCACGCCTTCTCAGACTAGTTGCTATAGAAGTCCAACATCTCTATTTGCATTCAGTCCCTGGAAATCTCAACCTGATTTCCCTTCAGACTCAGACTGATTTCTTTAAGACCTTATGTCAGTGGAGCCAGTCCACTTTTACATGGCTGAGTAAGCTTTAAAGTGATTTCTTTTTGAATATCTGAAGTTGAAACTTATGGTTTCACTAATGTGGTTCTACAAACTACAGGTGGTGTACCCACTTCATGCTTATATATGACTTTGTCAACACAGGAGTTACGCAACAGGTTTAACTGTTTAAATTCAGTTTCTGCAAATCCAGTGAAGCCCATCTTTGGTGACAAGGCTTTTGAGGTTTTGTCTGCAGAGGCTCTGTAGCTGGGCTGCATGTAGCAAGATGGGCTTGCCTTGCCCACCACTGGTCAAATATGCCCACTCCTGGCCAAGCTGTCTGTCTCGAAGTTTGAGGCTTTAGGCATCTGTGTGGCAGTGCTGTCTAACCCAGAGACAAACTCTGCCTTGTGCAGGACACACTCTGAGTTTTTCCTAAGCAGTTCAGGTTTCCATCCACACCTAGACTGGAGGACTGGATGTCATAGTCATTGCTCCGAGGAGACCTCAGCTCATCCTGAACACGTGTGCAGGAAAGGGTCCAGGTTTGGAGCTGGGAGCTGTGTCTCTGGGTCTTGCTGTCTCCCCATAAGGCTATGATCCAGGGAAATACACAGTGCAGCTAGCCTTTTCAGACTGCCATTAGAAACACAACTATTTTTATTCAGTCTCTGGTGTGTCCCAGTGTTTGTCTCTACCTGTAAATTAAGTGCTGGCTGAATGAGGACTGGATTCACATCAGCCTTGGTGCCTGGGACACCTCTTTCCCCTTCTCCCTTCTTCTCCTGGCCTAGCCACACTGGCCTGCTGAATAGAGCCTCATTATGGGCCCCAAAGTCCACTCTTTGCTCCGAGAACCCTGCCAAGATTGGTAGGCCCTCCAATTTGGCCTAGATGTTGTTTCCTCTATGGTATGTTTGCTGACTCCATGTGATTCTTTATATGTGTCTTGAAGAACAAACAGATCCTTTAACAACTTTTTTCTACATGAAAACAATCAATTCCAGCAGCCCAGCCCACATGAACCACCCTACAATAACAAAGCAGAGTGCGCGCGTGAAGGAGGAAAAAAAGTTTCGGTAAGGAAACAGATTTTAGTTTAAAATTTCCAAGGGGTTGTAGAAACAGTGAGTAAAATCCCAATTTGAAATTTGAAAACACCAAAGCATTTAAGACTCTTTCTTAGATAGTATTTCCCAATACTGGGGCCAATTTTTAAATCAACTATATAGATTGTATATATACTTTTAAAAAAGTGATCAGGCATAAGAGACATGACTATGTCTTAGATGAAGGACAGCAATTCAGATTTTTTAAAAAATCTGCTATCTATAAGAAAACTTTAGCTATAATATAAACAGCATTATGCAAATTGAGTAGTCATTTGTTAGGGTAAGCACTATCTAAGTAACATCAGGAATTCAGCAGGACTTGGGCCTGAGGGACCTAAGGTACCTGCCAGTGGACTTGGGGTGCTGATCCTGGTGGCCCAGACTGTACAAAAATGATAGCTCTGTTGTTCAAAATAGTGGCCACATGTGGCTATTTAAAGTTCAGTCCTCACTTAATGGCCATCAACAGATGAATGGATAAATATATAGTGCATATATGCAATGGAATATTAATCATAAAAAGTGATAAAATAGTGCCATTTGCATCAACATGGATAGATCTAGAGATGATCATACTGAGGGAAGTAAGGCAAAGATGAACATCATATTATATGATATCACTTATATGTGAAATCTAAAACAAAAAAAATACAAATGAACCCATTTATAAAACAAAAATAGACTCACAGACATAGAAAACAAGCATGTTTATCAAGGAAAAAGTCAAGGGGAGAAGGTATAAATTAGGAATTTGAGATTAATAGATATACACTACTGTATGTAAAGTGTCTGCCTGCAATGCAGGAGACCCGGGTTCAATCCCTGGGTCAGGAAGATCCCCTGGAGAAGGGAAATGGCAGTCCACTCCAGTATTCTTGCCTGGAAAATTCCATGGACTGAGGAGCCTGGTGGGCATACAGTTCATGGGGTCGCAAAGAGTTGGACACGACTGAGCAACTTCACTATGTGTAGAATAAACAACAAGGACCTACTTTATAGCACAGGGAACTATATTCAATATCTTGTAATAACCTATAATGGGAAAAAGTGTGTGTGTATATATATATATATATATATATAATTGAATCACTTTGCTGTATACCTGAAACATTATAAAGCACCTATACTTCAGTTAAATAAATACTTATTTTTTTAATTTTTAAAAATAAAATAAAATTCTTCAGTGACATTCGCCACGTTTTAAGCACTCCATAGCTACTTGTGGCTAGATGCCACCATATCGGACAACGCACATACAGAACATTTACTTCTTCACAGATAGTTCTATTGGACAGTGCTATTCTATAGAGTTATTTACAAAGTGAGACAAGTCTATCTCAATGGCAAAAAGATAATATTTAGGCAGCATTTCACATGTCTTTAATACTTCTCACCAAAGAGCACAATGTGGCCATGATCCTGGAAAAGAGGAACATCCACAGTTAAAGTTAAGAACTTTGATGAATGTATAATTGAATGCAATTTTACTACACTTATTGATCTAACCAATCATATTATCTGAGAGGAGATAATAAGCTTGACCAAAGTAAAATACCTATTAAAACATGATCAATATTGCTATCAGCCTTGATTATCTTTAAATAACAGTCATATATTCAAGTTTTAGAAGTGATTCATGAGAATTGTGGATTTTAGAAAATATAGAAAAGAATTTTAAAAATACATACCTTATACTCCAAGAGAAAAATCACTGTTTATATTGAATATGTTGGTGAATAGCCAACATTGCTCTAAATATTAAGCCTAATTTTTACATATTTCCCCACTTAAATTACATTCTTCCATGGTTTTACACAGTTTTCCAATTGAAAATCAATAGAGCCATTACCTCCATATCACCACTATGAGCTGCTTAAATTGTTAAACGGGGAGAATTTCTTCCTTAGAGTTTTACCAGAAGAATTTCAACCAGGTTCTACATTAGCTCTAACTTGATAATTTCCACTTGCAAAATCAAATATATTTGTAAGAATTCACTAGTGTGAATGATGCTAAACTGCTAATTTCTCTAATAGAACTGTGTGTATATATGTGTGTGTATGTGTGTTTTTAATATCAACCCAAAAGAATGTACTATTATGATTTGTTGTTTGTGTTTAGTATTTATGTTTAAAGTGTTCTTATTTTAAAATAAATTTCTTTTTATAGACTTTGCTTTCTCTTTATCACAGTCTTCCATTGGTTTCCATGGAAACTGAGAAACTTTCTCTCAGCCCAGATCTAGAAAATTCAAAAAACTGAGGAACTTTTGTATTTCTAATATTGCCAGTAAAGAAATACACGCACTCATTTTGTCTTTTTTTTTTTTTTTAATTAGTTGGAGGCTAATTACTTCACAACATTTCAGTGGGTTTTGTCATACATTGATATGAATCAGCCCATTTTGTCTTTGTTTAGCTGAACCTATCAACTATCTTGATCTTGAAGGGCTTTGGTTACAGAGATGAGATTATCATGGAAGCAAACATCTGTAGAACTTCAAAAATTTTGAACTCAGTAATTTATCTAATCTCTTTGGTTTTTAGATAGCAATTCTTTGTAATAAAGAATTAAGGACTAAAAGATCTATTAATAGTACTATACTGATCACAGAATTCATAAGTTTAGTTTTTTGAGATCAGCTTAGTTCATTTGATTTCCCATTACTCTAAATTACATAAAATTTTGCAAGGAAGACATATGCAAACATTGGTAAAGTAGAAATTTAAAAAAAAAACAAGTATGACAAAAAGGAAGAACCATGCCATTCACCACAAGAGAGATTTTTTATTATGAGATGGCATGTCCTCAAAAGTATCTTCATAGGTTATACAGGTGCAACATTGATGTGGCAAGTTTTTAAAACAACCTTTGTTTAAATAGCAAAAAATATCATTGAAGCACTAATTCAATGAAGGCAATTCTGTGAGAAGCTTAAAATGATGTAGTCTGATTAAGCATATAATCTTTGTCAGGAGCAAGACAAAGAAGAGGGATATGGGGCATGAGCCCTTTGTCCCAGTGTGTTGGTTGGTGGAGGCAGGACAGAATTTGTGCATTTGTAAGTTCTAGTGCGGTGTTGGTATATGGGAAGAAACAGGAAAATAACGGACACATTATCTATTCCTTGCACACTATTTCCCCTCACTCAACCACTGCTAGTTCTTAGAGTGCCCAATCAACATGCAGTATCAATCAATGATGATGTTACTAGGTTACCTCCGGTTTGGATTTTTAGTGATCCTGCATGCATAGATGAAAAGGTTTCTTCTCCAACCTACTTGTCAAATGGTGTCAGCTGTTAACATTGTAGTTCAACCAGCCTTCATTTGTGATTGCAAAATTAGGTGTCCTGTCCTCAAGCCTCATTCGTCAGCATCCGATGTGTGTTGTTGTGAGATCCATGAGTGCTCAGTGACATATCGTCGCTCTATGTGCTAACAACAGGAATGTTGTTGAATGGACTCACCATTACCAACCTCATCTGTGTTTTTATCCTTTGCTCATGAGAAATAGAGAATCCTAGAAATTTCAGTTTGAATGATACCACATCCTTGCTCAAGTTCTCTTGGCCATACATGTCATGGCAGTACCAGGGCTGAAAATAGAACTTTAAGATAATTCGGAGAGAATAATGCTGATACCCAGTCCTCTCATAATGATGTGTGCTCATGGAGGCCTAGCATGCATGGATGATAGAAATCCACAATTAATCCTCAAATTGTGTTTTAGTAATTTCATAAGAAAAGTCACTTGAAAAGAACATCAACATTATTTTTTAATACTTAGAGGCTGAGTTAACTAATTTGAATCTGATTCCCTTTATATTTTATCAAGGGTGTTTAGGAAAACTTGAGTCAGTGTTAGAAAAGCTGAAAGAAGATGAATTAATGACTTGGATGAATATTTTCTGGATATGTTGGAAATAACTGTGTATGAGAATAACGTGGGTCAAAATATTTCCATTTAAATACGTACATATTGAATACATCTGATTATATCCCCTGAGGTATAGAGGATTAAATAATACATAGGGGCTGCTGATTCTTTAGTAATTATATAACATTTGAGTAGCTAGTTGTTAATAATCCCTATGCGTATCCTACAGTCTTTTGTGAAGTAAGTGTGTAAATTCTTTATGCAGTGTCATGGCAATTCAATTTACCATTCACTTACACCAATGTGGTTGCTTAATAGGCTGCTCTAAAGTGTCTTTCCAGTGCTAGATTTTGATAGCTCTTGCTAAATGCAGATAAGACAAGTTTTCTTTTGTTTCTTTTATATTAATTCAAATGTTTCTTTTCTAAATGTATTTTCAAATTTATTACAGAAGAAAAGCAATGGAGCACCAAATGGATTTTATGCAGAAATTGATTGGGAAAGATATGTGAGTATCAGATTGTTTTTATAAATATTTCAGTGTGAAAAAGAGTCAAGGCATGCTTATATTTAAAATAGAGCATAGAAATGAGTGAAACATCTCATTTAGGAAGTGCTGGCACAATTAGCCTGGTATAGAGGCTAAGAGCACTAGAGTCTGTTAGACCTGAGTTTGAGACCTGACCCCTCCATGGAATAGCTACGTGTGGCTTTGGTTATTTGCTGGCTACCATAAATGAAGTCAGTAGTTACTTTATAGCATTATTGAGAGGATTCAATGAGCTAACTATTTGCAGAATATTTCAGTAGCCTGCCTAGCCTGGCATGCATGTTCAAAAAACACTTTTTAAAATATTAACTCTTTCAGTCCTAATTATATTGATAAGCAGCTTTGAGTATTGAGTCAAGTCAGTTCATGTCTAGGCCTTGATTTTGCAATGTCCTAGTCTGTTCAGGTGGCTATAACAAATTTGCCAAAAACTGAATGGCTTGTAAACACAAACATTTATATCTAACAGTTTTGGAGCCTGGGAAGTCCAGGATCATGATACCAGCAGATTCGGTGTCTGGTTGAGTGCCCACTTCCTGGTTCATAGAAGGCACCTTCTAACTGTAACCTCACTGTGGTCTCTTTTATAAGGGCATTAATCCCAATCATGCAGTCTCCTCCCTTGTGACCTAATCACCCCCAAAGGCCTCAATTCCTAATACCATTACCTTGGGGTTTGGATTTCAACATATAAATTTGGGAGCAATACAAATATTCCTACCATAGCATATGAAAATTATTCTAGCCTCATGGTACAGATTTTTCCCAAGTCAAATGACAAAGAGTTGTTTCTTCCCAAGGATTAAGGGTGAATCCCAGTGGAGACCTAAACTCTCCTTGTAATTCCCCCAGTAGCCAGTTAACCTCATCACCACACACTTCACCAGCCACAACAGGATGGACAAAATTGCTCTTATATTTCTAATCATAGAAAACATATAGGCCATATTCACATCAAAAATCACTTTTATTGCATACCAAGTGCCTAAATTCATAATTCCTACAAAATGCCTTTGTACTTACAACTTAGGTGACTGTCTGACCCAACCTTCTCTTTCATAAAAATTAAACTTGATGTTAATGCATTTGCACATTTGTTAAGAATTTCACTTTTTTAAATACCAACATTCATATTATGACATGCTACTAAATTCTTACCACCTTTTTGTTGTTCAGTTGTTAAGTCATGTCCATCTCTTTGTGACCCTGTGGACTGCAGCATGCCAGGTTTCCCTTTGCGTCACTATCTCCCGGAGCATGCTCAAACTCATGTCCATTGAGTCAGTGATACCATCAAACCATCTCATCCTCTGTCGACCCCTTCTCCTCCTGCCCTCAGTCTTTCCCAGCATCAGGGTCTTTTCCAGTGAGTCAGCTCTTCAAATCAGGTGGTCAAAGTATTGGAAGCTTCAACATTAGTCTTTCCAGTTCAGGGTTGATTTCCTTTAATATTGACTGGTTTGTTCTTGCTGTCCAAGGGACTCTCAAGAGTGTTCTCCAGCACCACAGTTTAAAAGAATCATTTCTTCGGTGCTCAGCTTTCTTTATGGTCTAACTCTCCCTTCCACACATGACTACTGAAAAAAACATAGCTTTGACTATACAGACCTTTGTCTGCAAAGTGATGTCTTTGCTTTTTAATACACTGTCTAGGTTTGTCAGAGCTTTTCTTCCAAGGAGCGAGCATCTTTTAATTTCAAAGCTGCAGTAACCTTCTGCAGTGATTTTGGAGCCCAAGAAAATAAAATCTGCCACTGTGTTTTACCACCTTTGAAGGTGAATACTACATTACCTGCATTTTATAGAAAGAAAAACTGACTCTCAAGAAAATTCAATTATTCATGCCACCCATACACTCCAGAACATGTCATTCTGTCAACCTCATTACCTGGTCATCCCTTATACCTGTTTCCCAGTGTTGAAATCTTTTTTATATTTTCTGCAGTTCAATTCCCTAGATCTGTGACAGCCCCTGTGTTGCCCCATGGGCTTCTCTGGTAGCTCAGCTGGTGAAGAATCCACCTGCAATGCAGGAGACCCCAGTTCAATTCCTGGGTTGAGAAGAACCCCTGGAAAAGGGATAGGCTACACACTCCAGTACTCTTGGGCTTTCCTGTTGGCTCAGATGGTAAAGAATCCACCTACAATTAGGGAAACTTGAGTTTGATCCCTGAGTTGGGAAGATCCCCTGGAGGGGGGCATGGCAACCCACTCCAGTATTCTTGCCTGGAGACTCCCCATGGACAGAGAAGCCTGGTAGGCTATAGTCCATGGAGTTGCGAAGAGTCAGACATGACTGAGCGACTAAGCATAGCACAGCATTTTACCCCACATCCAAATTGTTCATATATAATATTATAAGGGAAGTTACTAAATATATTAAGGACAGGTAATCTTTTTCTCAAAATTAGCACTTTTTCACCTAAAAATAATTTTGTTGTATTTTGTAGGATTTTGTAGAATTTTTGTTATAACAAAAATTTTGTTATATTTTATAGACATCTTTAATGCACAGGAATGGGATACTCTAAGCAAAAAAGAAGCATGATAATTAAAATACAAAATTATTATTGATGATTCATCAGTATTTGATTATTGATGAATAATCAAGAAATAGTTGATTATTCATCAAGTATTTCTGATTCTCCATCCAACCCTAAACCTTAGTGCTATCTTTAACAACTTGTGAGTGTTTAAAGAAAGCAGAATTTCCCTCAAATTTGCTTGGTCCTAAAAGTTATTCAGGTCATAGGAATTATGGTTATAATTATATTAATACACTAGACTCCACTTTCTTTAAGTAATAAGAAAGATTTTATTCTAAAGAGACTGTATCATTGTGTTTTTGGCAGGGATGGATGTGGCCTTTAAGCAAAGCTCTAAAATTTAAGTAAGGTTTAACTGACTTCATATTTGAGGGAAGAGACTTTCAGGCAAAAAGGAGGATTTTTATGAGGATCCAGAAGTGGGAAGAAGCTTGCAGTGATCAAATCTCATATGTCAACAGTGGGAAGAAGGCCCTGAGAGAATCAGGCAGGGCCTTGTGGGTTATTTAATGGTGCTAGGTTATCATTCTAAATGCAGTAAAAAGGCAGGGACAGGTTTTTAGCAGGAAAGTAACCTTAATACTCTTGCACTTAAAAAAAAAAACAACTAACTTTGAGTACTGAAAGTACAAAAGGGAGATAATAAATGCTCAGTAAATGGCAACTTTTCCATGGCACTCAGGCCCTCTTTTCTCTCTGTGGTCATGGCTTATATGTTGCTTCAGTGACTCCAAGATCTCTCTCTCTCCAGCTCTGTTCTCTTTCTTCCAGTCCTATAACCTCAACTTCAGGAGGCCACCTTTGAACTCTGCCCCCTCTTCCCCTCTCAAGCACCAAGTTTAGTCTCAAAACACCTGGGGTCAAGACCCAGGTCTGTCATTTGCTAGATGTATTTCCTAGAGAAATGGCATCTGATTTCTCTTAGTTTCCTCCCTGGTGGATGGGATGACTCTTTCCATGTACGATTGCTATGAGGCTTCCCCGGTGGCTCAGACGGTAAAGAATCCACCTACAGTGAAGGAGACCCAGGTTCGATCTCTGGGTCGGGAAGATCTCCTGGAGGAAGAAATGGCTACTCACTCCAATATTCTTGCCTGGAGAATTCCATGGACAGAGGAGCCTGGCGGGCTACAGCCCATGGAGTCACAAAGAGTCGGACATAACTGAACAACTAACACACACACACACACACGATTGCTATGAATAGTCAGTGAAACAAAATGTAGGTCATAGTACTGACCATATAACAGGAACTAAGATATGACAACACTAATCCCAATCATGCAGACTTTTATCTTTCTTATCTTTTTCCTAAAAATCTTAGTTGCCTCCTGTTAGAATGAGTTCAGCCAGGAGTACTCCCAGGATGTGATGGAAGAAATCTTGGAATCTTCTTGAACATTTCCTCTCCTTTTTCTCCTATGACCAATCTGTGACTGAGAACTCACAATCTGTCCTTCCAAATGTCCTCAATTCATCCCTTCCCAAAACTAACAACTTGGTCCTCCTTAGCACATCTCACCTGAATTGTTGCAAGTATCATGAGTTAGTTTTCCTTTCTCCAGTTTCTTCTGTCCCCAGTCTATCCTCAGCATATTTTCAACACCTCATGATTCTGCTTTCAGCAAGTGCTGTGCTTAGTCACTCGGTCGTGTCCGACTCTGCAACCCCATGGACTGTAGCCTGCCAGACTCCTTGTCCATGGGGATTCTCCAGGCAAGAATGCTGAAGTGGGTTGCCATGCCCTCCTCCAGGGGATCTTCTAATCCCGGGAATCAAACCCAGGTCTCCCACATTGCCAACAGATTCTTTACCATCTGAGCCACCAGGGAAGCTTTCAGCATGTCCCACCCTAATTGAGAAGCTACAGTAGCCATGTCAAGTCCAGACTTTTCCCCTAGAATGTTGCCCGCCCCCACCCGTCTTCTTTTCCACGGTCTTCCCTCCCCATACAGCTTCCTCTCCAGTCCTGTCATCTTCATCTCCCTCTCCCTTTCACCGTGAGAATCATACTGTCCAATCCTACCTTGGTGTCTTGGTACAATCTCTTCCTCACCACGGACTCGCCTCTCCTCTCCGTCTGACCCAAAAGGCACACAGAGACTCCCTGATTCTTCCAGATCTCACAAATTTCCTTTCCTTTCAGACTCTTATCAGTAATATTTTGTGTTTTGCCTTTTCTTTGAACTTCTGACTACCAGAATACAGACAAAAGATAATTTGCATGTTGTATCCCCACCATGTTGCTTAACATAATCCTTGGCTTATAAGAAATGCATGATTCTCTTTGAGCATTTTCTTTCACTGACAATTGACTTCTAGTTTATTTTCCCAATAGGAAGACTCTCTAAATATCCTTGAGTAAATTTATAAACGTATAGCATTCAAAACAAGAGGCACGTCTATAGCCTTAACTAGATGATTCTTGAAGGAATGTGAGTAATTTCTTTACCATTGTCAGGACAATGATTGTTTAATGTGCACTTGTATTTTATAGAATTCCCCTGAGCTGGATGAAGAAGGTTACAGCATCAGACCTGAGGAACCCGGCTATATCCTTTCTTTATATTTTAAACTTAATTTCCATTTGCTTTCAGAAAGTAGGATGATAAATTTAGGATTTGCAGAAGTGCCGAAACTCAAGCTTCTCAAATCCTGTTGTCACTAGTATTGGAGATGAATAAACAGCACAGAGAACAGGCTGATCACTAACAGGCAGGCATTTTGCCTTAATCTATTCATAGGAAAGAGAGAGAGGAGAAAGAAAAATTGCGCTGAAAAACAACTGTGCAAATTGTGGGTGCTGGGTTGTCTTCTAAAATCTGATATGATAACACTACTTATGGTGGCTGGGAGATAGCTCTGACTTGTGCTTTCCCCACAAACCATCTCTGGTCAGAGCAGGTCACACTCTGAAGCACAAAAAGTCATCACAAATCCTTCACAGAGTGGCCTTCCTGTCTCCTGTGGTAAGAGGAAATCCCCATGGGCCTATAACTGTGAGTGCTGAGTGTGACACACATAATGGACTTTGGAACCATTGCTCCTTGAAATTTGTCCTCCTTAATCATGTTCCAAGGAAAGGTGGATAAATTCTGACTCTTTCCTGCTTTACACTTTGATTTTTGTTTTGCTTTGATTTTCTGCCACCCAAGTGTGCTTCTGCTGCGTCTTTGTGCAATCACTCTTGTCTTGTACTCATCATTGCCTCTGAGTAGAAAAGACAGAGTTATGCATCTTTAACTGTGTTTTACCTACCAAAGGAAAGCACTTTTATTCTTCGAGTGAATCGGAAGAGGAAGAAGAATCACACAAGAAGTTTAATATCAAGATTAAGCCATTGCAAGCTAAAGACATTCTTAAGAACGCTGCAACTGTAGATGAACTGAAGGCATCAATAGGCAACATTGCACTTTCCCCATCACCGGTGGTGAGTGGCTTTTTATTTCAAGCTTTGGTGAGGTTGGATTGACCGCTGTGCTCTGCCCATACATGTCAAGTAAATCAGAAACTCTTTAAGCTGAAAGCTGCATATGGTCATGATTTTATGAACTCTATAAACCTGAAACAGCTCATTCTAGCTATGGAAAATTATGCTTATTTTATATTGCAGTTTTTGTGCTTTTCAAAGTGGGATCACATTTGTTTTTGACGTTTTCCTGCTAGTATTTTTCAAAGGAGGAAAAAATAACAAACATTATCCAGACTTACTTCTGAAACAATTAAAAAAATATGAAGTTTACATATTTACTAACAAAGATTTTTAAAAACACATTTTAATGACTTATTTTATGGTGCAACACATAAAAACTCATGGAAAGAAAACCAAGGAGATTGCTTTCTTTAGGGAAAAATCCTTTTCATTGCCAGTGCTTCAAAAAGAAATATTAATCTAATAAACCATAGTCTAAAAAGATATTAAAACTCACAAGCTTCATTATATTTTGTTATCAAATTGTCTTAAAGACTCTATTTAGACACCCCAAATACAGATATGCCTTATTTATATTAATCAAATTGGTATTTTTCTGCAATTTGTACTTCTTTTCCAATTCTCATCTACTAAATTTCTCTAGCTGCATTCTAAGTTCCAGCATTTACAGTGTTTTCTCTATAGTGCTTGATCAATGCTGCAATTGTTTTCTAAAAATAACTGTGAAGAGCAGATGAAGGCTCTTGTACTAGGAGCTAATATATTCTTAGCTTCTTGGCATCTTCTCTAGAGAGATGTGATCTCCCAGCAGCATTTCCCATGAATGAGATAGTTAATAAATGCTGGACCATTTTTCCTATGCTTTTGGAAAATACCAACTAACAGTTCTATAGGAGTTGTAATCACCCATCCTTTGGGTGCCTGCCTGGGATGGATAAAATCTCTAATGATGCTTTCTTTAGTGCTTATAATGGCCTTTACCACTGCTGTTAGAATCAACTAACATGACTGCTGATAGTAATCAACCACAGCAAATAATATGTCAGATAATTTTTAATCATATACTCACTTGCCATCTTAAGATGTCTTCTTGAAAAGGGAATCATGACATATACTAGTTTCCTTTCCCTTCTGTAATGGAAGGTACAAATTTTAAACTCACATATTGGTCTGTAATATAAGCAGTTTGTAGTAACAAGGCCATTTTAAATGTGCACACTTTCACTTTTCAGTTGACATCTTTCAAATCATTTTTTACTTACTAAAATATTTTTGTTAATTGTAAAATTTTATTTAAATGATTGAAACCAATTTATATTTACTTCTATTTAGGGTGTAATAGACAGTGGGCATTGGGGAGAACCTGGATAAGTGTAAGAAGCCAAGTTTTTGGAATTCAGTGAACAAATTTACATGAAATAAAACTTATTAGAAAGACCCAGACATGTGGTATTTATTTTCTGAAAGCTAGTTGAATCTAAGATCCTTTCCATCAAAAAGAATATCTCTTCGTATATCTGATTCACTTTGTTGTATAGCAGGAGCTAACACAACATTGTAAAGCAACTCTACTCCAATTAAAAAAAGAAAGAATATGTCTACTCAAGTCATCTCGTAGCTATTCCTCCCACTGCATATGTTGCTAAGGGTATACCAAGGAGAGTGGCTGTCACTCTGAGCTTTTCCCAACACCTGTTTGGTTTTTTTTTTTCCATTTATTTTTATTAGTTGGAGGCTAATTACTTTACAATATTGTAGTGGTTTTTGTCATACATTGACATGAATCAGCCATGGATTTACATGTATTCCCCATCCCGATCCCCCCTCCCACCTCCCTCTCCACCCGATTCCTCTGGGTCTACGAATGGATAAGGAAGCTGTGGTACATATACACCATGGACTATTACTCAGCCATTAAAAAGAATTCATTTGAATCAGTTCTAATGAGATGGATGAAACTGGAGCCCATCATACAGAGTGAAGTAAGCCAGAAAGATAAAGACCAATACAGTATACTAATGCATATATATGGAGTTTAGAAAGATGATAACGATAACCCTATATGCAAAACAGAAAAAGAGACACAGATGTACCAACACCTGTTTTTAAAGTAAGACATTGACATGATGTGGTTAAGACTGCCAAAAATAGAGAAACGGTGCAAAAACTAAATTGAGACACTCAGAGAAAGTAATCTCAGGGTTGGGCAGACCAGTAGCCCCACAGACCAAGAAAGCCTGGGACCCCACACCACTACTGCCCTGGCATTCCCAGCCAGCTCCCTCTAATGTGAGAACCTACCTCTGTCATTACTATGATTCCCAAATATCCATGATTTTTGACAGTTAGTGTAAGAAAATAAGCTGCGATGGCTACTTTAGGGAAAGATAGGCATGTTTATAGATAAACATAACTATAAAGGGAGAACTGAAAAGATATTCTTGCCTTTAGAATCCTTGTCCTCATCTAGATAACCCATAACCAACTATAGGGATATTTCACAAAGGACATAAATAGAACCTTATCTCCAGAACTGGGTAAATGGAAATAACCTTCTGAAATCCAGTTAGTGCCAGGATAAAAATGAGCAATGTTTTGTACGACTTTAGATGTTTCCAGCCACGCAATCAAATGTTCATACATCTACACTTAATTCAGGTACAAAAAGAGAAATAGGACCTGTACCAATTAATGATATATCAGAATATTTGTTAGGCGTTGGTTCTAATGCCACAAAAGCATCAATTGCTACACTAATAGAGTTAAAGAAAATGGTAGGATTCACAACAATGGCTGATATTTCTTTTGAAGAATTTTAAGACAAGGTTGTAATTCACTTCTTTTCATCTACCTGTAAATATGTAGTAAAGAATTGTAACCCATTTGATATCTCTTACCATGAATTTATTTTCTCTTTGTTTGGATAGGTTTACTATATATATTTCATTGTCAAATGACTTGATAAATGAATAAAATGAATGAATGGATGTATGAATGAATCATATATATCTATTTGTGTATACAATATAAACAAACCTATATGAAAATTACTCCTCCCTAAAAAACAAAGCTTCAGCAACATAAAAAATTAAGGTTTTAGCTGCTAGCAAAAATCCTACTATATTGACAAATAAACACAGTTCCAGTCCAGATCTTACCTTGGCTCTTGATTTTTATATAGAAATCAAGTTTTAATATGGACCAGGACAAGGCAAAGCACCAAAAAAAAAAAAAAGGGAGAGAGAGAGAGGAGGATGCAACTCACAATCAAAAGATGCTAATTTCTATTCTTCTCATGTTGTGATCTCCTAATAAGATATCATGAAAGCGTTAGTCAGTTGTGTCCAACTTGTTATGACCTCATGGACTGTAGCCCACCAGGCTCCTCTGTCCATGGAATTCTCCAGACAAAAATACTGGAGTAGGTTGCCATTCCCTTCTCAAGAGATCAAACCCGGATCTCCTGTCTTGCAGGCAGATTCTTTGCCATCTGAGCTACCAGGGAAGCCTTAAGATATTATACTAATAGGGTAAAGAAGGAAAATCACCCAGGTTTGAATTAGGGATTCAACTAGTTTTGAATTAATTGTTGAATTAGGGATATGTATGAGTTAGAATATTGGTAGATGGGCCTCACCAGAAACCAAAATATTAATAGTCATGGCTTAAACAGAATAGATGCTTTATTTCTATTCCACATTGAAGGCAAAGCAGGATGGACTGTAGCCCACCAGGCTCCTCTGACCATGGAATTCTCCAGGCAAGAATACTGGAGTGGGTTGTCATTTGCTCCTCCAGGGAGTCTTCCCAACCCAAGGATCAAATCCACATCTCTTGCCATCTCCTGCACTGGCAGGTGGATTCTTTGCCACTGAGCCACCTGAGAAGCCCAGATACACATATATCCAGCTAAAATCCCAGGCTCTGTCATTAAAAGTCGAAGGAGTGAATGGATACTGATAGACATGGACACAGTTTCTGTGTCACTATATTTTAAATAATCTCAGAGTAATGGGAAATGGGATTTTCCCATTTATCTTAAGTTGTTCCCCAAACCTATTGAAATGAGGAAATTTCCCTTTAAAGATTTCTAATCACTGATTTCTAAATACCAGTGATGTTATGTTACATACTAGCCAGCAGCAGGGCTTAAAAATACCAATTTCAGTTAAATATCCATTTATGTGATGAACTCTATCTTATAGAGTTCACTGCTTTTTGAGAAAGACTGCCTCATCATTGAGAGAAATGTGTTAAACAAATTAAACCCAAATGCTGTCTCTGTGTAACTTAGGTTCATGGTATAGTTGTGCTCTTTGGAGGACCGGACAGAGTTCAATCCAAAGGGACTGGACTGTCCAAAAGGATAGAGTCCCTCCTTTTCGCAACAGGTTTTCCATGAAGCATATTATCTCCAACTCCAAGTTTAATGTGCAAGATACTGGGCTCAGTACTGAGGGGTAGGGTGGGCAGAGGGTGGAGGTGAGCTGTTTTGCATGTCCAACAACAGCCTCAGCTAATCATCTGGGGAACTCTTGAGCTAGAATGACCCTTCACATTTGTTCTAAGTTGGGCTGAGATGAATAACCGTTATACTGCTACATCAATCTGTGCTCCATATGGGCTTGCTAAGGAGGGGCATGACCTTGGCCAAGGTGGCTCTCTCCAGCTGTGTCAGACCCTGAAGTGTTGACAGATGAAGGCTGTCTGCCAATGGCACTCCTAACGACTGTGTAAAACACCCTTCTGAAGACAAATCTACCCAGCACATTTTGGCACCTAGGGTTACCACCTTCTCTTCCAAGTGTTTTGTGGCCATTTGTTTAAATAATTTCTTATAGAATCTTAGGACATAGGCATATAATAATTGAAAAAGCAGATGTCCAGACAGCAGGCCCAGCTCTGCCATGTTCTACCTGTGTAAACTTAGATGAGCCCCATAATTGTTCTGGGATTATATTTCCTGTTCTGTAAAGGAAGGATAATTAAAAAAAAAAAACGGCAGAGACACTACTTTGCCAACAAAGGTCCATCTAATCAAAGCTATGGGTTTTCCAGCAGTCACGAATGGATGTGAGAGTTGAACTGTAAAGAAAACTGAGTGCCAGAGAATTGATTCTTTTGGACTGTGTGGTGTTGAAGAAGACTCTTGAGAGTCCCTTGGACTGCAAGGAGATCAAAGCAGTCAATCCTAAAGGAAATCAGTCCTGAATATTCATTGGAAGGACTGATGCTGAAGCTGAAGCTCCAGTACTTTGGCCACCTGATGTGAAGAACTGACTCATTGAAGGCAGGAGGAAAAGGGGATGACAGAGGATGAGATGGTTGGATGGCATCACCAATTCGATGGACATGAGTTTGAGCAAGTGCCAGGAGTTGGTGCTGGACAGAGAAGCCTGGCATGCTGCAGTCCATGGGATCGTAAAGATTCAGACACAACTGAGAGACTGAACTGAAGGGTGATAATAGTCCTTATGGAGTTTTTCTGCAGGTTATTGTTGGTCTCTGGCAGGATCAAATCTTCTTTGATTTTTTGTCCCCTGTGCTTAGCACAGTACATGGCACATATTGGGCATGCAGATAGTTATTTGATAAATGAGTGAATGGAGAAAGCACACAGAATATCCTAGTAACAGTTCCTGGTGCATAATTAGTACTTTGCAGTTGTTTGTTTCTTTATTACTAGGGTATTATTCAGGGTTCTCCAGAGAAACAGAACTAACAGAATATATGTGTATACGTGATGGTGACTTAGTCACTAAGTCATGTCCGACTCTTGCGACCCATGAACTGTATCCTGCCAGGCTCCTCTGTCCATGGGGTTCTCTAGGCAAGAATACTGGAATGAGTTGCCATTTCCTTCTCCAGTATATGTGATAGATAGATGTATATACGTGATAGATAGATAATAGATGTTGTTGTAACAAATTGGCTTCACATGATTTTGGAGGCTAAGTCCCACAATATGCTCTCCACAAGCTGGAGGCCCAGGAAAGCTGATGGTATAATTCATTTCAGTCTTAAGGCCTGAGAACCAGAAGGGCTAACAGTGTAAATTCCAGTGTGAGGGTGCAAGATGAGAAGAGATGTCCTAGCACAAAAGATGAGTCAGAAAAACAGGGTGAATTCCTCCTTCCTTTCCCTTTTTTTCTCTTTAGATCCTCAATAGATTAGATGATGCTGACCCACATAAGGGAGGGCTATGTACTTTCCTGAGTCCACCAGTTCAAATGCTACCCAAATGCTAATCTTATCTGGAAACACCTTCATAACACATCCAGAAACAATGTCTAACCTGGATACCTGATAGCCAGCCAAGTTGACATAAAATTAACCATCACACTATTATGTATATATGTATGTATGCATTTATTTATTTATATATACTTGTATATACATATTTTAAGATAACTTTTGCTCTTTTATTGAGAGTCATGGGACTATAATGTATCTGTATCTCAAGTCTTGAATTCATTCGAAGAGGTTTAGACAATCTCTTGCCTGTCTTAAACTTTAGTTTTGAACCAAATCTGATTGACCTTTCAGAGGAATTTTAAATCAGTTTTTTCCATACTGGACATTTGTGATTGATATTTCTTTAAGCACAAATAGAGACTTTGTACTTACCCCTGAAGAACCTAGCATATAGTGCTAGTTTATCTTACAGAAAAGATACTGGAATCTGATAGAGTGAACTCAACCTTTTGCAAACTTAAGCAAGTTTCTTAAACCTATTTGAGTATCAGTTTCCTCATAACTAAAATGAAAATAATGAACACCTACCTCACACAGTGGTTGTTGGGATGTCCCTATCTTTCTGTTAATAAAATGTAAAGATTTTTCTTTTAAAGGAGAATATGGAAACAGAGATGTAGGATAAATCACTCTGCTCTCTGCTTCCCTTGGTACCACACACTTTACATTCAGGGTAGAAACTGACCTCTATTACATCTTTCACAAATGGTTTTGTTCTTAAAAGATTTCTCAAAGGGGAAAACAAAAACAACAAGAAGAAATCTTAACATACAGTGGAATACCATTAATTCCCTTTAAAATAATTTGAGGGAGATGCAAATAGACAGCTATTTCAATGACGTCACAATTACTCAGACAACTGCGCTCTACCTCTTCGCTGGGGTTGCTGTACACAAGTTACAAAACCTGAGCCATGGTTTCTTCATTAGTGAGTGAAGATAACCCCTGTACCAACTTCACAGGGCTATTGTAAGGGTGGAATGAGTTAATTTAGTAAGCACCATATTGTAATATCAGATACTACTTTGAAGGATCATTCTATTGTTAGAATTGTTTGCAGAGTCTGGGGCACATTTTTAAGAATATCATTAAATGGTGATAAATCAGGAAACCCAAATAGCCAGAAGTCATGTAGAGCCAAGACCAGTAACTACTCTTGAGTATCAAACTAGGAAAATGCATTAATAAAATAACTTTTGTGCTGCCTGTAGGTTGATTTTGAAGTCATTCCAGAAGCATTCTTAAATTGTTTTAGCATTCCTAATTTTGTTTTAACAAAATCCCTTGAGTAAGTATGGTGCTTCTTCAGGAAACCCTATTGAAAGCTAGCATTTCCAATGGGATTCTATATTGTGCACCCCCACCAAATTTATTTCAGTGAGAAATGACATCATTTTCCATCCCTCTTCAAATCAGTTCACTAAATATTTGAAGCCAGCACTGAGAGCTAACATCAGAAATATTGGACAGATTTTGTTCAACATTCATGTTAGCTACAAGCTTATCTTAAAAGGGAAGGAATATATGTATACATATTGCTGATTCACTTTGTTGCATAGCAGAAACTAACACAGCATTATAAAGCAATTTGACTCCTATAATAAAATTTTAAATAATGTATAGTTGATACGGCAGGTGGCCCACAGAGGATGAACTTCCCCTTGTGGTCCAAACGCCTGCCTCTATTCACTCAGTCCTTATTAAATATATTCTTATGTAGTCAACTTCTCCTCTGGCCTCCATTTCACAATCTCTTGGCTTCCTTACCCTTCACAGGATCTCAGAGGTAGACATATCCATTTCTTCCAAAACCCATAGAGCTTTCATCACATGCTTCAGTGATGTGTTCTGCTCACGATGTACCTTGAATCCTGTGGCTCCTGTAGCATTCATGGAATTGAGAAAACAGACACTACATTTTAATTCTTGGTAAAATATTATCTTTTCCTTTTGTTATGGGCTGCTGTTAATTCCATTATTTTTGTTCTTTGGTGAGTCAAGGATCACAGCTGACTTACTTTGAGAGGTTGTCCTTAACTACAAACTCTCATTTCTGTACTGAATCCAAATTTTTCCTCTGAAATAAGTCAGAACTAAGCTTACATTCAGTTTAATTCAGATGACCATTAAATCTACTACTGTGGGTAAGAGGACCTAAGAAGAAATGGAGTAGACCTCATAGTCAACAAAAGAGTCCAAAATGCAGTACTTGGGTGCAATCTCAAAAACAACAGAATGATCTTGGCTTGTTTCCAAGGCAAACCATTTCAGTTTCACAATAATCCAAAGTCGATACCCCAACCACTAAAGCCAAAGAAGCTGAAATTGTGTGGTTCTATGAAGACCTTCAAGACCTCTAGACTAACACCAAAAAAGATGACCTTTTCATCATAGGGGATTGGAATGCAAAAGTGGCCTTGGAATACAAAATGAATCAAAGCAAAGGCTAACAGAGTTTTGCCAAGAGAACGCATGGGTCATAACAAACATCCTATTCCAGCAACACAAGAGTTGATTCTACACGTGGGCATCTCCAGATGGTCAATACCAAAATCAGACTGATTATATTCTTTGCAGCCAGAGATGGAGAAGCTCTATACAGTCAGCAAAAACAAGACTGGGAGCTGACTGTAGCTCAGATTCTGAACTCCTTATTGCAAAATTCAGACTTAAAATGAATAAAATAATGAAAACCACTAGACCATTCAGGTATGACCTAAATCAAATCCCTTATGACTATACACTGGAAGTGAGAAATAGATTTAAGGGATTATCTGATAGGTAGAGTGCCTAAGGAACTATGGATGGAGGTTCATAACATTGTATAGGATGTGGTAACCAGAACCATCCCCCAGAAAAAGAAATGCAAAAAGGCAAAGTGGTTGTTTGAGGAGGCCTTATAAATGGCTGAGAAAAAAGAGAAGCAAAAGCCAAAGGAAAAAGGGAAAGATATACCCAACTGAATGCAGAGTTCCAAAGAATAGCAAGGAGAGATAAGAAAGTCTTCCTCAGCTATCAATGCTAAGAAATAGAGGAAAACAATAGAATGGGAAAGACTAGAGATCTCTTCAAGAAAATTGGAGATAACAAAGGAACATTTCATGCAAAGATGAGTACAATTAAAGACAGAAATAGCAAGGACCTAACAGAAGCAGAAGAGATTAAGAAGAGGTGGCAAGAATACACAGAAGAACTATACAAGAAAGATCCTAATGACCCAGATATCCATAATAGTGTGGTTACTCACGGAGAGCCAGACATCCTGAAGTGTGAAGTCAAGTGGGTCTTAGGAAGCATTACTACAAACAAAGCTAGTGGAGGTGATGGAATTCCAGCTTAGTTATTTAAAATCCTAAAAGATGAATCTGTTAAAGACCTGCACACAGTTCAGTTCAGTCACTCAGTTGTGTCCGACTCTTTGCAACCTCATGAACCGCAGCACGCCAGACCTCCTTGTCCATCACCAACTCCCAGAGTCCACCCAAACCCATGTCCATCGAGTCAATGATGCCATCCAACCATCAATATGTCAGCAAATTTGGAAAACTCAGCAGTAGCCACTGGACTGAAAAAGGTCAATTTTCATTCCAATTCCAAAGAAAGACAATGCCAAAGAAAGTTCAAACTGCCACACAGTTTTACTCACTTCACATGCTAGCAAGGTAATGCTCAAAATCCTTCAAACTAGGCTTCAGCAGTACATGAATCAAGAACTTCCAGATGTATCTGGATTTAGTAAAGGCAGAGGAACCAGGGATCAACTTGCCAACATCTGTTGGATCATAGAGAAAACAAGGGAATTCCAGAAAAACATCTACTACTACTTCATTGACTAAGTGAAAGCCTTTGACTGTGTGAATCACAGCAAACTGTGGAAAATACTTAAAGAATTGGGAATACCAAATCACTTTACCTGTCTCCTGAGAAACCTGTCTGCAGGTCAAGAAGCAACAGTTAACCAGACATGAAACAATGGACTGGTTCAAAATTGGGAAAGGAGTATGTCAAGGCTGTATATTGTCACTCTGCTTATTTAACTGAGTACCTGTGCTATATGCAGAGTATATCATGTGAAATGCCAGGCTGGATGAATCCCAAGCTGGAATCAAGATTGCTGGGAGCAGTATCAACAACCTCAGATAGGCAGATGATACCACTCTAATGGCAGAAAGTGAAGAGAAACTAAAGAGCCTCTTGATGAGGGTCATTGAGGAGAGTGAAAAAGCTGACTTAAGCCTCAATATTCAAAAAACTAAGATCACAGCATCTAGTCCCATCACTTCATGGCAAATAGATGGGGAAAAGTGGAAACAGTGACAAATTTTATTTTCTTGGGCTCCAAAATCACTGCAGACGGTGGCAACCATGAAATTAAAATACAGTTGCTCCTTAGGAAAAAAACTATGACTAACCTAGACAGCATATTAAAAAGCAGATATATCACTCTGCCAACAAAGGTTTGTATAATCAAATTTGTGGTTTTTCCAGTAGTCATGTATGGATGTGAGAGTTGGACCATAACGAAGGCTGAGTGCCAAAAAATTGAAGCTTTCAAATTGTGGTGCTAGAAACTCTTGAGAGTTTCTTGGATGACAAGGAGATTAAACCTGTCAATCCTAAAGGAAATCAACCCTGAATATTCATTGGAAGGACTTATACTGAAGCTGAAGTTCCAGTACTCTGGCCACCTGATGCAAAGAGCTGAGTCATTGGAAAAGACCTTGATGCTGGCAAAGACTGAGAAGGGAGCGACAGAGGATGAGATGTTTGCATGGCATCATTGACTCAATGGACATGTTTCAGCAAATTCAGGGAGATGAAGGACGGGGAGGCCTAGTGGTTGCAAAGAGTTGGACAGGACTGAACAACAACAAAGTTTTCATTCTGGCTCTGTACTCATTATCCATATGATCCTGAGTAAGTTGCTTAAACATTTAAACCCCAGTCAAGCTTAATCACATGAATCAACAGCCTTGTCTAACTCAATGAAACTATGAGCCATGCCTTGTTGTGCCTCCCAAGATGGACGGGTTGTGAGGATAAATGAATTAATATATGTGAAGCATTTGATATACAGTCAGATCACATTTTCAGATCTGCCAACCAGCAACATAATTGCCATTGTAAGTTCTCTAAATAGTCTCTGACCTTGAGACCTTTGAGATTTATGAATAGTCACCATGAAACAAACTGAATTATTCTGATTAATAATAGTTATCATTTACTGAGCAACTCCTTTGGGCCTTACATAAATTTACTTACAAAATACTAACTACTTTACAGGCACTAGTTCCTTAATTCTTAAAAGGATCCTATGAAGGTAGACAGTATTATTAAAATGATTTTACTATTGATTAAGCCTTGTACTTAGTCACTTAGTCATGTCTGACTTTTTGCAACCCCGTGGACTATAGCCCGCTAGGCTTCTCTATCCATGGGGATACTCCAGGCAAGAATACTAGAGTGGGTAGCCGTGCGCTCCTCCAGGGGATCAAACTGCATGCTGCAGTCCATGGGGTCACAAAGAGTTGGACATGACTGAGCGACCGAACTGAAATGAACTGATCCTCACAATAACCTATGAGATGGGTACTATTTTTACCTCCATTCTACAGATGAGAAAGTTGAGGCATGAAAGAACTAATTAACTCACCCAAAATGTCACAGCTACTAAGTGAAGTTGCTGAGATTTAAACTGAGAAATCTGTTTTCTAATTCATGATGTTTACCTGCTACAGTATTTTTTAAATGAGATTTCAGTAATAGATGGCAGGTATAAAGCTAACATTGTAAAAACAGTTTACAATTCCACTTTTTTGTTTTCTACATCATTTAAGAGATTGATACACTTTTTAAAATAATTAACTTAAAAGTGAAAGTCACTCGATTGTGTCCAACTCTTTGCAATGCTATGGTCTATACAGTCCATGGAATTCTCCAGGCCAGAATACTGGAGTGGGTAGCCTTTCTCTACTCCAGGGGATCTTTCCAACCCAGGGATTGAACCCAGCTCTCCTACATTTCAGAATAAAGGCTTATTCTTTACCAGCTGAGCCACAAGGGAAGCCCAACAATACTGGAGTAGGTAGCCTATCCGTTCACCAGCAGATCTTCCCAATCCAGGAATCGAACTGGGGTCTCCTGCATTGCAGGCAGGTTCTGCACCAACTGAGCTATCAGGGAAGCCCAATTAACCTAAAAGCTAGTGTTATTTGCCTTTGGTTTGCAACTCAACATTTTAATTTTTACCTTATTTAAGAGATAAATGCATTACAAGAAACAATTATTAGTTTTTGGTTTTGGACATACAGCATATTACAAAAAAAGAACTCTTACCTACTATATTATACTACTTTTGATGAAAGCTATTGGTTCTCTTTACAGAGGAATAATGAAAAATACATTAAATCATCCAAAACATTTTACAAATAATTTAGGAGTACTCACAAACTCTTTGAAGGCTATCACTTTAATGGTATCTAAAGAGCCCATGTCAGTCTACATACACACACTCCCACCTAAGTTCCATGTGACAAGAGAGCAAAGCCAAGCTTATGGGTCAGTCTGCCTTAATGGCTGCTGTGTCACCTTTATTTTAAATATTAAGGAATGGCACCTTGTTTTTACATGACGTATATTTCAGTTCCCCTGATCAATCAATCAGCAAGGAATTTTTTATGTCAGTGATTCACTATAATAATGGTTTATGTTTTACAAAAACTGTCATGATCAGAAAGATGTATTGGGCAAGCTATGCTGTTACACAGGCAAGGAAGTGGTGATCCCCTTGTTTTATAGAAGTAATCAACTCCGAGATATCAAGAGGCAGCTGAAAGGACCAGGACTTGAACTCCAACAACCTCCTCCTTTCTGCCAAGTTAAACACACAGTATATATTCTCATCTACATTGAATTAGGGCCTGTGATTCAGTCCTCTTTAAATCCTTTTCAGCTTTGATATTCTGCTGTGTATTCTAGCCCAATAATCTCTATGGAAATTGCTGTTTTAGGAGCAGGTTAAGGATATAGCAAGGGGACCAAGAAAGAAAGCACTTCCTTGAAGCACATTGGTTAAAGAGGAAGAACATGGGCTTTTGAGTTAGCATCTTATTATCCGTGTGTCCATGGGCAAGCTCCTTAACTCAGCATTTCAGATCCTAAATCTGTAAAATAGGAAAAATCATACATACTTTCTCAGGACTGATGTCAACATGACGAGATAGTGTTGCAAAATTCCCCCTTTGATGCCTGTCACTTAGGAAGGGGCTCTGTAAGTATCAGTTCCCTTTTCAGCTCCATTTTTCTTTTCCTTAAGTTCAGAGACTTGTGGGAGGCAGGAAGAAAATAAAAATAGCGAGGGAGGACTTGAGCAAAGGCAAGGAAAAGAGGGCTGATGGAAATGCTGAGAGTGGGAGTTGACCTAGCCTGGCATGTGCTCTAGCAGTGCCTCCCTTTCTCCTGCAAAATTCAGCGAAATGAGGAATTAAAGACTTTGACATGGAGTTGTGAAGGAGCAGTCCATTTAATCTTGGTCCAGGAGATTTGCCATCCAAAACGGAGTTATTTCATCAAGAACTCTGGGGAGGGGGAGATAGCGAGCTTGCAATTGAAGACGCTGGTGCTGTTTGCCTATTCCAGGTGTTCCACCCACCCTCCCACCCTCACATTAGCCTGCCAGAGAGCAGAATCCCTGAATTCACTGCTGCTTGGTAACAACACCCCCTTTCCTGTCCTCACTTTGGCAGAAGGTTCAGCACCCCATTGAGATCAGCAAAAACAGAGAGTCATCCGTTGGGGGAGGAGAGCTGCAGTCTCCTACACACTGGCATTTGCTCCTGGTAGAAACTCTGCGTGGTGCCAGGGCAGGGTACAGATAGCAAGCATTCTGATATAAGTGCTCAGTGCAGACCTCCAGGGCAGCAAGCTGGAAGGGAAAAGCTCAGCATGGGTTCAACTCTTCAAGGAGAGCTTCTCAGGGCAAGCTTGATTTGGGTTGAGTTTAGACCAGGCATGTCAAGCATGGAGTGTAGAAGCTGCCACTCCCCTTCCAAACCCTCAGCAGATCTTGCAACTAGGTCCTACATCCCAGAGATAGTCTGAGAAGCCCCCTCTAGACGGAATTGCAAGCAGCTTGACCAAAGTCATCTGGAGTTGACATATGAGATGTGTCTCTTTTTTCCCAAGCCTTGTAGAGAAGGATAGATGGGGAATTGGGTGGGATTTTCTTTTATCAATATATTCTTTTCTCTCCTGAATTGTAATAAGTCATTGGCTATCTGCAGAAGAATTCTTTTCATATCTGAAGTGTGTTTGATCTTTCTTTCATTACTAATTATTTTTTCTTAGAGAATTCTGTTTCCATTTCCTGAAATTTAAAATTAGAATATAATCTTTCCAAACCCTTTTACCTATCCCACGATGGTCAGAAGAAATCCCTAAGCTCCTCCAGGGGATCAAACTGCATGCTGCAGTCCATGGGGTCACAAAGAGTTGGACATGACTGAGCGACCGAACTCCTTGAAATGAGCAGAATATTAATTCAATCTGGATTGCCTTTATCATTATTTCTCCAAGTAATGGTGGTTTTACCCTTTGAGTACCTGGTATTTTGCTTACCTTTGTGAGGTGTAGAAGTTAGAATTTCCTTGCATAACTGTAGATTCTTTCATTATTTTCTACTGTTTCAGACAACTTTATCTGATTGGGGGTTCCAGAAACATGAACACTAGGGTTGGAGACCTTAAGCCTCAGCTTCTGTTATCAACTTAAAATCTAATTGAATGAAACAATAGACTCAATATTGACTCACATAAAAACATTAGGGTGTCTTCAACCAAAGGCAGCAAATTCTTGAATTATATACTTTTAGTTACAGTGCTAAGGTTTCCCAAGTGGCACTAGTAGTAAAGAATCCACCTGTCAATGCAGGAGACACAAGAGATGCAGGTCTGATCCCTGGGTCGGGAAGATCCTCTGGAGGAGGGCATGGCAACCCACTCCACTATTCTTGCCTGGAGAATTCCATGGACAGAGGAATTCTGGCAGGCTACAGTCCATGTGGTCACAGAAGAGTTGGACATGACTAAGCATGCACCCAATTACAATGCTAATTATTATTTAAAAGGCTATTTTTCTATCTTTAAGGTCTTCCGCCTCAGTTGTGTTAGTCCTACAGGTATAGATTTTAATTTATAACCATTTTTATTAGCTATGGTGTATTCAGGATAGAATGACTCAAGAAGCAATCGTTTTGGAAATTAAGTTTATGGCAGAAACATAACTTGTGAATAGTTCAATAAGTATTGGGTTTGTGAAGACTAACCCTGCACCCAGAAGTTTGCTTATTCTTGCCTTGAAGGAGCCTTTCCTCTGGAGTCTGTGACATTGAATGGCATGTCAATATAGGTACTTAGACAATACTTGCTGGTTGATTGGACAAAAGGATGCTCTTCACTGTGGGAAATATATGGAACTTGGTGTTTCATTGTGGTATAATGCAACTTATATCCCTTGCATTATTTTATAAAGAGAGCAAATTTTTCATCTTTCCCCTTCAATTAAAGCCAAGTTTTTCTCAATTATTGGAATGGATAAACGGTATGAACAACTGTTTCTTCTCTTACAGGAGTCATTTGTAGGCTCTTTTCTAAAGTTTATTAATGTGTTGTTTTCTGTGGAGGCCAGTTTTTCGTCATAATCCTCTTCCCCTAATCCCATACATCCTAATGAGATATCTGTTTTCTTATCTGAAGTCTCAGAATTCAGTCACTTGTGGTCCTTGACCTTGAGGAGGAAAGATAGATACTTTATTATCTCTCTTATACTATTATATTTATTTTTATACTAAGTAGTTTCTACGCATGTATGAATAATAGTATAAAATTAAGTATAGCAGTATAAGAAAAAAGTATATATTCCTTTTTTCTAAGGAGAATTTTTTTTAGTGCCAGAAATAATCTACAACAATGAATATACTTTTTAATTGTTTTAGAAAAAAATCTTAGAGTATGAATCACCCATATTAATTATATCAGAAAATGTGTGTTTCTTCAGAGACTGGGGGAATTGCATTTCTTAACAGAATGAAGGTGAGATTTCCTTCTGTCTCTTATATTGTCTAAAGGACAGCCACCTACTGCCCATGGACCTTAGGAACTATTGTTTCAAATCAGCCACCAGCACAGCAGCGGTACAGAGCCACAGATGCCAATCTGAGCTATTCATCCTGAAGTGGCCAACATAGAGGGAAGGCAAGATGGGCGGACCGCGTTCTGTTTTGCCTAGTTGAAGCTCTCTTTCAACTCCCAGCCCATGTGAAGCCCATCTTTATTTTATTTTTAGCATGGTACATGAGGAATCAAAACAAGCTTCCAAAGAGTAATAAAAAACAACAGCGTATGTCACACCCTGGCATTTTTCTGGTCTCTTTTCATCAGCGCTTCTTCTGAGCAATCAAAAGTGACTACATGTCCCTGCTGAGAACTCCTGCATTGGAGCAGAGTGAAGCCGGTCTTCTCGGTGGCCTCCAAGACCTTCATGGTGGCAACACCCATGACCCCAGACTAACACCTGCCACTCTTCCTTCTCACCCCGCTCCTCCCTGGCCCCCTGGAGGCGTCCTCTTCCCCCAAATACCGGCACTGCCACCCCTCTCAACTTGTCCAGGACGCCTTCTCAATGAGGCCTCTCCTGACCACCTTATTTAAAAATAACAAATCTATTTCCAGGGCAGGGATAGAGACTCAGATGTAGAAAACAGACATGTAGACACAGAGAGGGAGGGAGGATGGGATGAATGGGGAGTTTAGGATTGGCATGCACACATTACCATATGTAAAATAGACAGCTAGCCGGAAGCTGCCACATAGCGCAGGGAGCTCAGCTCGGTGCTCTGCGATGACCCAGAAGGGTGGGGTTTAAGAGGGAGGGGATATGTGTACACAGGTAACTGAGACACTTTATTGCACAGCAGAAACACAACATTGTAAGGCAATTATACTCCAATTTTTAAAAATTTAAAAAATAATAAAAATCACAAAACTCTATACCCTGCCATTCCCAAACCCTTCTATTCACTCTACCTTTTAAAATTACATTTATCATCTTCTAAAATCCTACATACTTTGCTTACTTGTTATATTTGTTATTTATTATCTTTCCTCTCCCCTAGAAGTTAATGGAAGCTTTTTGTCTCTTCTTCCTATTGTTTTGGTCACCATGAATAGTGTCTGGTCTTTATTAGGTAACCAATAGATAACTGTTAATGGCTTATTAATAATAAATAAGTAATCCTTTTACTCCTTGTCAATACCTGGCTATTTGTACATAACTGATAGGAAGTGGTTATATCTATTAAAAAACTCTCATTAGCTAAAATATAAAGATTCAGAAGACAGCCATCCTATTTTTAAGGTCAAACAATTGTAGACTCTTAAAAAACTTCTAAATTAGATCTAGTTTTTTGCGTCTTGATCCCACTGTATGAAACTTGATGCCAAAAATTCCCACGGCAGCTCAGTTACTTGTTAAGAGGACAGGGATGTGTTTGGAGCACAAAATCTCCATAAAAGGATCATTAAAACTATGATGCATATTTTCTCTATTCACCACTGTTAGATTTGGTCTGGGTCTTAAACAGAGTTCAGTTTTTAAATCCTGCAGATTTCTAGCTCTTCATGTAGAAATGAAGCCTTCAACAAGCCCTATCTTGAAAGACTACTTGCATAAAAAAGTGATTTATAATAATGCACCCAGAGAGAGGCTCTCCATCCACAGAGGGCAGGGGTCGTGTGTTCCGTGGAAAGCATCCTTGATCACAAGGATGGTCAAAGGAACATCTTTGCACTTAGAGACATTGGTTATATTTTAGCTATATGTATTGTTCAATCCCAAAATTTGCTTACTCTTTTTCTGTGAACACGAGTACCTGGAGGTATGCATCTCTTTTTCGTTTCTTTTATCATCTTTTCCATAATTAGAAACCACTCTGATGATAGTTCATTTTAAATCAAGAAATATCTTTGCTTTCCCTAAAGGAGAATTGTCTTGTCATGTTTTATCTTTGTTTGTTTATCAGTCTGAAGAAACCCTTAACCCAAGGAGCATAGCCTAGGTGTTGATAGCTGCTAACAATTAAAACAACATATAGAATAAAGATGCTTTAGTCAACATACAGCCTAGAATGAGAAGGTGAGGAGGACCCTTAGCATTCATATGTTTATATTTATTCTTCTGATTCTAATTTCATAAAATGCACTTAATTTTAGAAAAAAGCTGAGACATTTACCTTATAATCAGAGCTTATTTCTCAGATTCAAAACCATGCCTAGAAATTCAAGCTCCTTTCTGAAAACCTCATTCCCTGTGACCTGCTATGATAGAACAGCATGATCTATTTAACTCCTTCCACTGGAAAAATCCAGGATTATTTTCTAGACTCTGTGATGTGTAGCTTTCAGCTCTGTTGTTTCTAAATCTCAGTGCTGATAAGGACCATGGGAATTGGGCTTCACCAGTAGCTCAGTGGTAAAGAATCCACTTCAGGAGATGTGAGTTCAATCTCTGGACTGGGAAGATCCCCAGGAGAAGGAAACGGCAACCCCCTCCAGTATTCCTGCCTGGGAAATCCCATGGACATGGCTACAGTCTATAGGGTCACAAAAGAGTTGGACATGACTGATGGACTAAACAACCAATGACCCACCACTGCCAAAGTCCTCTGGAATTAGAGAAGCAGGGATCCAGTCCCGCTCTCATCTTTTGTAGCCACGTGATCTTGGAGCTCATCTGAGCCTCCTTTTCCTCACTGGTAAATAAGAGGTAACAATGACACCAACCTCATAAAGTTAAACAATAGTAGTAAAGTCTCAGTCATTATTACCTGTCACTATCATTCACATCTTTTAATCCTCATGACAGTTCTATAAGATAGCATCATCCCTACTTTACAAAATGGTATTGAGAAACAGCATGACTTATTCAAAAGCATCCAGAAAATAAGGGATTAAATTCATCAGACTATATAAAAACGTTTGCACCTCCCTCCATGACAACTCCTTTGAAGCTATTTAATTTTAACCCAAAAATTCTTTTTGTTTGTAAATCAAAGTCCTGGACCTTAATAATTCTCATTTCTTTGTATTACTTAGCAATGGTCTGGGTCTGAAAGCAGTACATGGGACGTGGGCCCTATCCTGATCCTCAGTTATGCTGAAACACAAGGGATTTTTTTGTTATGGGAGAACATTCCACTCTGGAGAACCAATTACATAGCTCTGCACGAATATTTGTGCAAAGCTGTGCCACTTCCTTGGAGTCTTGATAATATATATTAGCCCTTGAGGTCACTAATGGGCAGAGAGATCAACTGTTAAATAGAAGTAAAGTGAATTTTATGTTTATAAGAGCTGGTGAAGGAACCATTACATCTGGGGCCATATCCCTTGGGCTATATATTATATACAATTCAGCCTTATTTCAGAGAACAATTCATCTTTCTGAACTTTAAAAGACACTGTTCTTAAAACATTTGTATTATGTTTTAATGACCACAAAAAGAAAATTCATAAATATGATATGAGCACCTACTGTGTGCCTTGTACTTTGTTTGGGGCTAGAGAGAGCCCATTCATAATCATTACTTGGAGCTAATAATTGAATATTGGAGAAGACTCTTGAGAGTCCCTTGGACAGCAAGGAGATCCAACCAGTCCATCCTAAAGGAAATCAGTCCTGAATATTCATTGGAAGGACTGATGCTGAAGTGGAAACTCCAGTACTTTGGCCACCTGATGCAAAGAACTGACTCATTTGAAAAGACCCTGATGCTGGGAAAGATTGAAGGCAGGGGGAGAAGGGGGCGACAGAAGATGAGATGGGATTAGATGGCATCACCGACTCAATGGACATGAATTTGAGTAAGCTCTGGGAGATGGTGATGGACAGGGAGGGAGGCCTGGTGTGCTGCAGTCCATGGGGTCACAAGGAGTCAGACACGACTAAGCAACTGAACTGAACTGAACTGAATAATTGAATGGAGATGTCTAAGTAATACAGAATAAAATAAGAATTGCAAAAAATATACTAGCCATGTGTACCTCTGTTTTCTCTGTGACTAATAAACGCCAAGGAACTATTTACTCTGGGATGCTTAGGGAAGGCCTCATGGAGGAAGTGCTATTGGCCTTAAATTATAAGTAAGATAGTGTGTGAAAGAGAGGACTTCCTGGTAGCTCAGAGGTAAAGAATCCACCTGCCAATGCAAGAGATGCGGATTCAATCCCTGGGTCAGGAAGATTCCCCTGGAGTAGGAAATGGAAACCCACTCCAGTATCCCTGCCTGGGAAAACCCATGGACAGAGGAGCCTGGCAGGCTACTGTCCACGGGGTCACAAAGAGTCAGAAATGACTTAGTGACTAAACAACAACAATTTGAAGGAGAGGAAGACAGCATCAAAGCTGAAGAAGCAGCCTGAGCAGAAGTCAGGGAAGTATGAATGTTCTACATGTTCAGGAGATGTCAAGGAGTGACTACAGCTAAGTGTAGATTTCATAGAGACAGCAGTGGAAGATGAGGGAGTGAAGGAGAGCTGGAGCCCATCATGAGGCATTAAATGACAGAATGGAGTTTGCACTCTATTTTCTACATAGTAGGGAGGTTTTTGCAGGGCAGAGTTACACACTCACTTCACTATTTTTAGAAAATAATTCTAGGGATGATGCAAAGGATGGATTTAGGAAATGAAACATGGAAAAAGACATGAAGCCTTTATTAAGAAGTTGTGGAAGGGCTGGCTTAACCACTGGCTGTCCAGTGGTTAAGACTTCCAATGCAGGGGATGTGGGTTCAATCCCTGGTCAGGGAACTAAGGTCCCACATGCTGCATGGTGTGGCCAAAAAAAAAAAAACAAATAAATAAATTGTGGAGGAAAGAAAAGAGCATTCCTGGGGGCCAGGGACCACTCACCAGGGAAATAATTTGCCATTTCCCATGGGGAGTGGTAACAAATGAAGGATGGGATGAAAAAACTGATGGTTTTAGACAGAGTATCTTGAGAGCAGTTAATAAGAACCAGATTCCCTGACAAGATTGGAATTTGAGTAAAATCTCATGTTTTAGATTCATGATAGGCTGCAATGCATTCATGGAATTTTCCAGCTCCTTTCACTATTACCAAGGATAACTTTCTAATTTCAAAGTCTATTTGATAAAAGTAAGCCTCTGAGAAAGCTGTATGCAGGTCAGGAAGCAACAGTTAGAACTGGACATGGAACAACAGACTGGTTTCAAAGAGGGAAAGGAGTATGTCAAGGCTGTATATTGTCACCCTGCTTATTTAACTTATATGCAGAGTACATCATGAGAAACACTGGGCTGGATTAAGCACAAGCTGGAATCAAGATTGCCGGGAGAAATATCAATAACCTCAGATATGTAGATGACACCACCCTTATGGCAGAAAGTGAAGAAGAACTAAAGAGCCTCTTGATGAAAGTGAAAGAAGAGAGTGAAAAAGTTGGCTTAAAGCTCAGCATTCAGAAAACTAGGATCATGGCATCTGGTCCCATCACTTCATGGCAAATAAATGGGGAAACAGTGGAAACAGTGGCAGGCTTTATTTTGGGGGCTCCAAAATCACTGCAGATAGTGACTGCAGCCATGAAATTAAATGACGCTTGCTCCCTGGAAGAAAAATTATGACCAACCTAGACAGCATATTAAAAAGCAGAGACATTTCTTTGCTGACAAAGGTCCATCTAGTTAAAGTTATGGTGTTTCCAATAATCATGTATGGATGTGAGAGTTGGACTATAAAGAAAGCTGAGCGCTGAAGAATTGAACTTCGCTTTTTTTTTTTTTGCTGGCTTGTGAATACTTTCCTACTTGAAGTTCATTCTTCTAAAACATGAGAGGTTCTGAATCTATACAGTTCCAAGATCTGCTTGTATGCTGTGCTTGAATGCATATGTGGACGTTAGAGCGTTAAGTGGGTGTGGTGTTTTTGGAAGGGAATCCTCACAAAGTTCTTTGAGTTGCCTGTAGGACTTCGGTTTAGATCTAGCTAAGCCTTGTGTGTGTGTGTGTGTGTGTGTGTGTAGTGTGTATACATGTATGTGTGTGTATGTGTGAGTGCGTGAGCACTCAGTCATATCTGACTCTTTTCGATCCCATGGACTATAGCCCACCAGGCTCCTCTGTCCGTGAGATTTCCCAGGCAAGAATACTGGAGTGGGTTGCCATTTCCTTCTCCTGAACTTCGCTTTTGAACTGAGGTGTTGGAAAAGATTCTTGAAAGTTCCTTGGACTGCAAGGGAATCCAACCAGTCCATCCTAAAGGAAATCAGTCCTGAATATTCATTGGAAGGACTGATGCTGAGGCTGAAACTCCAATACTTTGGCTACCTGATGCGAAGAACTGACTCATTTGAAAAGACTCTGATGCTGGAAATGATGGAGGACGGGAGGAGAAGGGGATGACAGAGGATGAGATGGTTGGATGTCATCACAGACTTAGTGAACATGAGTTTGAGTAAGCTACAGGAGTTAGTGATGGACAGGGAAGCCTGGTGTGCTGCAGTCTCTGGGGTCGCAAAGAGTCAGACACGACTGAGCTTCTGAAATGAACTGAACTGAAGCCATTCAAAAAGGGAGCTTAGAATGTGCTCAATTGGAAACCACACCCATGTCCTCTATCACTTGATCTGGGAGAGGAGGCAAAACAAATCAACCCATCTTAGGTCTTCAGTTGTGACTCTTTAGCAAAAAGACAGATCAACAAAAGAAAAACAAACATAAGTTTATTAACATGTCTATTCATGTATACCTGGCAGACCCTCAGGAAAATGAGTAACTCAGAGGTGGTTTCAGAATTCAGGGCTAAATACCATCTTAATAGGGAGAAGGAAGGAGGCATCTAAGGGGAGAGTAAATGATTTTTAGGGAGCATGAATGGGCCTTTGGAAGCATAGATGGGAAATGTGATAGTTTGTGGCAAAGTTTGTCTGGATATGGTGTCGACCCTCATCTCCTCTCCCTTGTTGATTATACTCATGACAATTAGTCTCTTTCTGGAAGATTTATCTTTAGGCAGATTAGGGTTGTTCAGAGAAAGTTTCTCCCCGAATTTGTTATTTTCAAGTGCCTATAGCTCAAAACAGTATGGCCAAGTGGCATGTTTTGGGGGTGGTCTAAAGCCAGCAGCTTGGGAATGACCATACTGATGCCTACAGGAAGCCTTTATAAAAGCCATGCCTTGGAGAGCTGCTTTAAAGTAAGGTTATTCTGAGCCTTGAGTTGCATCTTCTTGAATATACATTTCACCTCTCATTTTCTGTTTATTTTTTCTTTCTATGCTTACGCTTTTAGAGGAAAAGTCCGGTAAGAAACAACAAATTCTTTCTATATCTTGGCCAAACATTGTTTATTCTGTTCATTTTCATCTCTGTATATCTAATGACTGATTGTATTTAACACCTAAACAAGATTCTGAATTTTAAAAACAAACAGGACGTGGCCTAATTATGCCCCATGAGGAAAAGAGGAAGCTGGTTGCTAAGTGATTTTCCAAGCCTGGTATTAAGGGCCACAAGGTAATTTTGTAAAGATTCACATCTTCCCCAATCACACAAGCATATGATAAAATATTTCAGTGTTAAGTTCCATTTATTGCAGCTTCTATTTGGGTTCATCAAGCTACATGTATTTTTTTGTTACTTTTTTGGTAATGTACAACATGATAGCATTCTGAGTGAATGCTTGTGAATCTGGCCTAGGAGAAGCAAGTTGTCTTTTTCTCTTCTTTTTTAAAAAATTAATCAGAAAAATTATCCCCTTCTGATGTTGTCAGAGACAGATAAAGAAGATCTTTATAAATCACAAATCACCTCTTACGTGGTCCTTTTTATCACTGGGGTGATTTTCAGTGGCAGCACAAATCTGGTAAAATGTATCTACTTTTTTTTTTTTTAGAGCAACAATGAAACTGACCTACTAAAAAAAAAAATTCATTGTTCTGGGCTCCTCTGCCTAGTTTACTGGGAACATGATCCCAGGATGCTGATACAGGTGACCTCTCCAGTGGAAAATATGAAAATATTGTATTTCCATGTTAACACACACTGAGAAGTGGTTGGTTGTCTATTGACCTCACCTAAGTGGTGAGGTGCAATGATTGCTAGACCTCCCATCCTGCCCACTGACCCAAGCCTGGCAGTCTCTCTACACCACTTGCAGGAAATGCACGGATAGCAATTTCATGTGACTGGAGGAAGGAAGAACAGAAGACACAGGAAGAACAAAAGATGGAATCAAAATATTACAGTTTATCAAAATATGGACTCCGTGGCTTGGTTTCCAAGCATAAAATTAGTGTGTATCATAATTAATTACTAATAAATGGAAGGGCCCACTTCTGAGTCAGTGAGAGTCAACCCTGTGTCACATGCTATGAGACACACACATTGTTGGTGTGCCTCTGTAGCCTTTTTGATATTTTGCCCATTTCATTTATCCTCTTTGACTCTGAATCTTTCTCTGAATTATCCAAACTTGGCTACTTCAAATATTAACAAGATTAAGTAGCCTGAAGTTTACCCATGGTGCTTTAAAAATTTCCTGTTCTTCATTGGTTTTCCTCCTGTTGCTCTTATAGCAGTTTCAACTGGAAGTACTCCATTTCCTTGCTAGCTGTGCCTTTAAGGATGAGTTTTCCTCTTGCTCCCCTGCCTCGTTTTTCTTTGGTAATACCCATGTTGTTGATATTTCAACCCAGTGAACCTTTAGTGATGTCTCGGCTAGTAACAGGCTCTTTGCTTCTCTTCCCATATGGAGTTTTGGAAGATTATTTCTACCAAGTCTTATTGGATCTGATAGGCACTCACTGTCATCTGACTTGTAAGAGGTATGGGAACAAATTTAAATATAGACAAACACAGCAATTGGCAGGGGTGGGGGCTTCCAATAGGTGCTTGCCAGACAGATTATCCTAAAGCATTTAAAAGCAAATAAGAACATTGGTTAGTGTCATAATAATAAACAAAATGATCATATATGCTAATTCTTTCCTAGAAAATTCACTACCATGAATCACTGCATTTGCTATGACTAGACTGCATAAAAATAATATTTGTTTAGTACTTTGTGGCTTTTCACGCATTTTCTGGTGTTTCCCTATAGCACTAAATTTTAGCAAATGAGGATGTTGTAAAGCTTCAAAACCTGAAACTGGTTATTTAGTGATTTTTGACAAGCTGGACAGATTGTGTTTGGTGACTTCTTTTTATAAATATCTCAAAACACTTACGCGTATTGGCAAAGACAAGTTATCCTAGTTAGCGGAATTTAAATTAATCCTTTTGTGCAAAAAATAAACAGAACAAGGCTTGTGTAGGATAAGGATACTGTGAGGACATATACTGAAGTATTTTCTTTTAGAAGGTGTATTCAAATGGCAGAGTATATAAATTTTAAAAATGCAAAATATTCTAAGCAAAGATCTTCATTCTAGTGACCAAATCATAAATTAGTAGTGTATACCCATTTTGAAAATAGCCTCAAAATACAAAGTAAATCTGATGTCTAACTTGAACATCAAAATAAAAGTAGAGGGGAAAATAAAATGTTTTTCAGTACTTCTCCAGAGTGCATCAGAAGATCGAGAGAAGTTGAGGAACTGAACAATTAATGTTTAACTAGGAACACAGGAAATTTGTTCAGAAAACAAATAGACCAACTGCAATGTCCCTGTTTGAGTAATCAGGTGAAATAATAATAACAGTATATAAAAAATTCGCTGAGAGCTTATTATGTGTGATACAAATGTCTGCAATCAGAGACAAATTGGCCACCTGCAGATTCTGAACAACTGAAAAGATGTTTTGTTTGGTCATGCAGACAATCTGAGTGCCATTTAAAAATCAGAATCAATAGGCCCATTCTCTGACAACTCTGAAGATTCGGCAGGATTAGGCCCATAATTTGTGTTCAAGTGGCCCTGAGTTGTGGCCACTTCACCAAAGCTCCATAAAACTCTCATGCCCTGATCCATAGCTTTCCTGCTCCTTGCCCTGCATGCTTCTGAGTTTGCAATTTAACACAGAGAGTGTTCAGCTTCCAGAATATATCAAGATCAGATGCTGAATATTTCCTTCCACCCTTGAAGCAAATTCTATATATTGGTAGAACAAAGATAGAATGCTAAAGACCTCAGAATTCTTGGGAAATGACAGGAAAAAGAGTAAAACAAACTATTGACAGGAAAGACCCTCCCCTCCTGGGTTAAGAATGATTTTGCCGTTCAGCAAAACCTACAACTGCTTTATGCTCCTTTAAGGTGATAATTAGTGTAGAAAAAGCCTTTCAATTTGGCTTGTGGAATCCCTTTCCTTTTGAAGGTTTCAGATAGCTTTTGATTATGGATCTTGAGGCTTTTGGGTCTGAGCTTTTCATAGCTTTTAGCTGGATCTTCTGGATTCTTGTGAATAAGCTTGTGACTACATGAATTTCAACAGCTGCTCCTTGAGGTTCCTTTTTTCATGTTACCTTTACTAGAAAAAATACAAACAGGAACTATTGATTAAACTATATAGGTTTTTAACTGATTGAACTTAATTTGGGTGAATTAATATAATTGAAATGATTTTAACAAATGTCCTCTATAATCTTTGTAGAGATTATTGAATTTAAGTTTCTGCCTCTGCATGGTTGCAATATACATTTTATTTTGCATTATTTCTCATAATCATCTTGGGGGAAATTGCATCACTTTTAATTATCTCTTTGCTGTATTTTATGCTGCTTTTAAGAATGAATTGTTTGCCATGAAATTA
The DNA here is from genome assembly GCF_910594005.1 of Cervus elaphus. Classification (NCBI taxonomy): domain Eukaryota; kingdom Metazoa; phylum Chordata; class Mammalia; order Artiodactyla; family Cervidae; genus Cervus; species Cervus elaphus. Next base: position 99,662,067 of record NC_057834.1, on the reverse strand, counting down.
AAGCTAAAATCATAAATGCCCACATCTCCTTCTTTAGAGAAGAACTTTAGCCTGGTTGGTAAAGAATTATAAACTCTAAATCTTTATATGAAAGAGTGCTTGAATTTCTCTCAAAAGACAGTAACAACTTGTCAGTAAAAGAATTTAAGCCCAGAAATACATACTCATGTGTCCTTTTTTCTAATTTTATTTAAATTGCATCATGCATATATTTATAAGAAAGGTGGGATCAATATGGAATAGAATCGGAAAAACGTCTAAAATATTACAAGTAAAATCAACTAGAGTAAGTATTTCTAAAATCCTAGCTTACTTACCAGTTCCTGGCTCCCTGTCTTTGGAGTCTTCCAACAACATCAGGCTTGGTGTCCTAGAAAGAACATGAGTTTAGCAGACCTGAGCTCTGAAGTCTGTTTCCGGTTGTATCCATTTCCTAGCTCTGGACCTCAGAGCTTCACTTTGCTCTCTATATCACAGAGGCAGTTGGACTAGAGATCTGTGGAAGCCCCCAGGTATAAATGATTATAGGCTTTTATTTCTTGTCTATGTTCTAGAGAGTAGAATCATCTCTTTCATTAAGCAACCTTCTAGATACTTCTGAGTTTGTGCGTCCTGCCCAGATTTTGAAATTTGGCCAGTAACTGGGTTCCAGGCAACCTCTGGTGAACTCATGGGCTAAGCCATACTCCTGAAAGTGAAACAGAAACAGCTGCGTCTCCACTCGCATCACAGTCGCTCTTGTTGCTAAAGACAAATGCTAAAGAGGGAGAGCAACCAGAGGTTGTTGGGGTAAATTGATAGCAGCCATGATCAAGGTTTGAAGAGTGAAAGAAGTTGTGTGTCAGCTTCTCGTGTTTTTCCAGGCATCTGGCCCTCCAGAGTTTTATTGCTGCTGGACAGTTTTTATCATTCCACCTGCACTTCTCAGGAGCTCCTCATCATCCCCATCACATTCTATCCATTTGAGGCTGCTTAAGTCACCAGGCCAAGAACACAGACCCTTAAAAAAATTATCAGCACTCATTTCACAGAACACTAAAGAGAAAAACCAGGCAAAGAAGAGGGATCTCTTATCCTGTTCTCTGATTTTTGGAGACTCTGATTAAAGCCTGAATTATGTGGGAAATGCATCACATCTGTGATGTGTGCTAACACTCTATTGTGTGGGAAAACAGTTTTCTCTGTACTACTGTCTCTAAAACTCCCCTCCTCAAACACTATGAAGAAAAACTCCGTATGACAAGACATTTAAAGCTATCAGTAAAGTTTTCTTGTATGTTTCTGCTTTGTCTGTACGTACACATAACTGAAACTGGTACATACCCAATAGCAAAGCTATATCATACAGTGGATATATTCCCTTTAAAGTTCTCCAAAACCTCCTTATGGTTTAAATAAGCCACAAACACAATGGCTGCCTGCCTTCCTTTGACCTGATTACTTGGAGTGAGTGTTTAGTTAGTTGTTTATGAAGTCTTCTATTACCCAAGCCTGTTGACTGATCCATCATTCTCTGACTAGGTGTCTGTTCTCTCTTCCTTTTTGCTGATCACAGAGGCGCAGCCCGGTAAGAACCCTCAACATTTTTACCTTAAACCTGTATAGAGATAACTGTTGCCTAGGCAAGGTGGCCAGGTTGTCTTATTAAATTTATGATAACCCAGTGTAAATGAGGCAGACAAATTAGGTTTAGTGGCTATAAGTCTCTGGTCTTACATGTGTCAAGAGCATGTTTTAGGATCATCAGAGCATGTTTCCATAACAAACTAAACTAATACAATAGGTATCCCAACTCCCAGTGCTAAATGTGAAAAATGTGGTATATGTGTGTGTGTGTGGTGTGCATGTATGCAAGCCCTGGAGATTATCCAGAAATCAGCATAGACATTTATAGCAAGGTGATAATAGAATAAGAAAACTGTAAAGAAAAGAAGGAAAGAATTTGTAGGCCACATTGTTTTCAAACCTAAATTTAATATAAGTCCCTGGACCATAACTCATATTTGTCAGTATACTGATGTACAATCATACATAATCATAATTTTTATCTTGAGAGGAAGAAACATGCTTTCAAGTCAATCTTTCTAGGTTGTCACATATATATATTTCATCATTGGAGGCAAACCGGTATTAGTTTGCACTGTCCAGAGTAAATCTTAGTCATTTTCCTCAGGTTGAAAGTGTGATAAATTTGAAGCAACAACAAGAGTCTTTGCTATGTTTGAAATAACCTCCACCTGCCTGGTCAGTCCCTTGAGAGAGGTAATGGAACCAAAATAATGCTCTTGGAAATTAGGCCTATGCCGATTGGATCAATCAGTTACTCCTGAAGGCAAATATTCTGTGCCAGCTGACAAGCTGTGGTTCTCTGATTAAGCCACAGAGCTGATGATCAAAAATACCACCTGCAGGGACTATATGGCTGATTCCAGTCCAGCAGTTGGGTAACGTCTCAGATTATGACAAGTTACTCCTTTTTTTAACAAAAGAAAAAGAGTGAATTAACTAATTCAAAATGCAGGAATCTATTCACAGTCTCCCTATAATGACAGTGCTTTAGAGGAGGAAAATGTGGTCACTTAGGGAGGAGAAGGTTTTAGAATCAATAGGCGTTTTTCCTGAATGTGGTTTGTGTCGTCAATATCACCTTAACCTTGCTCTGGATTTGTCCTGCATCGACATCAAGGCCGTCTTGAGAGATCTGTATGCCAGATCCAGGGGCAATGGGACTTTCTTTTCTGTTGATGAACGCTTACTGCTGATGGTTCGAACATCTGTTCCTTTCTAAATTGATGTGATTTTATTCTTTCTAATTTCTAAATAACAGTTTGCGTGCATATTTCTGCCATGTCTTGCTTCCTCTTGAATAGTGATTGTTCATTCATGAGGAATATTTAATAAAATATTACAGGGGCTTCTTGTCTAGTACCTCTCCACAATTAAATGGCTTTCAAATGAATTGATACACTGGGAAATGATGAATACCAAAAAATACCAAGGAAACTGTGTATCTTTCTTGGTTTCATGAGTATTACATTTTAAATAAAGGTGTAAGACAGAGATCAAAAGGTCTTCAATACAGCTTCTGGGGTCCCCCAACTCCTGAATTTCAGGTCTCTTTATACTAAATAGGTCTTATCCCCTCAATGTCAACCTCATGATTGACTACTTGAACCTAAAGCCCCCAATCTTTTCCTTCAGAACTTTTTGATTAAAATCTGACTGTTTGAGGCTCTCCAACCTGGAAAACCATTTGAATTACATTTAAACAATTGTTCTCTTATTATTTTGTCTATGGAGTCTTATTTTCCAAAAGCCAACCTGTATCAAAACTCTCATAATGACCATAGCTGATTTAAATGATCATATTTATTTAATATATGCATTAATTTAAATAAGTGTGTAAACTTAATTAAAAATACTGATTTAAAATGTTTATTAAATAAAGTATTTATTAACTTAAAAATATTTTTCCTAATAACATAATAATCTCTATATGGCACATGTATGCAAACTATATTATTAGGCAAGACAAGCTGGAAAATATAGTTTGAGAGATTAGGCCAGTCACCAGAATACATCTAGTGGATCCTTATTCAGACTGAAACTATTCTTCTACTGCAAATGAATTCAAAATGAGACAAAATTTTGATAAAACCTTAGGAAAGAGCAAAAGAAGATTCTTATAGATCTGTTACAGAGATGCTGTATCTTGTCCTAAGTTTTTATGCTATCATTTGAGAGAAAAATCTGTGACCACCGGGTTGCGCCTTCACTAAAGTAGGAGTAGAAATAAATGTGTGTTTGGCTGTCACCCACCAAACTTTTAATTGTCTGAGTTTTGAAAAGTTTCTTGTTCTTCCAGTTCCCCATCCTAAACTCTGCCCCTGTCATTCTCCTAAGGAGGCCCTGCCAAACCCATGCCCATCTTACGAGATTATGCTTCTAGTGGTCTACTTTTCTGGAAGCATCACATTCTAAGAACCTTTCATGGTGGTTTTGAATCAAAACTTTAATCAATCCTTTGTTACCAAAAAAAAGTTTCTGCTAGGGCCTGAAAAAAATCTGAAAATGACCTTCTCAGATTATTCCTGCCAGGGAAATTTGCATTCCGATAGGATCACAATGCCTTGAGCTGAAGGAATGATTCCCACTTGATAGATTGGTGCCCCCATGGCAGGCATGTAAAAGAAACTGAGGTAGAGAGTGTGAGTGGGGAAGAATGCAATTCTCTGGTTCCCTGAATAGAGCAGTCCATTCAGAGGTAATGCCTTCACATTTTCCTTGTTTTTAACATTTTCCACATGAATCTTTAAAAATTGCATTAGTCAACTAATGACTGTTTCTACAAGCAGCTTATGGACCCCATTCAATAAGAGCAGAGAATACACATCATACATATACTTTTTAAAAATTAAATATAAATTAAACTTGGATTTACTTTCTTGTATGCTAGATTTCAAGAATTTTTGTTTTTTTTTTTTTTTTGCTTTATTTACTAAATCTACCCAGGTAAGGGTTGTTTTCCACCCCCTCCTCTGGTTTGGATTATTTATTACTTTCCCTTCCTCTCTGTAACCTTTGAGTAAAGTGAAAAATTGATTTATATGTGGGTGTCTAAAATTTTTAACTTGAATGCAATTCTGAAAAAAAATTCATTTTTCCCCATCTGCATTTCTTTAAGTTCAGTTTAATTGCAATGACAGAAATATAGATATTGTACGTATATGTGGTCTTAAACCTTATAGTGTCTATTTCTAATTCTAGGGTGCAATTAAAAGGAACTTATCCAGTAAGTATATCTTAGCTACCAGAAATAGAGTACAATTTAAAAGACAAAACAGTTCCTTGGATCTTGGAGTATATATACATTTGACATATACATTCTTGAGCTTGATTTTTAAGGCTGATGAATGTCTTTTACTTTTACAGCAAAGAAATCCTGTAATGATAAAAGGGCTCAGTGGGTTCTGAATGATTAATATTTAAATCCTGAAAGTGAATATGTTTTTGGATAAACATTGCCATTTCCTTCCTTGGAGAAGGAAATGCCAATTCACTCCAGTATTCTTGCCTGGAGAATCTCCATGGACAGAGGATCCTGGCAGGCTACAGTCTTTGGGGTCACAAAGAGTTGAACACAACTGAAGCGACTGAGCACTCATGCTGTGTCGTTTGACTTTAGAAATGAATTTAATCAAGTGTGTGTTTGCTAATTGGGATAGGGAGAGGAGGAGGGCAGAAGGAACTGAAGGTAGCTGCAATGCCCATTCTTGTGTATTTGATATGAAAATTTTAGTACACCAAAGTGATGTGAGATAGGTTATAATATACATATGGCATGATTTTCTTCTGCATACAGCACATTCTAGGAAATTTTAAATGAATGGTTCCTAGTTAAAGGTATAACATTTTCTTGGCATTTCAAGAAAAGAACAGGCAGAGAATGCTGGATTCATGCACTGTGTACATATGGCCTGGCTTGGTATTCTCATATGGTAATTGAAATGCAGAACTGATCAAGGCAACAGGCATTCAAAGAACAGTGTGCTATTCCACTAAGCTCTGCAGTGTACAAATCTTCCATTTGATGGCTTATCATGGTGATTCCTTGATAAGGTTTTATAAATGCCAAAGAAAATGCTACTACTTATGCCTAATATATGACTGTTGCATTGCCAGGGGAGAGAGTTTGTTCCTGGGTTTGTCTTGCAAAGTTTTCACATGGAGTTGCTTATTCATGGGATTTAAATCTCTGTTTTCAAACATAGCTTATAAGACATAAAAGAAAAAATGGTAAAAATATGCCTAAAAACTTTCTTTGTCCTATGCATCAGGTGAAGAAGTAGCGAGACCCAGGCGTTCCACACCAACTCCAGAGCTCATAAGGTGAGCATGAAAGCTGTTAGTTGTGTTTTATGCAAGGTATCATGCACTGGTAACAATGGAACAAATCTCCTTTGAGCTAAACTCTCAGCATCTAATAACAAAGGGTCTGCCTGTGTGTGTAGGTCATCACAGATTTAAATATGTTATCATTTCGCCTAAGTGCAGCCTGAGGGAGACCATTAAGGAAATACTCTGTAGTCATCTAAAGTAACATCTATCAGAATATGCAACCCTTCACTAATGAAAGAGTTAAAGGTCTATAGGAAGACATCATTTGGTATGTGGAATGCTGATCTGAAATATGATTATATTGCCCTACAAAGAGTAGCCTGTTATTATTAGAGAAATGTGAATCAAAACTACAATGAGGTATCACCTCACATGAGACAGAACACCATCATCAAAAAGCCTACAAACAATAAACCCTGGAGAGGGTGTGGTGAAAGGGAACCCTCTTATCCTATTGGTAGAAATGTAAATTGATACAGCCACTATGGAAGACAGTAGAAAGATTCCTTAAAATACTAGGAATAAAATTACCATATGATGCAGCAATCCCACTACAGGGCATATAACCTGAGAAAACCATGATTCAAAAAGACACGTGTACCCCAGTGTTCCCTGTAGCACTATTTACATCAGCCAGGACATGGGAACAGCCTAGATGTCCATCAACAGGTGAATGGATAAAAAAAGTTGTGGTTCATACATACAATGGAATATTACTCATCCACAAAGAGAAATTAATTTGAGTCAGTTCTAGTGAGGTGGATGAACCTAGAGCCTGTTAAACAGAGTGAGGTAAATCAGAGAGAAAAAAACGAATATCATATATTAATCGGAGAAGGCAATGGCAACCCACTCCAGTACTCTTGCCTGGAAAATCCCATGGATGGAGGAGCCGGGTGGGCTGCAGTCCATGGGGTCGCAAAGAGTCAAACACGACTGAAGTGACTTAGCAGCAGCAGCAGCATATATTAATGGATATATATGGGATCTAGAAAAATGGTACTGAAGAAGCTATTTGCAGGTCAGGAATAGAGATGCAGATGTAGAGAACAGACTTGTGGACCCAGCGAGGGAAGGAGAGGGTGAGACAAATTGAGAATGGCACCGATGTATGTATATTACCATATGCAAATATGGTAACGGAAGTTGCCGTGTAACACAAGAAGCTCCACCTGGTGCTCTGTGATAACACAGGGGGGTGAGGTGGGGGGATGGGTAGGAAGGAGGGTCGAGAGGGAGGTGACGTTTGTATACTTGTGGCTGATTTACACTTCTGTATGGCAGAAACCAGCGCAACACTGTAAACCAATTATTTTGAAATTAAAAGTGTTTTTAAAAAGAGCAGCCTGTTTAGTTGGATACAGTTTTGTGATACATTCTACATCACACACCAGAAGAATGTTCTATTTTGCTTTCTGATTTTGACAAAGATTATATTTCATACTGTACAATCCTTGGGATAAGTAAGTCTTATGCACATAAGTGGTGTTTCCCTGCAAAGACTCCTATTTCTATTGAAAAGCTGGATCCTTTTACCTTTCCCTTCTCCTCTAACCCCTCTCCTCTCCTCTTTGCCTCTTATCCCCCAATAAACAGATAAAACTCATTAGGATCAATGAGAGAAATCAGGTCTGGGGAAGAAATGGAGATGATTATGTGCTTCTTGTTAATAATCGATTTAAGCAATAATTAGTTAAAAGGATGAGCATTGAACTTATTACCCTTCTTTTCTCCTGATTTCTCAATATTCTTCTCTTTCTGAGACATGCAATATTAAGGTGTTAGGAGGTTATAATTAGTCTACTGTGTAGGGTGGAGGTGGGAGGATGGCAGTTAAAAGTTGGTAGACTAAGTTTCTTATTCAAAGATGAACTTCCTGGTGGCTTGTTTCTTAATTTCCCTGTGCCTGACATTCACTGATCATACTCTGCATTAACTACAACACAGAGATGCAGTGAAGACAGATATAAATGGTTTTTGAGATCTTATGAGAAGAAGGTGCTTTGTAATAAACAGTCATCTTTAGTATTATCTCTTCTAGGTTTAGAGAATCTGATGCTTTCAAAGAGTTTCTCTCTGTCTTATTTCTGTTGGACCAACCCCCTTGCACCCTATTGAGAACCAGGAATCTTACCTCTTACCATTTCTTTTGTCCACATACTTTTGACATCTTCATATATAGCTTTTTAGCCCCTCCAGAGCATGAGTGCATATTTATGTATGTACATAAGTGCACATATACATCAGCCTTACTGTGGAAGATATTTGAAAGCTTTATATCTCTTTTGACATTAATATTTCCTTTCTCTATGTTTTGCTGTGATGTATGTGATTTAGCAAAAAACCTCCAGAGGACACCACGGCGCTTGCTCCCCTCTTTGGTCCACCATTAGAATCAGCTTTTGTTGAACAGAAGACAGAAGGTAGGAAAAACTCTGTGTATCTATGGATTTGTTTTTCTTTTCGATAAAGTATAACTTATCTAGAATAAATGTGTTTTGAGGCATGTTTTTAATGTATCACTAGATCTTCATGTGAAAGAATAGTTCTGATCTAGGTGTGCTATCAGCGTGGGAGTTTAGTTTGCAGACCTCTTAGTATTTCAGGATTTGAAATTTTACCTCCAGAGGTAGCTAAGAGCTAACATGTTCACTCTTCAAAAGAGGTCAATAAGAATTACTGAAAATCTGTACAACTCACTAGGCAGGGAGTAGGTAGTTTATGAGCCAAAGTGCCATCACTATGGAGCCAGACCTTCAAATTCCTCATCATAATCCCTGTCATTGTGATCTAGCCTCTATGACCACATTTTCTCTCTTGTCCACCTCATCAGTGGAGGTGTCAATTGGACTGCTCACACAACAGACACTGTTTGCAAACTCAAGACCCAGGAATGACCTTAAATCATTTAACACTTAGAAAAAAATTGTTATGGGAAAAATATCATTTTGGCTGTTATTGTTGGATTTACCTACTAAATTTAATTCCTAAAATTAAATATTTTAACTTTTAAATATTAACCATTTTTTGATGGCTGTGAATAATGTATACCTTACTGACATAAAAGAAACTCCTTATGAAAGGGATCTAACCTATTCCTAAGATGTATGTAGGTCTAATGCATGGATCTCCAGCAGCTGTGTTTGATAACATGGAATGTTTCTTATAAAAAATCATTTGATTTAAGAACACTATGATTGTGTATAATTAAATGTGATTTTTCTAAAACCCGTTGGTGAAGGAGATTAAAGTGCTGAGGACGATAAGACTTAAAAGCATAATGAGTAGGCTCAGATAGTGACAAAGAGACTCCAAAGTATAGTAAATTAAACAAGATAGATTTTTATTTCTGTTTCATGTAAACAGTCTCAAAGTACACAATGTAGGACTTGAAGGGCAACTCTGCCATCCCCAGCATGTGGCCTTCACCTCTGGGTTGCTCAAATTCTTATTATGTCACAGTCAGAAGAAAGAAGTGTGGGGGAGGACCCATGGAACTCACTATCAATTCTTGTAAGAGCAAAACCTGGAATAGATGCACACCACTTCCAGCCAGAGCCCATCAGCAAGAATTTAGTGCCATCTGGCCAGCTAAGCTTTAACTGTAGCAGAAATGGAGAATGGATCCTGGGAGACAACTAGCAGGCAGCCACAACTGAGTATTTTTCATTAATGTAGTTAGGAAAGTGAATAAGGAGCATCCCTAACTACTCCTTCAGTGATTTAAACGTCTGCAACTTAGAATCCATAAGGAAAGGGGGCCCAGCGTTAAGGTTGCTCAGTCATCTTATTAATTCCTCTGGGATCAGTCTCACTTTTAATGATATGTATAGTAACTGAAGGTGGTTTGATTTGTTACATTTGAATCTACCTATTAAAAATTTGATGGAATTTTTTAATAGGTAGATTCAAATGTAACAAATCAAACCACCTTCAGTTACTATACAAAATAGAAAACCATTCTTAGAAATCAAAGTGGTATTCCACACTGAATCCATAGAAAAAACAAAATGCTGTGTCAGATCATTGGACAATGTATGCTTTCACGTTAAAACAAAAAGCAAAACTAAGGCCATCACTGAGGTCTGCGATGAAGAGGAGACACACAATAATCCTGGCCTGATTATTCTCTAGGTGGTTTCAGCCCCTGAAGTTCTGTAAAGTTCCAACCTTGGCACCAAGGATACTAGCTCTTCCACCTACTTTTCTTATCTACCCACTCTTACATTTTTGATTGATTCTTCCTTCACTAGGTTACAAGGCCTGAGAGGAAAGTATGTTTTTTTGGAGTTAGGTATGCATGCCTGGGATCAGATCTTAGCTCTTCTATTTTCACCATGTGTTGCTGAGCAAGTTGTTTAATCACTGTCATCTTTGGTTTCCTCAATATCAACCACGTGGTGGTATGGTGAGGACTGGAAAATCATAATAGCTATTGGCCTTATGATAGGTATTTTGTGTACATTATATTTATATACATTACCTCCTTTAATACTTAGGAACTCTTAGAGATGGTTCTTACTGTCTCTGCACTGAAGGAAGGGAAGCTCAGAGGTTACATGGATTGCCTAAGGTCCTAGTTGTTCAGTTCAGTTCAGTCGCTCAGTCGTGTCTGATTCTTTGCGACCCCATGGAGGCTGGATCAAATCCACATCCAACTAATTCCCAGCCTGTGTTTTACAACATAGTGAATTACAGGCAGTACTTACAGAGACCCTGGCACATGAGAGGTGATGAGAAGAACTGGTATATCACATTGTTACCACAGCAACAAAAAAAGTCAGAAGAAAGAAACAAAAAATAGAAGAAATATTAGATTCATTGTCCTCAGGCCTAATACCAATTGCCCTGATTTACTTTAGATGTCTACATGCATGCATGCTCAGTCGCGTCCAACTCTTTGCGACTCTATGGACTATAGCCTGCAAGGCTCCTCTGTCCAAGGGATTCTCCAGGCAAGAACACTGGAGTGGGTTGCCAGTTCCTACTCCCCTGATCTTCCCAAGCCAGGGATCAAACCCACATCTCTTGTATCTCCTGCATTGGCAGGCAGGTTCTTTACCACTGAGCCAACAGGGAAGCCCTTAGATGGCTAAGCACTTGTTTATTTTTCTGGTTGTTTAAACATGTTCACCATTTCTAAATAATTTAATTTCTCTTCATAATGTTGTAAAAGGCTTGTTTAAAGATCCCATAAGATCCTTTAAAGGTGAGAAGCACTGTACAGAATTCAGACATTTTCATTCTTGAAGCATATTCTTGGCAAACTTTAAATAAACCAACTTAAAACAAATGTCCATGGGAATAATGCCTGTATTTTCAAGTGGGTGCCAGAAATGTATTAACATTTAGAATGTCCTTAAGTGACCCACCAGGAAAAGAATGCAGACACTCTGTTTTGCAAGTTTTTATTTAGCTATATGTCCGCACACAGATAATCCCTCTGCACACGAGCTCACACACACACACAAACATGTACACCCTGCTGTTTTTTCCATTCTCTGATTGAAGAGAATCAGGAACAACACATCTCTAAATTAATTTACTAGGACTGAGGCAAGGCAGAAATAATTTTGTGAAGCTCCCCTTTAAATTGAAATTGTAAGTTCTAAAATCAGGATGTTTCTCTTTTCAACTCACCCGGGGAAATGTTCTTTTTATGTTTCCAGTTCTTTTAGATCAGCCTGAGATATGGGGTTCAGGCCAACCAATTAATCCAAGCATGGAGTCGCCAAAGTTAACAAGGCCTTTTCCCACTGGAAGTAAGTTATGTGTCTGCTCTGTCTGGAAAAATAAGTGACTCATTTTACTGTCTGTCTGCATAATGAAATTAGGCAATGTTTAGGAAGTCTACGTAAGCAACATTTGGACTGTTTAATATTAAGAAGAGATGTTATTCTAATAAGCATTAGAGTTAAGGGGCCTAGGACAGTCGATTGAGACAAGAATAATACAATAAATAAAGTAAAAGAAGTAACTTTGAATCACAGCTGCTTCTGTGTGACATCTCACAGGCTTATTCATTCATTCATTCAATAGGCTTATGTAGGCATGACAAGCAAGTGAACTAAAGACCCTGCTATGTTCTAGGCATGGGCTAACACACAACACAGAGCTAAGCAAGTCAGATAAGGTCTCTGCTTGTCCTAGAGAACAACTGAGGCTTCAAAGGATAGAGAGGACACATTGAGGGGAAAGAGTTTAACTGGAGAACAAGAGGAATGATGCCATATGGTAGAAAGAAGCTGAAACAGGAGATCGGGGCACATTTATCTCAAAGCAGAGCCATCATCCTTGTTTGTTCCAGAATGCCCCTAACGCCTCCTCCAGGTAACTGGGGAAAGAAGTCCGAAGAAAAAGGAAACTCATCAAATTTACCAAGTATAGCAGTGAGAGGAAAACATACATTTAAAGAATGAAGGAAAAAAAAAAGATTTACCTGTTGAAATTCTTAACTTTGCCCACAAAGTGACAGGCCAGTTCAAAAGGATGAGTCTCTGGGTTGGGCTGGAAGATAGTAGTTTTTCTAGTTCAGGGATTTTTTTCAGCTATAATTTCCACCAAAGGAATCTGTTCATTCTTCCTTGACCCGAATCATTTTGCTATAGATTTCAAAAATATACCCAAATTCAAGACATCACTTTGAGAAATCTTTCCAGACTGAATCCAAGCTATAATATCCTGACTCTATCAAAAGCCCCTCACCAGGCTGCTCTCATTTCCTTGACCACACTCTGGGTTGCAGTTGCCTGTGACCACAGTCTTCCTTCGTTCAGCTGTAAATTCCTAGAGGGTAGAGGCTCATTGTATTCAACCCCATGTCCTTCACTAGTACAGGTCACAGGACTTTGGTGGCTTTTGAGGCTTATAAAACAAAGGAATGAATGAATGAAGTGATATTATTGTTGCTATTATCTGACTTTCTTTTGACAAATTCCTATCATAAAATGGAAGAATCTGAACGAGTCCTGCTTCAATCACTAAGCTTTGAACTTAAAAAAAATATGGACTGCTAATAGTTATCCCTTTTCCAATAGCAGAATATGAATGAAAGCCCAAATCCTGGTTATCTGGGAAATATTACATAACTTAGGGAGAAAGTGATCAGTAATGAATGGCTTCTCATCTCTTGGCAGCTCCTCCACCACTGCCTCCAAAAAATGTACCAGCCACCCCACCCCGAACAGGCTCCCCCTTAACAGTTGGACCAGGTAAGCTTTATTTTTTCTGTCCTAGGATGGTGTGGCAATCAGCAGTGGCCCTGGACCTCAACATGCCTTTGATGTGTTGAAATCTATAGGCTAGACTAAACATGAAAATGATTGCATTTAGTTTTACTTCCACTACAGTTTACTATTTACACTTTTTTAAGTATCACTTCCAGGTTTCACAAAAAGTTTCACTTTCTCAACTCATATTTTTCTCTGTATAATTTTGTTGAACAAAGGTCATGTTTACTTGTGAGATAAGAGAAATAAAAACTCAATATTAAAAGCCATTGTTTGACATCTCACTTCATTGGACCTCATTTTAAATGACTGAAGAATTAAAAGTCTCAAGGCATAATTCGTATTTTTCTAAGCACTGATAAGTTAATTAGAATTAATATTGTGTAATCCACAATAATAATAAAATGGGTCCTGGAATATGCAGCATATAGGTAAGCTTGGGTAGTGCAGGATTTTTCCCAGTAGTCATTATTTATTATCCCATGGCAAGGCGATGTGTAAGGATGATGAAATATGACAAGGAACTGCAGCATGCCTTTAGACAGATGACTTCTAAGGCATATTTTTACCAGCTATTAAAATCAATACTATGGATTCCTACAATTTATAATGTACCCATTCTTACTGGACTAGCAATTCAGAAGCAGTGATAGTTATTTTATGTGTCTGGGTCCTTAGAATGTAGTTCTTCATCACCTTTGGGATTCTATTGCAGCTTCACCCATAGCTATTTATGCAATCTGGTGAGTTTGATAACTACAGAGGGGTTATTTATCAACAAGGGCAAATGCAAGACATAGTCACTGATGGAATTTACATTGACTCAAACCCAACAGGAAGTCATCCGGTGTGTCACAGGTAAAGGTGTTTGCAAGTTCAAACCATTTTGGCCCCTTGTAGTCTCATGAGTATGTTAGAGATAAGTAAGTCTACAGCAGTGAAATTATAAATACTGGGGCCCAGCAAACTGCTATCCCATTTATTCGTAGCCTTGAAACCTTGAAGGGTAACTTTTTTCAACTGTGAAAATAGAAGAATACTAAGCCTACTCTTACAGCTAAAAGGTTATTTAAAGGCAAAATGGCTCATGCCTTGCAATTATTTAGGTAACAATTTCTAATTTGAATAATCCTGGTTTAAAAATCCTCACATTTCAGTTGTTATCAACTACTTCCTGCCAAGCTATAGAAGATAGTTTTAATTTTTCTCTTATTATTGGTAAGAATTAAAAAGAATAGCTAATGCTAATATTTAAGCAAAACAGACTTTTTATTTCATGAATTCAGATATATATATATCAGTTATGCCTATGGTATTAACAGGTTAGACTTGATGAGAAAAGAAATTATAAAGATTTTTTATAATTTTCTTCCCTATTAAATGGTTTGTATGTAACAATTCTCAATATCCTATGTGTGTGGTGCGTGGGGTGTGTATGTGTATATTTGTAAATATTCATGTGGGGATATCTCTTTAAATAATCTTTGTGCTGTGTTTCTGGTGTGTTCAAGGTAGAAGATATACAACTACTTATGATGTGATAATTTTTTAACTAACATATATTATCATTGGTTTCACCAGTTTCATTTACTATGCTAGGGTAGACAGTCTTCATCAAATATGAGGGTGATTTTCAGCTATCATTTCTTTTTCTGTTCTGCCCTATGTATTTCAGTAGGCCAAACTTTCCAAAGGGACCTCCCTTTTGAAATTTGCAGTTCCAGAGCCTGTACACTTCTGAGAATGCCTTCTCAGAACGACTGCACTTTGCTCTCTTCTGAGCAGCCCTGGAGGGCAGTTGCATGCTCTTACTTCTGGTGATGGTAGATGTAGGCAAGTCAGATCGCCCCACACAAGGGTAAATAACAGCAGAAAAGGTAATGTTCACAACAGAGAGGCAGGGGACTCTCTCATCCCCTGCAACTGCAATCAAGATATTTTTCCATCATGAAATATGCCCACCTTGGCACCTCACAAGATAACCTATTTATCAGGCTTTGCCTCACCCCTCCCACCTTATACAAGTAATTTTAACAAAGTCAATTAAAATTTAAAATCAACTACTTTAACCACAGGAAATGACCAATCAGCCACAGAGGTCAAAATTGAAAAGCTACCATCCATCAATGATTTGGACAGCATTTTTGGCCCCGTGTTATCCCCCAAGTCTGTTGCTGTTAACGCTGAAGACAAGTGGGTCCATTTTTCTGACACATCCCCGGAACGTGTTACTCCAGAGTTGACTCCAAGGGAAAAGGTGGTGTCCCCACCAGCTGCCTCAGACAACCCAGCTGAATCCCCACCTCCGGGCCCCCCGGGTCCTCCTGGCCCCTCAGGACCTCCGGGTCCTCCTCGCAATGTACCATCGCCGCTCAATTTAGAAGTCCAGAAGAAAGTCGCTGAGCAGAACGTCATTAAAGATGATTACTTAGAAACAATCTCATCTCCTAAAGATTTTGGGTTGGGACAGAGAGCAACTCCGCCTCCCCCACCACCACCCACCTACAGGACTGTGGTTTCATCCCCCGGACCCGGCTCGGGCAGTGGTGCGGGGACCACCAGTGGTACGTCTTACTGTTTGAGTGTGCGTCGTGTGCCGGGAATGGCCGTGGCTGCGCAGTGTGAGCAACACCCTCCTCCTGCCTGGCAGCTGGCTTTAGAGCTTCAGCCATCCCTCCTTTGCTGTGGGTGTTCTGTGCCCTGTGGCGTGTCCTAGTCCATCCAGTGCTCGCGGTCATAGTGCACGCCTGTGGATGTGTCCTGCCCTGCGCTCCTGACCCTTGGGAGCGCCCTTCCACCCTGCAGATAAGATCTCCATTTTTTAAAGAAAGCTATGATCTCATTTTTAGAATTCAGGAAAGTTCTAGAAAGACAGGTTTCACAGAAAATGTGCTTCAAGTTAAATGTCTGATTTCCTCATCAGATGTCTCCACAGGGAACCTAGTTTGTTTTATGTTGTTTTTTTTTTTAAATTCTTCCACTTTATTGAGATATAACTGACAAAATTATAAGATATTTACAGTGTACAATGTGATAATTTGATACACACATACATTGTGAAATATTTGTCCCACCAAGTTATTACATCCATCACCTCACATACTTACCTTTATTTATTTATTTATTTATTTTTTGATGAGAACATTTAAGCTCTACTTTCTTGGCAAATTTCAATCATACAATACAGTGTTATCAACTCTAATCACCGTGTTATATAAATCTGTATTTTTTCCAAAAGCCCTGGTTTTTGTAGGTCTGTGTATTTTCTATTTCCTTTTTTTTTAATTGGGGAAAACTATATTAACTTCTCTAACTATTTCAGAGAAAAAGAAGTAGGATTTGAAAAGGAGATTTTAGAGGACAGCAAAAAAGAGGCTGCCTTATTGCATCTCCAGCCTAATCAGGCTGCCACTGAAACAAACTGCTCTCTGATGTCATCATTTGACAGGCTAGTCAGCCTATAAGGTTGGTTCTAAGTGTGGTGACAGGTGATGAAGCAGTTTGTCACAAATGTACCTTTTGGGACTCTACATGCAAATATTGACATGGAATCTGATATTTTTGGTTTTCCTGTTTGGTTTTCTTTCTTTTTTTTTTTTTTTTTGGTTTTTCTTGTTTCCTGCTTCAAGCTTCATTTTGTATTCTCTAATGATGAAAGGATGGGAACTGCCATGCATACACAGGAAAGATCAAGATATTCCTAATGCATTCTTCTTCTGTATCACTCATTCCATTTGTGCTCATGTTTGTCTACCAAGATCCTCTGGTGCCTTCTCTCTTGTTCCTGTCCTTTTTGTTAGGTACCTTCTCAGGGGTGTCAAGGGCTATTTGTTTTCTATTTGCTTTTAAAGACGTGACCAAGTTTAAATTATTCAAATCTATTAAGAGACAGCAAGGAAATATGTTTGTCTCTGTTCTAATAGTCATCATTGCTTCTGCTTTCAAGGGCACATCTTTCAATGTTTGCTCTGTATTTGCAAATTGCTCTGAGCTTTAAAGTGAGAACATCCAAGCTGATCAAGGAGAGGGCTGGAGAATCTTCTGTACTGTACACAAAATCAGTGTTTTGTATCACAGGTGTTCCCCTCCTTCACCAGAAAGGGAAAACAAAAATTTAAGTTTGAAAAACTGTGCTAAAACAAAATCAGCAGGTTTGTTTACCATAGTGTCCTAGAGAGCCTTTATTTTGCCATTAAGAACAACAGCTATAGTTTCTTTTCCTGGCTTCATGCTAAGAACTTTATGCACATCATTTCATTTTTATAACAACCTCATGAGGTAAATACTCTTATTTCCCCCATTTTACAGATATGAAAACTGAGGCTCATGGATGTTTAGTAACTTGCCTAAATTTACACTGCTAGAGGTGATAGACTTGGTATTCATTCTCAGGTCTATCTGATCCCAGGCCTGTGTTCTTAACCACTGTGCCCTCCAGGAGCCCTGGCAAGGTTTAGTGACAAAATATCACAAACTTATCTGACCCTGACATGCACCTATATTACACAGTGTCATCAAGATCACCAAAAGTCTTTTCTTCAAACCTACTGCTCTGTGCTCCATTCTGTATTTCTGGGGGGTTGGAGCCCCACCTCCATCCTCTATTTCTTTTTTAGATCTTTTGGGGTGATGTAAGGATCCTTACCTCACTGTAAAGATAATAAAGGGCCTCTAAGTAAAGCCTACAGTTCAGACCTCAGCCCAAAAGAAGCTGGTTGTCCTCTGTCAAAGAGAGACATGTTTCCACTCTCTTGAATGGGACTCTTTCCTGGGCCAGGCTCTGAGTCTTCTGAAAGTGCTTTTCAAGGAATAATACCTTCTCTCCAGTGGCCTGGTCACTATTCGCTACCCAAAGTTAACACCCTTAGTTGGGGGAGAGGAGGACAGGACAACTTTATTACTCACCAGGCTCCTCAAGCACCTTCTACAAAGTTCTGGGATATACTTGATTAATTGAATTGATCATTGATCTAATGAATAAAGAGAGAAGCTCTAGCTTTCTTTCTGGAATCCTTGGCAGTTTTGTTGTCATTTTAATGTTTAACTTCCATATTCTTACTTAAAATTACTTGAAAGTGTTACCAGTAAAGACTATTGGTTCTTAATAATTGAGCTGGAAAACACTATACTTTGCTAATATTAAAGAATTGAATTTCTAAGTGGAGGACCAAACTGGGCCAGTGAAACTCATGAATAAATAAAACTGTGCACCGTTATCTCCTTAATTAAGTCCCAGTTTATTTGCTTGTTAATCTTTTATTGATGAAATGTACACAGATTGGCAGAAATATAAACTTAGGATTGAAACAATAGGATACGGTCTCATGTTTTAAAGATTAGTAATGGTTTTCATTACCTGCTTTTTATAACAGCTTGATGGGAATAACTTTCCCTGTATATCTCAAACTGTGTATCTACATTAAAATTTCATTCACAGCAAGATGACCATCACTGATCAAGTTTAGACAGTACTTGTGGATCAGAATAGTTACCTGCTGTTGAAAAAGTTGCAAGTTAAGAATTTGCTTCAAGAACTTTAATTTCCTTATGGCAAAGATTTAAAATACATAGTTTGGCCAGAACATTTCTTTACTGGAATGCAGACACTGATTCTTGGCAAAGACTATCTCTTCCCCTGTATGGGCTGTGTGCCGAGGGGATGGAATGGAGAAAGTGTTTCCTTGGCCTGTAGCAATTTTGGAGACCAGGGAAAGAGAAGTGTTAGTAAAGACAGAATGTTCAACATTTCCCAACTGGGGAAACTAAACCAATATTAAAAGATGCTAAACACAAACAGACAAACCCTACACATCCATAAACAAATGAGTCTGAGCTACCTGGGGTTGAATCAAACAAATACATTTCCTAACTATAAGTTTTTTTAGAGCATCAATGTCCAATATGGAAGCCTTTAGGCATATATGGCTATTTTAATCTTAATGGCAATTAATTAAAATTAAAAATCAGTTATTCAGATGCAGGAGCCACAATTCAGAACTCAGTGGGCACATGTGACTAATGACTATCTTATTGGACAGCACTTATTCCAGAACATTTTCATCATTGTGGAAAACTCCATTGAACCATACTATTTTAGGGCTTTTAATGTGCCAGTTACCTTAAAAGAAACATAGTATGAAAACTTTCCCACAGACGTTTAATACTTTCTTCAAAGAAATGGTATAATTGTGTTCTAAGAAACACAAGTTGGGAAAGAATGTTTCTTTACATATTTCAAAGTACATATATTTTCATTCATTTGATTCTCCCCCATAACATTGTGATATAGTAGCCTCATTTTACAGATAAGGAAATGGAAGCTCAAAGACAGGACTTAGCCACAGCTACAAAGCAATAAATAACAAAGTCAAGATCTGTCTGACCTGAGATTTGTTGGATTCCAATGATCACGTCTCCCCAGCTGCACCCCCCACCTCACAACACACACACACCCCCACCCCCCCACACACACAAGCAAAAAGAAATGAAAGTTGGAGCCATTGTTTTACAGTCCTCAAGAGTTACCAAAGAAACTATGATGGGATTTCAGGTTGAGAGCAGCAGATGGATTAAGACCATGTCAGTGGTTGCCAACTTTTTGAATTCACGAATTCAAATAATGTACATGTGATTTTTAAAGTTAAACAATGTTGTCCAATTAGTTTCTAACTTTGTCTTGGGAATAAACACTGCTTGAAGGAGAAATAAAAGTAGAATTGAAGATCGAGGAATACAGATAGAGATGTGCAAATAAACCTCTTTACTCTTTCAATACAAAATAGTTGTATAATCTCACAACATCATGTGAGGCCTTAGTTCAATTGTGAAATACTCCTTAGGTCCAAACTACCCTCTGCTGTCAAGCAGGGTTTTGCTTTTTAAAACTTCCTTGGTGTTGTCTAACTGCGTAACAAATCAATGAGATCAATTCAGTATAGAAAAAGTAAGTTAAACAGGGTACTCCAAAAGGAAAACACAGCCAGTTAACTAGCCACTTTTTTCTTCAGTTTTAGTTGTATCTGTATCAAAAGCACAAATTTTACCATCATCAACAACTGCCTTCCATTTGTGTAGTATTTTATGGTTTGGTAATACTTAAATAAGTATTTTCCATTTCGATTGTTGCAACTGCCTTGTAAGGTAGAAACATGTCCCATATTTTAAAACATGAAGCTGAGGTTTAGAGAAGTCAAGATCATATAGTTAATAGGAGGTGGGTAGAACCAGAGCTCAGGTCATCTGACTTTTCTTCAATTTCTTCAGTGTTTCGTATTGCCTCCATGATAACTCGTTACCACTTTTCCAAGAATTACTGAAACTGGATTTTAAAATTTCCCTTCTGGAACTTGTAGGAAAAGGATAAGCAGCTGACCTTTTCCTGGGATTGACTCAGAAGACCATTTCTTGGAAATAGAACCCTGGATAGACGTTTTGACCCCAACCCCCATGACATGGTTTTCCAGCAAAATAGAACCCCCAAAACAGTTTCATAAAACTTCCAGACAAAAACTTTGCTGTGTAAACATTTATTTCCCATCTCTTTGCTGTCACTTCTGAAAACATCATGGGTGTAAAGAAAACTTTGTAGTGGGACCTGTTGAAATATCCCCTATTCTTTTATTCAAGAGAAGATCAGCAAAAGACTAAGAATATTTATATTGAGAGAAAAGTGCAGTCAGCCCATTGAAAAGGAAGACCAGACTTTGTGCAAAATGTGGGGCTAAGATCCACCTATAGCTGCAAGATACTGCATTTAAAAACTCAGACTTTGTAGTTAAATAGGCCGTTTGAACTATATGACGTTGATCAAGTTATTGAATATCTCTGAGCCCTACTTTCCACTGAGATAGTAGAAGTACTTTCCTCCAAAGCTTATTGTGGGGATAAAATAAGATAATGCATGTAAAATATGTAGCATAGATACTGGCCCAACAAAATAAAAAGTGAGAAAACAGTTAAAAGTTGGTAGTAGTGAATAGGAAATATTGGTAGGGGTGGGTGGTAATTAGTATGGTTTCAACTAATGTAATTACACTTACAATAAACCACACAGATAAGCACAACAAACTCAAGATTTCAGACTGCTTTAAATAGAGGAACAAGGCTTTCACCCCCAAGGACTCTCCTAAGTTGGAAGCAGATCCCGAGATGATGAGTTTTGATAGTTAAAGTTTCTTGAAAACCTGAAAATTCAAAGATGCAAATTTCAAAGTTCTTTGAAAATCTGAAAATCTGGAGATGGAGGTGCTGGTCTAGGATTCTCCAGAGAGCAGAGTTTTGTGGTGTGTTGGAGGGGAGGTGGGGTGGGGGGGGGGGGCGGAGGGGGAGACATTTTCTTTGGGCAGAATTTCTTGGAATTTTCTTGGAGTAATTTGATACCTGTGCTTCTAACCAAAGTGAAAAGGCCTCAGGAGTAGTTGGAACTTCTCTGAGAAGTGTTAACTGACAAGAACCATGTGGAATATTGATTTGACTTCCTTAAGATTGTTAGCCAAGTAGTTTACCCGTATATCCCGGATACATGCCTGAAGATTGGCAAACCCCTGAGTCTAGAGACCCCTCTGCTGTGCTCATTAGCATGCATGCTGACCCCTGTGTGTCCTCTGTGTTTCACATGTTTGTCACTGACAGCCAGAAAAGTAAATCCAAGATTTAAAAATCATCACAAAAATCATCGCAGGCAACCTCTACACAGACAGGTTCTTAGGCAGCCCCCCTCTAAAAACTAAAATCCTCTAAATTCAAAGTGTTTCTGTTAAGATTCCACACACAAAGTGTGCTCACAATAGCTAATGTACTTTCTTATATTTTGTTCTTTGCTTACCATCAAGGGTTTGCTTACATTTATGAAGTTACTACTCATATCTTAAAGCACAGTAAGAAGGATAATTCTCTTCTACATGTTTTATAGATATATAAAAGTATTTCTATACATAACACACATATATATACACACACACCTATGGACTTTCCAGGTAGCACTTAGTGGTAAAGAACCCGCCTGCCAGTGCAGGAGACAAAAGAGACTTGGGTTCAATCACTGGGTAAGAAAGACCCCCTGGAGTAGGGCATGGCAACCCACTCAAGTATTCTTGCCTGGAGAATCCCATGGACAGAGGAGCCTGGTGGGCTACAGTCCATAGGGTCACAAAAATTCGAACACAAATGAAGCGACTTAGCACGCATGCACACATATATACGTATAATGTGAAAAATCTTTTTTCTTCAAGTTCTAACCTCCGTTTTCATCTTGGACATAAATTCTGAATATGCAAAGATCAAGAAAATTTATCATAAGTTTCATGTGTATCATGATCAGAATGAAAGCTACCCACTCACCCAGCCAAAAGAGTACTAAGTATATATTTTCTGTCACAGGGAGTTATAAAAAGGATTTACCTTTCACTGGGTGTCACATGACAACAAAAGGCAATGAGCTTCAGCTTCAGCCATCAACCATAGTTCAACTGAGTGATTTTTTTTCTTTATTGAAAAAAAAGAAATCCAAACCCCATGTGCTACAGTGTTGACTGTATTAACTGCTGAGGTAAAGAAAGTGTTGGTGATTAACACTGTACTGTGGGAATGAAAAGGTGGGATCAAATGATAACAGCACTTTGGCCACCTGTGTCTCTGGCCTTTTTTAATACCAGCTTGTTTTTCAGGTGCATCATCCCCTGCTCGGCCAGCCACCCCCTTGGTTCCTTGCAGCAGCACGACCCCACCTCCACCTCCTCCCCGGCCTCCGTCTCGGCCAAAGCTACCTCCAGGGAAGCCTGGAGTCGGAGATGTGGTATGTTCCCTTCTGCACTGTCCCTCTCAGAAGCATACAGTGGGAATGACAAACGGAGTCCAAATGCCTGAACATGGGTCATCTCAACTCCAGATCTAAGCCTTACAGCGCCTGCACAAATGGCCCTGATGGATGAAATCTGAAAGTCACTGCAATCAGAGTGTATATTTCAATTGCCCTCAAATCTCCACCATCATTCAAGCCACGGCCTAAAATAGTAGGAACAGGATCATGGGGTCTTCAGTTCTTCCCCAGTGGGTTTGATGAAAATTAAGATAATAATACTCAATTGTCCTAAATCCTTTAGAATGGGAGGTGTTTCCTTTCACCATATTTTTCTGATTTTGGAAGACTCCTAGAGAGGATAAATCTTGGTTTCTGACCCCAGACCACAGAGAAGTTATTGGTGGCGTACACACTGGGTGAATATAAAGGAGAGTGGTGGCTCAATGAATTTTTTTTTTGGAAGTTTTTTGAAAGTTTTGCATCATGTTTTAAGGCGAGGGGTGGAAAACATTCTGTGTGAACAATTAAGAGACTCTGGCAGAGGTAAATTTCTTTGGAATTCACACACAGGAGTCACAGGGTAATAATGATGTCCCTGACATCTGGTTTAGCCAGCACACTACAGTATTTTGTATTCAGATATATTTCAGTAGGTATAAGCTCTCACTTTACGTTACTTTCTTAGTCCCTAAGGACATGTGAGTCCACCATCCTGAAACATCACCGACCACATCCCAGATCTCGGCTTCTCTTAATGTGATATATCTGTTGAGTGTAGCCCATTACAGTTTGTTTCCTCTGGCTCCATCCACAAGCTCTTGTGTAGATATAATCAATTTCAATGAAAAAATGGTGCCACCTGGCCTCTTTTAAGAATCTGAGTTGTCATATCTGGAGCTGGGAGATGTTAAAAATATGAAAGGAAAACCTGTGAATCTAACTTTCCATTTCTTTTCTTCTCCCTGCAGCCCCGACCTTTCAGCCCTCCCATCCATTCTTCCAGCCCTCCTCCGATAGCACCCCTAGCCCGGGCTGAAAGCACTTCTTCAATATCATCTACCAATTCCTTGAGTGCGGCCACCACTCCCACAGTTGGTAAAAATTATCTCCTCTCTTTTAATCCATTTGTGGTTTTGACTGGCTATTTTTTTATGATCTGAAAACCCTAACACCCTATGTTTCTGGTCAAAATTGTTTTGCTGTGTGTTTTGCTACTATCATCTGACTCTTCTTTTAAAAGCACCTTCTCAGCAAAGAAGGCAAATGCTTTAACTAAGCAAAGAAGCAAGTAAAAGAAGGTGGAGTTCTCTTATTCTCTCTCCATACAGATGTATTCCTAAAAGTAAAGAAGAAACCATCAAATAAGATCTTGTAATTTAGATATTATTTAGATATCTTTGAGAGGGGAATGTCTATTTAAATTCCAACCACGTAACCCATCAGAAATAACAAAATTTAGAACTTTTCTTTTCTTGAAGCTTTCATTTCTTCTTCACCTTGGTTCTCCTTATGTTGACAGATGGTATAAACATGGGTATTGTGGGACTTGAGAAAATGTTTTGACATTTTTTCTAGTGCTTTTCAGTGATGTGTGGTCAATTTTCCCCAAGAAATAAGTCATTGCTGGCATTTTCAGTAAATGCCTTTGTGCCTCTTTCCTTGTGGTGTGATGAAAGTGAAGAGTTGAGAATGACTGCCCAGGGGGATGGTTTTCCCGGGTTTAAATGCCTCATTTTGCCTGGAGCATCTTCCCTCTTCCCAAGGCTGGTCTCTCTCTACCCACTTTTTACCCACCTTCCTCAGCTCCTGCTGCCTCTCTCATATTTGCATGGGGTCTCTGACCTGGACCTTTCCATCCCATTTTTTCCCCTTGTCTTCCTTTATTGTCTGAATGCCCTCCAAGTCTCCCATATTAAGCCTCCCATATTATAAACCAGCTGGCCCATGCTGCATTGCTTGGGAGAATCATTAACCGACGCTGAATAAATTCCTGCTGCTACTTGCCAAAGAAGAGCATGCTACAGAGTTGTCCACGTGAGAAGTACTTTGATCAAAGCCTGAAGCTCTTCTGGAGAAGAAATCCCTCTTTTCCCAGGGAAATAAGTTAAGATGTGCCTCTTAGGCCCCCAAAGAGAATTTCAACCTTATCACCTGCTTCATATTTTTAATCAGACCATCCCCAAAGAATTCTTCAAATTTGGTGAAAATACAGCCCACTATCCAATTTTGTGATTCATTAACAGACAGATATTTAACATGATTTATATAGCCAGGTCTGTTCTTTATCTGCATCATCAGTTGGGGGTAATTCAGGGCTTCCTATTTTTAGATGCCTATTAGCTAGTTTCTTTCTGCGTTTTGTTGTTGTTGCTATTTTGCTTTTTCTGTAACTTCCAGCCTGACTTTTGAGCTCTCTTTAATGCTCTTGATCACTACAGCCATTTCCCTCTCTCCTGCTCCGTTGTTTTCTGTTGTTTTTGCCTCAATGTCATTGTTCCTCAAGGTCATGGTTGTTCAGAGAGAAAAGTAATGATAATAAACTGTCATTCGGAAAGTAGACCTTAAGTGACCTCAGTTGACTGTCTAACCTTTTCCTTCAACTCTCTGAGAGAAAATGGCACAGACAGAGCATTTGACCTGTGGCCATGTTTTTTGTACCATGTGTTTTTATGCTCTCTGCTGCAGAAATCTTAAAACCTGGCCAGTGACTGTGATCCTCAACACAGCTAGTATACATTCTTTCAAGATGAACCATACAGGGGCTAAAAACAGAAAGAAAGAAAAAAAAAAAAAAGACCACCTAAGAGGCTAGTCACATTGCTTCATTGCTGAGAAGCATTCTGATTTAATCTCTTCAGCTCTGTTATTTATATTTGGTTTTCATCTTCCTCACTCTCTCGTTCTTTATTTCCTGTGGCTGTGGGTCACCTGATAGACACTTCTCTCTGAAGTAAATGTGTTGTCAGTGACCACCTAGCAGCACCTTGTATAACGCTGTGTCTCTCTCTTTGAAGAGGTTGTACTTTGGCTGTTCGGCGCCAAGGGGCTGACTGTTCATGACTTGACTTGGTACGTCAACTTAAGGAAGTCAGATGGCTTGGGGGAGATGGAAATTTCAGCCGCAAATTCTTGACTTCAGTGGCTCAACATTTCCCTCCCTCCACCATGATACTTTTTTGACATTTCTATGACAAGTTTATTTATACTTATTTATTTGTACTTGTTTAGTACAAAGTTTAATATAATTTGAGGACTAAATTTTTAAAGGCAAGTCTGATCTTCCTACAATTCATCTAAGAATACGCCCCTAGCAAGACATTGGATATAAAATCTTTTTCATGAGACCTATGATTATAAATTAGTATAACTGATGCCACACCTGAAAATAGGACTTTCTGTTTTCTATTCACTTTCTATTTTGAATGTGAATAAGTCACATTCAAATAATGAAGTGTTCCTTTGTAATTCTGCTTCACTGAATTTAGGATACCTTCAGTTAGAAGCTGCGCTATTATTTTATATATGACTGAGAAAGGAAGGGGAAGCTGCCAAATGAATTAAGGTGCAATACTTTCTTATCATACTGATTTTAAGATCCATCCTAATTTCAGAGAAGTTAAAAGTGCACATATTAGCATGAATGA
The DNA here is from genome assembly GCF_910594005.1 of Cervus elaphus. Lineage (NCBI taxonomy): Eukaryota > Metazoa > Chordata > Mammalia > Artiodactyla > Cervidae > Cervus > Cervus elaphus. Next base: position 99,635,497 of record NC_057834.1, on the reverse strand, counting down.
AATACAATAAACCCCTTTTGTACTGAAAAAAAGCTCACAGGATCTTCACTATTGACACGGTAGGGAGGGAAAGTCTGGTTAAAATTATGTGAATAAAGAAAATATTTAAAGTTATTCTATTATAAGAACCAGACTCAGACATTTAGAGATAGAGATAAATAAGGAATTATCTCTAATTGTAAATATCCAATTTATTTTTGCTTCTTATTTCTATGTGTGATAGTCATTTTTTAGACGTTTGCAAAACCTTCCTTTGCAACCTACCCCAATACAAAATACAATGATAAAGACAATTTGTCTTCATTGTGAAATTCATTATTATGTTTCTTCACTGTTCATTATGCATTTTTAATTACATCTTTAACATCCCAGGAATCAGTAATGAATGAAAAGTAATCTTTTATGGGCATCAGATGGACTTTGATGCTTCCTTTGGTATAGAACTTGGAGCAAAAGTGATTTGTATTCAATACAGAAATATTAACCATAGAATCTAAAACTTAAAATATTTCCTCTAAGCTTTTGTCTCTCCAGGCTTGGTGGAAATTCTGACTTAAATAAGCTTTTTAAAAAATATATCTGTGTTAACATCAGTTATTCTGCACAAAAGGAAAGACCCTTGGAGACAGGTATTCCTGATCCCAATTTTAAATTGCCACATTTAATTTTAGTATTTTTTCCCCTATTTTTTTGGAAAAGCCTGTCCCCAATACTGGCTTCCCCATCTCAGATCAATTGGAGACAGTTCCCCTGGTTAGCTCTTAACAAAATTTTTCTTCTTTACTTAATCTGAAGATTAAATAATTTAATCTTATTTAAATCAAGCACAGAGCTATCCAACCACCCATTTTTTAAATTATCTGATTTGGATTTTTTTTTCCTAAGTCCTCAATGTCCATAACCATAATAAAAAATGATAAGCATGCTGTTCAACCTTTATAAACTATTCTTTTGTAACTTTTGTAACTTTTGTAACTTCTGCTCAAAGAAAAAGATGGCAGTCTTGGAGTCTCCTCATTTTAAGGAGATTGTAAATAAAACATGTTTTTCAAAAGAAAGGAATATTCTCCACCATTCCTCACTAGGAGGTAGGAAAGGCACTGTTACAGTCAGTTACTGCCAGTGTAATCGTTTTGCATCCTATTTTCTGGGAGTATTATGGGCTGTCCTTCTTAGTGCCAGTTCCTGTTCCTCTTCTGTAGATATTACAGAAGTGCATTCACTTATTCTAGCCAGCAAGGAAGTCACATGTATACCAAAAATTGATTGACAGGGACTTCCCTGGCAGTCCGGTGGTTAAGAATCTGTGTTTACCCTGCAGGAGGCACAGGTTCGATCTCTGGTCGGGGAACTAAGACACTGCATGCCATTCGGCGTGGTCAAAAATAAAGAAATAAATAAAATGGAGAGATAACATCATCTTCGTATTTTTAAAAAACTGATTGACAGGTGCTATTTTAGAGCCTTAAGAATTGATAGAGAAGTAGTTTTCCTGCCTTATTCACTAAGTCTAAGAGCCAAGCTAGTAGGATATTTTCTAAGAAGCGTAGTTTATGGAGTAATCTTACTACCCTCATCCCCCATTTCCTTATCTTATACTTCTCTACATTGTAGGAAAGATTCTCCCTTACTTGTCTTGGTACAGAATTTATTCAATTTTCTGTTAAAGTTATAATAATATCCTTCAGATCTGTGGCACTGATTGATCTAAATCACATAGAGTAAAACTTCAGTTATCTGCATGTGTTTGTTGGTGAGGAGGGAGACCATGTACATACATCCAGAATGCTTGGAGTTCATAGCAACTATTGTAACCAATTTAATACAAAGACATTTGGCCATGATCAATACCATAGCCAAAGATGGAATTACAATAATGTTGCTCAAAACTAACAATCCATAAGTACCAAGGACAGGTGCAAAGGTAAATTGAAGTTGGATATTGATGAAGTTGAAACGAGAGACTTCATTCAGGGACCTCAGATTCATCCTGTTGCTTTTTTTATGATCTCATTGAAAGCTTCCTCTTTCCGCAGGGGGAGGCAGGTGCGTGCTGGGTGATCCCACTGAGCTGTCAGCGCTCTGTCAGGAGGTTCTGTTGATGGATATACGTCCGGTCACTTGAGAATTGTGTCTGAGTGAAATACACTTGCACAAGTCAATTATTAATGACAGTGCCTTTAACAACTCCCTGAAAAGATGGGGGTGTGATTTCTTCCATGGAGTTGACTTCAGCAAATTCACAGATGCTAAAATCTGGCATCTTAAAAATTTCCATTTCTGCTCTTAGACTCATCATGAAATAAGCACATCACTTTTTTATACTCTGTCCATAATCCCAGTGTCTTAGGTTTTGTTTCCTTTTTTCATTAAAATCATTCCTGTGTTTTGATCAGTACAGTGCATTGCTTGATTTCATTTGAGATTTGTATTTGTGTTTTTATTTTCATTCCTTTATATTTCTTTGGTTCAAAGTGTCAGAAGATGATGTTTTTTATGACAAACTGCCCTCGTTTGAAAGGCGCTGTGAAACGCCTGCAGGTATGGTGCTAGCTGAGTGATCTTTAGATATCTAGACTTTAAAAATCCAAGCCATTATGCCATCTGAATGCTAAACTTCATGGACATGCTACTCACCTCATGAGTGTCCAGTGCCTCTCAGATGTACCGTCTACTTACTGTTCATCGTGGAACTCATGCCACTGAAATGTTTTTTTTTTCAAGTGAACATATTATAAAGCAGTAAGTTGCATGACAGTTTCTCAGTGAAAAGATTCAAAAAAGGGGAGATGCTATTGCTTTGTGAACTAACAAAGGGAGGGATAATTTAACTGCTCAGAATTACATATCCAGTGATGGCTTTTTTATTTAAAACATAGTAGAACACCATTAGTAATCTTGTTTTTCCTATGGTACATAGGTAAAGGGTGTTTTGTGTCTGGTTGCCTAAGGTGATTCCAGGGAAGGGAATGGAAGATATATGGCATCTTCCATGAACTTTAAACTGATATGCAATGCTGTTGTCATTGAAAACCTCAGCTAAGTTTTATGTAACCCGTAACTCCAAGCTTCTTTTTTAAAATATAGAAGGGGATGACATTGAAGATGAAATAAACACAGCAATTGCTGAGTGACAGTTTGCCCAAACTAGTGCAGTTAAAATATGCTGACGCCCCTGCATGGCCAGGAAGACTTCTGCTCCATGCCCACCAGCACCAAGTACCAGGCTGCCAGCAACACGTGCCCATCCCTTTAGGCCTACATAGCTTTGCTTTTGCTTTCTATTTCCCAAACTAAAAAAAAAAAAAGATTGCCAGCCTTCCCTTCTCCCTGCACGTTAATGGCATGCAATGCCTCCGCCCTCCCCTTAGTGAGATTAATGACCTGCTCCGTAACTCATACTGTGTCCTTCTCTCTCCCTCTCCTTAACCTTTCCCATCCCGCTTCAACTCCTGGCCATACAGAGAATGAACAGCCTTCCCTCGTTTGGTTTGACAGAGGAAAGTTTTATTTGACTTTTGAAGGTAAGTAGTACATAGCATACCAGATTCTAATTTTTCCTCCCCTCATGCTTTTCCCCATTTGCATTTTTTAAAAATCCCAGTTTTCTTCAAAAGACCTGGTCTCACTTTCTGTATAAAAATGCTATGGCTACTTAGAAAACATTAAACACTAAAGAAAACACTCCATGAATTTGGTTTGTATGAGATCTCCAATTTTTCGTATTAAAAAATTAAAGCTAATTTGCAGTTAATATTGGTTACTTAATTAACTGAAAAAATTTAAAAAAACACCTTTTTTGGGCAAGGAACTTAACTCTGTCAACCAGGGCTCTTTCCTAATTCTTTTGCAAGTGCAATGCAACAAATATAAGGACATTTTTGGTTGGAATTCGCATTTAATTTTGTTTTGGATAATCAATATTTCAGATACAACATCCATTATTGTAAAATGTAAATATATTCTTATGACAAGGAATGCTGCATGGGAGATAAGAAAAGAAAAAGTATTTTCATAAGTTCTATTTACAGCTTCTGATATGGAAATTGTAACTGGAATGACTAGTAAAATGGACAACTACCACTGGACTTGCCATTTTATAAGATGAAAGAAAATATACATAAGTGTAATGTCAGTTATCTAACCTCAGTGTTGGATAATTTGTTATTTCTGCATTAAGCATTAGCATTCTTCTGTCTTATATTTAAATTCTAAATCATTTTAACAGGCCAAGCATTTGATAAAACGACCCATTTAAACTAATGGTATAGGAAAAATTAAGTAAGTAAACTTAACAAATGGACTATCTTATACATATTTATCACTTAAACCTCTACTTTCTACAATTTTAAATAGCTAAGTTTATCTTGGGATAAAAAGTTGGCAAACAAAATTTCCACTCAAGAATTGATTCTAAATATGGCCTTTGTATTTCATGATAACAAAAAGAACTTCTCTAAGTTAAGTGTGTGTTTTAGCACAATTTAAAATATTAGAATGACTGGTGCAAATTCTCAAGCAGTTTGTGTGGTGTGACATTTTTCTCTTAACAGTGACTTTTCTTTGCAAGATGGTCCCTTTAGCTTGGAGTGACTTGTCTAGTAGCAAGAAACATTGTCTGATTCAAAGCTTCCCAAATACTGATGTCTCTCCTGGCTCAGGCAAAGAGCAGGTGGATAGACAATCTTAGAGAAGGATGAATAATTTCCACATGATGTTGGAAGTCTTCATTGCCTCAGGTCATTAATTTTGTAATAACCAAGATGCAAAATCCACAAACTTATGACCTTCTAAACTTTCTCTTCAAATTAGATGAGTAAAAGTGCCCAGGTGTCTTTTTACTGATCAGCACGTCTCACAGGAGACACTATGACTAAATAGGTTGATGATCTTGACATACAGCCAATACCTGCACATATAAAGGCTCTTTCTCTGGTTCAGCTTGACTGCATTAAAGTTTACCCTGTTTTAAACAGGAAATTAAGCCATATGCTACTGGTAACCTTCAAGTAATGTCTGGGGCTCCAAAAAAACTTTCATAGTTTTTGTTGGTACAGTTTGTTTTGGCTTTAGAGTATCTATTGGCTGGTTTGCTTTTATTTTGATTAGGATTTCTTAAAGAAATCCAAGAGATAGACTTTTTGTAAGATTCCAGTCTAAAGACAGCTTTTGATTATTGGCTTGTTTGTTTTTAAAATATATCATCAATCAAACATAAGTATTAATAAGCATGTGGAATAACAATGTGAATAATATTTTTTTTCATTTTAGGGAAAGAAAATATTTGTTAGTAGATATTGGGGTATCTAAAGTTGGTAGCTAACATTGCCATTCTAATTAGTAAAATCCAAACTCCTTAAACATCTCAATTTGACACAAGAGAAGTCACACAAAGAAAGAGGTTGAACAGAAATTAATTGAAATCTGTAGCTTTGTGTTAGCTTTATCTTGGACTTTGCTCAAGGTTTGGAAGTATAAACAAGGTTTTCCAAGGGACTATAGGAGAGGTCATGTCATGAATATGTCCTACTCATCTATCAAGAAATGTTCATGCAAATTAAAGTACGTTTCAATGAACTTTAAGAGAAGACTTAGGAGGACATCTTACCCCCTGAAACTAAAAATAACACAAGGGTGGCTATCTTTTAAGAATGGGAAAAGGCTTGTTTTCATTGTTTATGTAAATTAGCCTCAGGTAGTTTTAGCTAATGCAACCTGGAATGATTTTTTTAAATTTTCTGTGGTGATGATAAAATGGCATAGAAACAATGACTTGTTAAATTGCCTTGAGAATAGTGCCCCTACTTAAATGTTAAACTACAAAAAGACACGGTCATTCAACATATTTTATTGAATAGCACTTCTAGTATATTCTTCTAGGGCACTCTGGCTTTACCCATATTTGTTATTATTAATGTTAATTATCATTATCTTCAATTCTTTATTTGGGGAATGTATAAGAGGACCAAAGTGTCCCAGGTCAAAAATTCATTTGTTCTAAATAACTTTTAAGTTATTATTTGTTGGCATTTAAGTAGTGTTTTATCATGTTCAAAACCTTAGCCTGTCATATCCATCGCTTTTTCTTACAGGCCTCTGGGCAGTGTGGTTACCCAGTGAGTGAGTGAGCCACTTACCAATCAACCAACTAACTAATGAACTTTATGAACTTATTTGGAAATAACATGAGATGCTTCACACTTCTAAATTTAACTTAACAAGAGAGATAGAAAAGTGTTAGACAATGGTTCTAACTCACAAGAGCTCCAAAGCTTGTCTTAATAGTTTAGTTTTAAACAATTTCACTCAAAAAAAAATTGTCACTGAAATTTTAACCTATTTAAGTTGAGCTTAAAAAAAAAAAGGTAAAGGTTACATAAGGTAGTACCTGTTAAAATTCATTCATCCAGGAGTATATCATACTGAAGCTATCAAGTTTTCTTCTGAGATGAAAGGAAGGGAAAGATATTCCATAAAAAGTAGAAGATGCAACTATTAGCTAGTTGCATAATTCCCTAGAGCATTCAAACATCAAAATGTTTCCATAAATGTGCTGTCCCTCCCTCTCTTTGTTTAGCTTAACTACAAAATCATATTGTATCTGGTCATAGAAAAAACAAAAAAACAACCTACAACCATAGATTCTTGTATCCTTGTTCTGAAAATCGCCTCTCTCCTCTGTGCATACAGCCATTTGCACTATCCTCTCTAGTCCACTCCTTACTCCTATTCACTGGTCTCACTCCCAACACACCCTCGGGAATGTCACTTAGCAACACCCTTGTGTATACTCCCAGATTCTTTGCCAAACACTCCCACCTGTTGCCTTCACTGCATCCCCATCAGGGGCCATCACTTCCCCTATAACACTCTCCACAGAAAGTTCATCAGTCTGCTGTGGGCTGTATGAGTTCTTCCAACTCTCCATTAAAACTTCCAACCCCCTCTCCCCATTATGATAAGTAGCCATCTGCTCATTCCACCTTTTGCTTATCGCTGTTCACACTGACCTACAGAGCATTTCCCCTGCATTCGTCTATAGGCTTAGGGACACTGGCAGCTCCCTTTTCACCCTCTTCTCTACCTCACTCCCTAGCTTCTTTTTGTCACATAGATTCGATGTTGGATGATCCATCAACATTCTCTCTCAAGGGCTTCTTCAACTTCAGTTCCAATAAACTTTCCCTCCACTCAGTAACCCACATGTCTGGCCACATCTAAGAAATGGCCACTACCGGAAAGTATCATTTCAGCTATTTCAAAACTAACAGTTTGTCCCCCTTGTTGTATTACAAGAACTATACTAGGCATGATTCTTTCATTCAATTAGCTCAGTACTATTTTGTGCCAGCACTGTTCTAGACACTCCCTTACAGGGAACAAAACAGAAAAAATTCCAAGTCACTGTAGAGCTTATGTTTTAATGTGGAAAATCAAAAACAAGAAGATAAGTAAAATATGTAGCATGGAGATGGTAATAAGTTCTACAGAAAAGAAATAAAATAGAGAAGAATGGAGCATATAAGGGTTGAAAATAATTAAAGAGGAGGAACTGAGGTAATAAAAATAATAATAATAACTAATACCTGAATCTTTACTATATGAAAAATACATTTCATCTAATATCTCATTTCATCTGTACAACTCATGGATGAAGAAATTCCGATTCAGATAACATATGTGACTTTTGAGAATCACTCAGACAGGAAGAGGAAGAGTAGGGATTGAAATCCAGGCTGCCTAGCTGGAGACCTAGCCTGATGCTCTGCTCCATGTCCTTGATATCTCATTTACCCCCTTGAAATAGGTGATGCTGGTGGGTTTCTCTAACTCTCCTAACCTTCCAGTTTCCCAGTCCCCTGACTACACATTATCTTTGACCTTGTTGAAACCTCTAGTCTTATGGCCACCCCACTCGCATTCAATCCACCAGCCAAACCAACATTCAAGTTTATCCAGATTAGGCCCCATGGAGGAAAAGTATATTTCTATACTATGGAAGATACACTTTCCACTTTGAAATTGTGTTGTCTATATGAAAAACTCAACTCTTGGACATTTTAACTTCTGACCTCCTTCAGTGGGTTATTAAATATCCCTACTTAATAGCTCGTCATACATATCTTAGTCATGGGCCATTCAACTTTCTACCCCGTAACATAGTGATCCTATAAGAAACAGGTCAGATTTTTCACAGATGACCAAACAGATATTAATTCATTCATCCGAGAGTCATTAGAGAAAGAAAACTTGAAAGGCATAAGCAATTTTATAAGAAGGAGCCATTTTGCTAAATTCACAATATTGCCCCCACCCCACTGTTGCTGTGCTGGGCTCAGTCGTGTCCAACTCTTTGCGACCCCTTGGACTGTAGCCCTCCAGGCTCCTCTGTCCATGGCGATTCTCCAGGCAAGAATACTGGAGTGGGTTGCCATGCCCTCCTCCAGGGGATCTCCCCAATCCAGGGATCGAACTCAGGTCTCCAGCATTGCAGGCAGGTTCTTTACCATCTGAGCTACAGGGGAAGCGCCCCCCACCCTGACTGTAGGCCCTTCTCAATCAATAAAGTTACTGAGCACTCAACTCTACAAAGAAACACAGTGTTAAGTACAACCAAGTTGGGGAAAATTACAGAACATAAGAAGCAGTGATACAAGACTGTCTTCATTGAAAATATTAAAACTGCCCTCCCTAGCTATTCCAAATTTTTTTAATGTAAACTATAGTGTGATTATGAAATGTAAACTCTTTTCTATTCACAATTGAAGGTCACAGAGAGTTTTAAAAAAAATAGCCTAAACCTGTGAGGAAGATTTAAGTGGAGCAGAACCTATAAAATGTTCTACCAGGCAGGTCTGCTGATAGTTTCAGAACTCACTCGACCTTGGGACTTCCTTTATGGTCCAGTGGTTAAGACCCCAGACTTCCAATGCAGGGGATGTGGGTTCAATCCCTGGTTGAGGAACTAAGATCCGATATGCTGCACAGCCAAAAAATAAATAAGTAAATAGCACCTAATGCTGATTCCCTGGTGGTTCAGACGGTAAAGAATCTGCCTGCAATGTGGGAGACCTAGGTTCAATCCCTGAATCAGAAAGATCCCCTGAAGGGGGATGAGAAGGGGATGGCAATCCACTCCTATATTCTTGCCTGGAGCATACCATGGACAGCAGAGCCTGGTAGACTACAGTCCATGGGGTTGCCAAGAGTTGGACACGACTAAGTGACTTTCACAGTGCTGGTTCTGAGGCTCAAAAACAAAACTAGTAAAATATTTTTTTTTAAAGAACGATGCACTTGACCTCTTCACAAGGAATTAGTGGTTCTGAAATTCTCTGGGATTGACCAACATGCTGATATTTCCCTTGACTTCCTGTTCTTTGAGTCAGATGCCTTGTCTCATTTAAGTTTAGTGTATGACTGTCATACTAGAGATAGACTAGAAAGTCAGTAGAAGAGAAGCTTCTTTATTCTTCTCACTCCTGATACCAAACATGTAGGGTGTTTCCCTTCACACTAAACAGTTTGGGCACTAACTGCCTGGAGTCAGGCAGACCCCACAGGTTAAGGCTCAGCCCCACCAGCCTGTCCCCTCACTTCACATACCAGTCACAAGTCTCAGGCCTGTACTTCTAATGGACCACCTATAAATTGAGTGTTCCCCATAACCATGTCCTGGGGTTCAATAATTTGCTAGGACAACTCACAGAACTCAAGAAAGCGGTTTACTTTCTATTACCTGTTTATTCTAGAAGATACAACACAGGCTCAGACAAATGAAAGAAACGACGAGGACAAAGTCTGAGAGAAGGGGGCATGGAGCTCTCATGGGTGTGTGCCGTTCCAGTACATTGATTTGTTCATCAACCCGGATGCTCTCCAAGCCTCATTGTTTCAGAGGTTTATTATGTAGGCACAGTTGTGTGAATCATTGACTGTCAGTGATTAAGTCAATGTCCAGGCTCTCTCCTCTCCCCGAGATTGGGGGACAGGACAGAAAGTTCCATTCCTCTAACCAGCCAGCCTCCATCCTCCAAGAGTCACCTCATTAGTAGAAACTCAAGTATGCTTGAAAGAGGCTTTTTTATGAATAATGACCCCCACTCAACCCTTTCACTCAAGAAATCACAAGAGTTTGAGGAGCTCTGTGCCAGGAACTGGAACAAAGACCAAATATGTGTTTCTTACCATCGTAGTCAGCAAACTGCTCTCTGTTTTAGCCCTTGTGTCGAAGCCAAATGATGTGAATGGGATGCTAGAGATGACATGAATGTACAAAATTCGTATCAGAATTATATCCAATTAAATACCTGTGGGAAAGCTTAAGAGTAGTTAGCAGCTTCTATCTCAGGTCACCAAGCACAGGGCACCTAGCTGGTGAAAAGATGATTTTATTTGGGTTCAACGTGTACAGAGTACTGCAGCTGATACCAACACTGCTAATGAAATATCTTGAGTCCTTACCAAGGAGGGCTAATTACTGCTAATTACTCCCTGGCATAAACTCATATAATCCATACAGCAACTGTGTGGATTCACATTTTAAAATATTATTCACATTTTACTGATGAGTAACAAGAGGCACTGAAAATTTAGGTGACTTCCCCCAAATAACACAGCTAGTCAATGGGTAAATCCGTTCAAGAGGAGTTAGTGTTCTGTTATAAAACCAATACTGCTAACCACTGTAATGTTCAAATCTTCACTGTGCGACTCAAAAATAATGTGATCTTGAGAATTTAACGTCTCTGAGTTTCAGTTTTGTAATTTTTTAAGTGGAAGCTATCAGACCCACCTAGCCAGATAATTAAGAAAATCAAATAAGAGAGGTTTTTGTTTGTTTGTTTTTTAACATACTACACACTATGACAGACTTTTTGGTTTGGTTTTGTGTTTACTTGGACTTTATGTTTTAGAGCAGTTCTATGTTCTCAGTAAAACTGAGGGGAAGGTACCGGGATTTCCAATTCACCCCTTGCCCCCACACATGCACAACCTTCCTCACCCAAGTGGGACATTTATTACAATGGATGAACCTACACTGACACAGCGTAATCACCTAAAATCCAAAGTGTACATTAGGGTTTACTCTTGGTATTGTGTATTCCACTGGTTTGAACAAATGTATCTTTAATTATGATATCCAGAGCTTTTTTCACTGCCCTAAAAATCCTCTGTGCTCTATCCATTCATTCTGTCCCAGTCCCCCAACCCCTGGCAACCACTGACCTTTTCACTAGTTCCATAGTTATTCTTTTTCCAGAATGTCATAGTGTTGGAATCATATAGTGTGTAGCCTTTTTCAGATTGGCTTCTTTCACTTAATAATATGATTTTAGTATTCCCTCAGGTATTTTTATGACTTCACTGCTCTGAAATGTTTTTATTTTTCGTACTTTGAGTTTGCATTCAAACTGAATGAGGAGAATTAAGGCAAAGGGCCAAGAAAGTTCTGTGCCTAACATGCATTTGTTTCTTATTTCTGGCATTTTCCTGATCTCTAGAGTGACTGCTTGGGGCTCTGGGAGTGACTAAGGCCAGGAGTTTCCTTTCATCTCCATCAAACTCACTGTAGTAAATGCCATAATAGAATTACAAAAACATGCTGGAAATGTATAAATAATGGATAAACTTTTAACTGGGAAAAATCTGGGAAAGCTTCTTAGAGACACAGGGACTTTTTAGAGACACAGGGACTTTGACCTGACTGACAGTAAAGGGCAAGGAGGACTTCAGATACCAAAGACTGTTCCAATTTCAAGAATGATTTGAGCAAAGATGTTAGGGTGAGTGAAATCCGTGTTATTCTCAGGGATGATATCCACATTTCACCCAGGAATGACATCTATGTTACATTCAATAAACACTGGGAGAGGCCAGGCATGTTTTAAGAAATGACCTTGAAAAAGACGAACTAGAGCTCATATTCTGAAAGATTTTAAATACTGAAAGAAGGGATTTGATTACAATCTTTATGCAAGGTGGAACCTTGAGAAATGTTTGAGGATGGTAGGATCATCTTTGATTTTAAGGATTAGAGAAATTTGGGGTTTTACTGAACAATTCAGGATAAGTAATAAAGAACTGACAGTACCGTTTTCGTCGAGATATTTGAAAAAAGCCATAGGGGTAGAAACATTTGACATTTAATTGGTTGTACAAAGGGGCTTCCCAGGTGGTGCTACTGGTAAATAACCCACCTGCCAATGCAGGAGATGTAAGAGATGCAGGTTTGATCCCTGAGGTCCTGGTCTCCGGGGTCAGGAAGATCCCCCGGAGAAGAGGATGGCAACCCACTTCAGTATTCTTGCCTGGAGAATCCCATGGATAGAGGAGCCTGGTGGGCTATAGTCCACAGGGTCACAAAGAGTCAGACACAACTCAAGCAACTGAGCACGCATGCACAGGTTATGGAAAAGAAGTGGATACTTCCATTCTGAGACACATGGAGAAGGGTGCGGCTGTAAACCAGGAGAAAGGAGACTCTAAGAGCCCTGGATTTGGTCAGAAAGAGTGAACTACTTTCGAGACCTCTCAGCTTTGAAGTCCTGCACACCATCCCTTATATACGAGTCCAGGAGTAGACAGACTGTGGAAATGTGGGAATTATTTGTTTGGAGATGAGGGCTGAATCCAGGGAGGTGAGAGCTCAGCCTTGGGACAAACCTGTATCATAGGAGGCGTATGGAAAAAAGAATGCATTGGACCTTGGAATTTGCTCCATTGTATCTTTTCTATAAATAGTCACACAAATATTAATGATTAATTTTGAATGCACAATATTTAATGGATATATTTTTGTGCTATATATTAAGTACCTAGATCTTTTCTTGATCTGTTTTCTCTCAGTTGTTCAGGAAACAAGGAGCATGGAAGAGGGCGTGCCTAACTAGCTCACCTAGCTGCACCCTGAGTATGACCTGACCATTAACCTAAATAACAGATAGGAAAATCGCAGATACCAAGCCTGGAAGGAACATATCTTCTCGAAGGCCATTATAGCAAATGCAAGTTAACATAGATGTGAGATACTGCCCCTTTTCGCTGGCTGTTGCCTGTCCATGTCTTTTGTCCAATCTTCTCACCTGTCTTATAATCTTCTATCTTTTCCTCCTGACACACGCATATAAACACTGAAAACTGAACATCATATGAGACTGAAGAAATTATTAATATTTGTCATGTCCATCAAACAAAAAAGTAATAACTTGTATAAACTTTACAAATAATTGAGTAACAAATTTTGCATTTCTTGGTTTATAAATAGAAATAAAATTGGGTTTTTAATAGGACACTTCAGTTTTCTTTTTCCATGAAGTAGGAGCTCTTGCAAAAAAAATTTGACATTCCCTGCCTATCCCCACAGTAAACTTACAGACATATAAATCATGTTCAAAGGAGGAATTAGTTGCTTGTTATGATATAATAGAGTTTCTGAAATACTCCTCATAGAAGCTGCAGTGTGTCTAGACATGCTCATAGTTAATATTCTTTAGCAGGAATTAGGACTATCTTCATATGTTTATATGGATGTGTACAGAATTGATTATGATGAATACATAGCAAAATGCTAAGGTTTACCATGCTTACTAATTCTACAACAGGTAGATACCTGATAGGAAGAACAATGAACAAACCTGTGAAACATAGCCTTGATAATTGCTATAGGAACAAATATTGTTTTGGCTGTATTCATCCAGTCAGCAAGGAATTACTGAGTCCCTACTGTGACCTCAGTACTATGAAAGTTACTGTGGTTACAGTGGAGAACAAGACACATCTCCACCTTCATGGACTGTAGAAGCCAGATGTTAAACAAGTTGTTACAATAACATGCATGGAGATCATTATAATTCAGGATATACAGGGCTTTGGAGGCACCCAGAAAAAAGACAACCTGGCCTAGAAGCTAGGGAGAGCTTCCAGGGGAAGAAGAAGGCATGACTTTTTAGGCTACAAGGAGTCTGCTTTGAAGAAAGATAAAATGTTGCCGAGTTAGAGTTCTAATAAAAAATCTTATGTAACATGTAAATGTTAACCTAAAAGTGTATTGGGTATTATCCTAGATATTAAAGCTAGAATAAGAGTTCCTAGTTAGTTTATATGAGTTTACTCTTAGTACACGCACATGCATACACACACATATTTGTAAAGATAGAGAAAATATGTGGAATACATATATACTTAGAAAGAGAGAATGTGTGTGTGTCTCTGTGTACACATGCATTGGCTTTAGAATAAGCCTTCTGGGTCTAAGTTATAGTTTCAGCATGATGTGTAAAAGCTGGCTTAAAACTCAGCATTCAAAAAACTAAGATTATGGCATCCGACCCCATTACTTCATGTCAAACAGAAGGGGAGAAAGTGGAAATGGTGACAGATTTTATTTTCTTGGGCACCAAGATCACTGCAGATGGTGACTGCAGCCATGAAATGTAAAAGACACTTGCTTCTTGGAGGACAAGCTGTGACAAACCTAGACAGCATATTAAAAAGCAGAGATATCACTTTGCACACAAAGATCCATATAATCAAAGCTCTGGTTTTTCCAGTAGTCATGTATGGACGTGAAATTTGGACCATAAAGAAAGCTGAGTGCTGAAGAAATGATGCTTTCAGATTGTGGTGCTGGAGAAGATTCTTGAGAGTCTCTTGGACAGCAAGGAGATCAAACCAGTCAACCCTGAAGGAAGTCAACCCTGAATATTCATTGGAAGGACTGATGCTGAAGCTGAGGCACCAATATTTTGGCCACCTGGTGTGAAAAGCCTACTCAATGAAAAAATACCCTGATGCTGGGAAAGATTGAAGGCAGGAGTCGCAGGGGGTGACAGAAGATGGGATGGTTGGGTAGCAGCACCGACTCAGTGCACAGGAGTTTGAGCAAATTCCAGGAGATAGTGAAGGACAGAGAAGCCTGGCACGCTGCAGTCCATGGGATTGCAAAGAATCAGACACGACTTAGCAACTGAACAACAAATGATGTGACTTTAGGGAAGCTACTTAACCTAAGTCTTAGTTTCCTTCTCTGGTTATTTGGAATGGTAATGGTGTTACTAGAAAATAGTAACATGTTTCATAGAGTTGTAGTGCTTGTGGTCAAGATTCAATAGTCAAGTATGAGGTCAGTGCACACAAAGTGCTCAATGGTGATTAACTCTTAACACCCTTGTCCAACTTCCCACATCCCTGGACTGTTTTGTTTGGTTATTGCCTGCTTTGGAAAAGGTCGGGTTGTTGCATTCTAGTTTTCCTCCACATAAAACATCTGGCAATTCCATCTACTGTGAGTGGCTACACGGCCCCCCAACGCCTTTGCCAGCAGGGACAATGAGCAGTCTTTCTGCCCTGTGTGTGCTGCAGGAGAGTGACTTGGGAGCAGAAAGCTTCCTCCCTGCTGCACACTCACCCCCCACCACCACCAGCCTCCACCAGAGCCCATCATTAAAGCTAACTTGTTGAGACTAATGATCTGCCTGCTGATACACTCCTTGGGGTGCTGTGTTCATTGCTGATGAGAAATGTTGGAAGAAAATCTGTTACCATCTCTTTTATTAAAGAATTTTTAAATCAAGGCATTTCAGCAGATTTGACAAGTGATTTCAAACTTCCTAAGAAAAGAATGGAGAAGCTAAGAATGACCAGAGGGATCTGTTTTTCCTTTGCATGGTGGAGCCTTCATTGTGCAATAGCTTTTTTAAAATTGAAGCATAGATGACACACAATATTATTTAAGTTACAGGTGTAAAATATAAAAATTCACAATTTATAGTTATTATAAAACATTATCTATATTCCTCATGTTGTACAATATATCCTTGTAGCTTATTTTCACATAATAGTTTGTGTGATAGCTTTTTATTGTGTGTCTTCTAAGAAGAGCTATCCACAGATGGAGGCAGCCCATGCATTGTACTCCTGACTCTGACTCCCCCACACAGATGAGGACCTCTGATAGCCACTTCAGTGAGAGCTGACACATGAATGAAAAAGGGATTCAATGAAGTGATTTCAAAACTCAGAAGAATCTCTCACTTCTAAGAATTTATGTATATGTGGGATAAATATGTTTCATCAATACCATATATACCCCTAACAGATTTAGTCAATTACTTGTGAAAGGCCTTTATAAACTATACAATACTATATACATGCAATCATTTCTTAAAATAATAATTATCATTAAATAAACACTTAATATGTGCTAAGAATTTTGCATTCATTGCTTTATTTATTAAATCAAAGATAGATTCAGGGACATTAAGATAAGTCTTTGCACTTAAGCTATTTTAACCTTTTTGTATCTTTGACTATTTTGTAACATGCATGTGGTAATAATTTCTGGTACAGCATATACTTCCAACAGACAGGAACCTTCATGGACTTCTGCTGCTGGCTCTGCTGCTGTAAGTCACCCGGATGTGTAGAAACGTGGCCTTGGGGTTTCTTCTGCTGCTGGCACACATTCACAGAGTGTGTGATTCACAATTGTGTTTCTGGTCTTATATCCCAAGTAACTGCAGTGTTGCTTCCCCTAAGATTTGATTTAGAGGTTTGAACTATGCCTCTGCGAAAACACAAAAGGTTTGGGTGAGGTTAATTTTTCAAGGATGTTTTGGTGACTTTCAGGAGTTGCAGTCGTCATCGTAGAGGGTGAGTCCAGGAAGAGGAAGAATGAGTTATTTAATGTTGTTATCCTTTCCTAGATTTCACCTTTTATGGACGCTGCTCATAGCTCATTCGCCAGGAAACTGGCAGCTCAAATAGCAGGCTTTCAGGCAGTCAGGCTAGGACCGACAGCATTCTTTATGCCTCTCCATTCATAAATATCAACCCCCTAGGGAAATAGCTTTGTAACTCAAAATTACCAGCATCCACTTTTTAACTGTAAGAACAGAAACCACCCAAATAATAAAGGAAAAATGTAGAAACTTCAGCATCATTTAAGACACTAGTGTAACTCTCAATTTATTTTTCTTAGTTTTTGTGTGACTTTGGAGTATAATTGATTGACAATGTTGTGTTAGTTTCAGATGTACAGCAGAGGGATTCACTTACACATATACATGTATCTGTTCTTTTTCAAATTCTTTCCCCATCTAGGTTATTGCAGAGTATTGAGCAGAGTTCCCTCTGCTATACAGTAGGTCCTTGTTGGTTATAGCAGTTGGTTATAGCAGTGCGTACATGTCAGTCCCAAACTCCCAATCTAATCCTTCCCCTACCCTTCCCCCTGGTAACTGTAAATTCATTCTCTAAATCTGTGAGTCTGTTTCTATTTTGTAAATAAGTTCATTTGTATCATTTTTTTTAGATTCACTTGTAAGCAATATTTTATGTTTGTCTTTCTCTATCTGGTTTACTTCCCTCAGTATGACAATCTCTAGCTCCATCCATGTGGCTGCAAATGGCATCATTTCATTCTTTTTATGGCTGAGTAATATTCCATTCTATATATGCACCACTTCTATCTATAAAATTTTTTGCCACACTATCATTATGCATACTCATTATAGAAAAGCAGAAAGATATAAAAAATGAAATAATCTATATTCTAATAACCTTAGATAACCACTATTTTGGTATACTTTATTTCTAAGATTTTTCATGTGTAGGTGACTATGTGTATGTAATTTATATTTTCATATAGTGTATAAGTATGCATTTTCTTACTTTAACATATGATAATGTCCCCCATGCCATTAAATTACATTTGAAAATAGCTCACAGTTTGTTTTATTCTGATCATGAAATTGATGCAAGCACGAAACTGACATAAGCATGAAATTGATGTAATCCCAGACAAGCCCATCTTAGGGCTTCCCTGGTGGCTCCGACTGTAAAGCTGTCTGCCTGCAAAGCAGGAGATCCCAGTTCGGTCCCTGGGTCAGGAAGATCCCCTGGAGAAGGAAATGGCAACCCACTCCAGTACTCTTGCCTGGAAAATTCCATGGACAGAGGAGCCTGATAGGTTATAGTCCATGGGGTCACAAAGAGTCGGACACAACTGAGTGACTTCACTTTCTTTCTTTC
The DNA here is from genome assembly GCF_910594005.1 of Cervus elaphus. Lineage (NCBI taxonomy): Eukaryota > Metazoa > Chordata > Mammalia > Artiodactyla > Cervidae > Cervus > Cervus elaphus. Next base: position 99,617,464 of record NC_057834.1, on the reverse strand, counting down.
TTTCAATTACTTTTTAAAATTCAAACAATATGGAGATGTATAGATAAAAGAATAAATACAGAGAAAGAAGGATATCCTGCTATTTGCAACAACATGGATGGATCTTGAGTACATTATGCTGTGAAATAAGCCAGGCAGAGAAAGACAAGTACCACATGGTACCATTTGTATGTGGAATCTAGAAAAGAAAGTCAGACTCATAGAAACAGAGAGTCGAAAAGTGGTTGCCAGGGACTGGGTATGGGGAAATAGGGAGAATTTGGTAAAAGTGTACAAACTGTCAACTATAAGATGAATATGGTCTGAGGATCTAATGTTTTTGTTGCTGTTGTTTAGTCGCTTGGTTGTGTCCAACTCTTTGCGACCCCTGGACTGTAGCCCACCAGGCTCTTCTGTCCATGGGATTTCCCAGGCAAGAATACCGAAGTGGGCTGCCATTTCCTTCTCCAGGGGCTCTTCTCTGACCCAGGGATCGAAGCCGCGTCTCCTACATTGCAGGTGAATTCTTCACCACTGAACCACTCTGGAAGCATGAGAAGCTAACATAAAACATAGTGACTATAGATGATGGCACAGGATTGTACAACTGAAATTTGCTGAGAGAGTAGAACTTAAACGTCCTCATAAAAGAAGGAAAGGAAGGAAGGAGGCAGGGAGGGAGGAAGGGATGAAAGAAAGAAAAATACATGAGGTAATGGATGTGTGAATTAACTAGATGGGAGAAATCCTCCCACAATGTATATGTAGGTCAGATCATCACACATACACATTAAACATCTTACAATTTAATTTCACAATTATACCTCAAGAAAGTTAGAGAAAAAGACTCTGAAATCACAAGTGCGTGTGCGTGTGTGTGTGTCTGTTGCATTTACTTGATTCCAGAAATTCCTCCATTGGGATATGCTTCATTGGCTTAATAACAATCTTCTGGTGCAAAGTAAGCTTCATTAAATGAATAAATGAATTTTTTCTAACCAATTATAACAGACAAATTGCAAGCTTCTATCTTCAATATAACCATTAGAAATTGAATCTAAACTTATTTAAATTTTAGAATTAAAAATGAATTTAAATCACTTCCATCCATCAGCAGTTATGTTTAATACCATAGTGACTTGATGCTTTTTATACCACATGTTCATTATCTTGACCTCTTTATTCTCTTTGTTGTTAGTAGTTTCATTTGGGGGCACATCAAAAATTCCAGGCTTTTATCTGCATTCATATTCCCAAGTTTATTTACAAATTGCTAAAAGGTAAACAACTTTTTAAAAAGTCAGCCAAAAGTTGTTGACAGATACATTTTTAACACCAAAGTTATATATTCTTCCATATGCATAATTCAGTCATAACCAACTTGTCCCATCTTTCAAATTACTATGGTTTAGATTTCAAAGAATCTGGCAGTTTCTTGTACCTCCCATTGCATAGCCTGGTATATGACAGTTTATCGTCTGTATACAAATAACTTTTCACTTTATTACTGCATCAGATGGAATCTTTTTAAAAAAAATATTTAAGGGGCAATAGGGTTCAAATTCAGTCAAATTCAGATGTTTGACTCTGTTTATCCCCTCAATGTATAAAGAACAAAAAGCATGTTAATGTTTGATATTTTATTTTGTTGTAGAACAAACGTAATAATTGCTATTTCTATCTTGAATTCTTTAAAAATAATCATTAATAGTAATATAATTGTTATAATACTGAACTATTATCTAACTTCATGGAGTCTTTATTTTTCATTCACGTCTAATATTACAGTCCTCTTCTATATTGTAAGCTCCACAAAGGGAGAGGTAGGTACATCTCAGACATGTCTGTGAATTTCTCAGTGTCTAGCACAATGCCTACTTGTGCAGGAACTACATTCAAATGAATCAAGAGATAAATAGGCATTCAACCAGGTTTCATCTCCTGTTAGTCCAAGCATGTATCAAGTAAATTGAATAGATGATAGCCACCCATGTAATACACAAAAAATTAAACATGCATGATAGAATTCACTGTTCTTATCATAAGAGAAATTTAGAGTTGGAAGGAATTTGAAAATTTTGGTCTATCTCCTTTCTCAGTGAAGAATACCATTTGTGATATCATCTCCTTTCATTCTTTGCCTCAAAAGCTACTCAAATTCAGAGTCAACTCTAATTCAACAATGTTAGTAAAGCTCACCCTGACAAAATAACAGCAACAAAAACAAGATGTTTTTCAAGTACATACTGTCAACTACAAATAGGCACTTGCCATCTACCTCCACGAGGAGTAAATTATGTGCTGCTGCAACTGCTGACTTTCAACACCCCCTGAAAGGAGTTCAGGGTGGAGAGCTGAGGCACTCTGTGCTCTGGGAAAAACTGGCAGAACAGGTCTTCAGATAGATATTTTATGAACCAATTCTTTTATTTTATGAACCAATTCTTGTATCTCCTCATATCTAGAAAAGCACTAAAATCCTTCATGGTAACAGCTGCTCCTCCAGACTAGCAGAAACCTTCTGCAAAAAAAAATATGAGTTTGATTGTGTGTATTCCCCTTTCATGAAAACCATATATATACGGACCTTTCCCCTACCTTTTTGGAGCAGTTCCTCAGAGCTATCTGAAATGCTCTGATAGTTTTGAGAAATGTCCTCATTTTGCCCCCAAATAAAACTTAACTCATAATTCTCAATTCTGTGTGTGTGTGCGTTTTTTAAGTCAGCAGTACCATTTTTAAAATTTCACAAATTTTATCCCATTTGATGTCCACCACAAGATGCTTTTAAACTGTGGTGTTAGAGAAGACTGTTGAGAGTCCCTTGGACTGCAAGATCAAACCAGTCAATCCTAAAGGAAATCAACCCTGAATATTCATTGGAAGGACTCATGCTAAAGCTGAAACTCCAATACTTTGGCCACCTGATGTGAAGAGCCAACTCATTGGAAAAGACCCTGATGCTGGAAAAGATTGAAGGCAGGAGAAGAAGGGAACAACAGAGGATGAGATGGTTGGATGGCATCACCAATTCAATGGACAGGAGTTTGAGCAAGCTCTGGGAGTTGTGATGGACAGGGAAGCCTGGTGTGCTGCAGTCCATGGGGTCGCAAAGAGTCAGACACGACTGAGCAACTGAGCTGGCTGACAAGCCTTCAAAATAGATATTATTATCTATTTTATATTAAAGATGAGGAAACCGAGTCACAGTCAGATTAAATAGCTTATTTCTTGTCATATAGATTGTAAGTGGAGGAGCTGGGATTCACACCCACGTCTGTAAGATTCCAGAGCCCTAGCAGCCTTTAAATCAAGGAGCAACATTTCCTGCTCTGCTCATTGGGCAATGAAAAACCTTCACAGTGCTGTCACTTGAACTATTGTCTTAAGCCCTTAGTTGCATATGTTACTGTTACTAGTTTTTAGAAATGCTTATATCTTACTTTCTGGATGTTTACATATCTGTGTCTCCAAATGTGTAAAAAAAAATATGTAAAAATACTTTACAAATAGTAAAGGCTCCGTAAATATTTGGCATATTCTTTCAAAACACCATGAAGGGATACTCTTTTCAAATCAGTTTATTTCTGTGTGAGAAAATTGCTCTTTCTGTTTAAAACTCCTTAGATTCCTAAAACAAAATTATAGAATCCTACTACACAAAGATTATGTAATCTATTGCCTTCATTTTATGGTTGAGAAACCTAAAGATAATTGACTTGCCCAAGGTCACAAAGCTATTAACTTGCAGATCCATGGCCATGAACTCTGGCTCCTAGAGTCACTGTCTCTTAATATTATTTCAGATATTCAAAAATAGTTTTGAGTCCCATCTTGGTCATCTTAGACCATGAGGTTTGAATTTTGCAGCATCTTAGACATTCTCCTAGTTTTAGCCCAGTTTTACAATAGTCAAATTAACAAAGACTTTCTAAGGTACTGCAGGGAAACAGAAGCATTAATTTATTATTGATAGCATTTTCATTGAATATAATCTTTATGTAAAATAATCTGGCATTCTTAGTAATCAAAAATTGATCTGCCTTATGGTTTGGTTGTCTCATTTTGAAGCAATAAAACTACATCTTAAGAAAATAATTGAAAGGAAAAGAACAATTTATACAAAGATGGATTTAGAATAATTTCTACCTAGAAATGGCCGAACATTTGGAGAATGTTTTTTTGTAGAATAATATATACTCATGGAAATGCTATGTAGGCCAGATAGCAATAAGGAAAATTATGTAATAAATGAAAAAAGTAGAAAAGAAGATGGCATAATTAATTGCAATGTATAGGGATGTGAAGAAATTAGAATTGTAAATTGTGGATCCTTTAAGGTAAAAGGATTCTTTGTCAAATTTTGCTATTTCTCCTTTTCTGGCATTGTTGATTAAACCCACGGTAAGAACTGTGGTCCCCAGAAGTGAATGTAGCTAGAGTATATAGGGTTGTTGGAAGGATAGAGAGGAGGTGTGTCAAGAAGAACAGATCTGGGCCAGGCTGCATGTCTCAGTCCATTCTGAATTCTATAACAAAATGCCACAGACTGCATGGCTCACAAACAACAAAAATTCTTGAGAACAAGGATTGTGTTTAATTATCTTTGAATCCCCAGCACCTACCACAATGCCTGACACATAGTAGATAAGCAAATGTTTGTTGAGAATCAATGCCCACATCCAAGACATTGAAAGTCAAGGGAAGATAGAAAGCAGACACTAGAATGAACTAGAATTATCAAAGAAAACTCTATTGAGGAGGGAAATATACAAAGGGTAGATCTTCACATAACAGAGAAGAGGATGACAGTTACTGAAGGTAAAAGATAAAAAAGCATAACGTGTAGTGTGTGATGAGGTGGGGAAAATTAAATGTGTTTTGTTTGATAGGAAGGAGAAGCAATGAATGTGTGACATAATTAAATACTTTGTTCATTAAAATTCTCCTCTTCAGTACTGTGTTCAGAAATTGTTAATGAAGGCAACGATCCTAAACTTAGTCCTTTTGGAAACCTCAAAGTGTATCAAGACCATATAAAAATGTTTCATTTAGACAAATTATATATTATAAACAATTTCCCAGGTGACTAGTAGTAAAGTATTTACCTGCTAAGCAGGAGACAAGGGATCTAGCCTGGGGTCGGGGAAATCCCCTGGAGAAGGAAATGGCAACCCACTCCAGTATTCTTGCGTGGGATATCCCATGGACAGAGGAGTCTGGCAGACTACAGTCCATGAGGTCACAGAAGAGTAGGACACAACTTAACAACTAAACAACAAAGAATATTATGAACGGTATAGGAGAAAAACATGAGCTTTATAGGAGGGCGAATCTACATTTGAATTTTAGTTTTGCCACTTAACTATGTTATTAGGGCAAATCACTTAGCTCTTTGAGCTTCAGTTTTCTTTCTGTAAAATGGGAATATAATGCCTATCTCCCACTGGACTGATGTGGGGCTTGAATACAGTAATTCTTATAAGATATTCAGTGTGGTGTTTGGTATATAGTAGATGCTTAGTATACATGAGCACTACTTTTATTTTTAATAATGTGAATTGATGCATTGATGTGTGTGTGATAAGTCAAGGTGGACATTTGGGTTGCACATGTTTGGGGATAAGCACACTTGAGTCTCCTTGATCTGAGGGTAATTGGAAATGGAAACAACTCAGAAAAAGATAATGTATAACATGGTGCCCCATGGCTGCCTGCCTCTTTAAAATGAAGTAATGACAACACTTTTGAGTCTATTGGCAATAGTATGATGTGAATGCTCAAATAGGCCGCTAATAATTTTCTTTACTAACTACCTGCTGTACAAACTGTCATGCAAATACTGCCTTATGATTTATGTAAGCATTGAAAAATCCAATGACTTTATTCTTACGCTTGGATTTTTCCTATGGTAGAATACCTAATTGAATTAGTTTCAAGTGTGTTTGTCTGTAAACCAGCCAAATATTTCCTTTTAAATACTTGAGCTCTATGTTGATTATACAGTTACAGTTCTTAGCACGTTACTTTGTTTCAGTAATTAGATTTCATCCTGTAATCCTATAATGAGGTTTTAGTTCCACATATACTAGGCTGTCTCCAATCCATATTAAGTGAAGATTTTTCATCCTATACAGGTTCTTCCAGGGGACCCAGCCCCCTAACCATGGGAGCCCAGGACACCCTCCCTGTTGCAGCAGCATTTACAGAAACGGTCAATGCCTACTTCAAAGGAGCAGATCCAAGCAAGTAAGCCTGGGGCTTAGTCCACTATATTCTTCAAACTCTATGCTATTCCGCGGGGAACACTCCACATATAATTATTTCATTCCACATCCTAAGACCAAAAAAAATCTAGTCAGCAATAACAGGTGGCATACTTAGTATTAACTTAATTATGAATATTAACTCACTGCTTTCTTTAAAATATATATGTGTATATATATATTTATTTGTATATATATACATATATATATGTATATATATACCTTCCTCATGCTGGGGCCCTTGGAGAAGCCAGTGCTCACAGGGCTCCCCCAAGGCCCACAACTAGAGGCAAGAGGATATATATATTCCAAAAGGTCCAAAACTCTAATCTTACTACCCAGAAATCTCTGATTCAGTTTTTTCTGTAAGTTACAGGAAACCCTAACTCAACTCTGTCAACAGTGAGAACATGTATTATCTCACAAAAGGAAATGTCTAGATCATGTCTTTATTGTCTTAGTCTTTCCTGGCTGAGAGTACTCACCTATAAACCGAAACAATGGTGCATTTGAATGAAAACTTAGAATAAAACTACCTTTCCATAAATACAGATTAGTAAGAGAATAAATTATATTAATTTGTAACCCTTGTTAAGTAAGGAAAAACTAGCCAAAAAATTGTAATTACAGCAAAGTAAAAATTTTATATAAAAATGTACCATTCCCTATTTACATGAGCCTCATTTCACTTTTATCAGTACATCTTGACAATGGACTTCACCACATGTGATGTAATTAGATACTTTGCCTCTCTGTAAGGAGTCCCCTGGATGGGGTTCAGGAAGTCTGTGGATCCCTTGAAATTATATTTCATATCTAATGTGTATGTCTGCATGCACATTTGTCCATAGAGGGTCTACGGCATTCATTAATTTTACTAAGAGGTCAGATTAAAAAAAGAGGTCGAGTGATTGTTAGTCTACATTGAAAACTAAACACTTAAGTCAAACTGGTTTTGAAGTGTGTGACTAATGCAATTCCGGGTCTGACTTTGAAGGATAAACAAAAGACTAACCTGGGAGAGGAAAGAATTGCTTTTTGTTTTTTACTTGCAGGGACTAGGGCTTAGAAAACCTTGGTATCCATGGAATAAAAGATCAGAAAAAAGATTAAATGTGCATATACTGTAGAGCACTATACTGTTTTATAAAAATTTTATAAACAGTGATATTAAGGATAGCTAGGACTTGGATCTCTATATTTTAAGTGAGAATCTATATGACTAATTGTTAATCCTCTTTACACTTCTGAAACAGTAGTGTTTTTTAGTCTAAATCTAACAGTATTATGCTGGAAAATTAATATAATGAGTAACTCTACTCCTATCTAGCACTGGGATCTATCAGCTTCTCTAAATATCCTTTGAAACGACACTTAGGTTTTATTTTGGGCCCAGAGTTTTGCAGAGAAGTAAACACTGTGGACTCTGGTGTTTTAGGTCATTTGGGTTGCTATAACAGATTCAGTTCAGTTCAGTTCAGTCGCTCAGTCGTGTCCGACTCTTTGCGACTCCATGAATCGCAGCACGCCAGGCCTCCCCGTCCATCACTAACTCCTGGAGTTTACTCAAATTCATGCCCATCGAGTCGGTGATGCCATCCAGCCATCTCATCCTCTGTCATCCCCTTCTCCTCTTGCCCCCAATCCCTCCAAGCATCAGGGTCTTTTCCAACGAGTCAACTCTTTGAATGAGGTGGCCAAAGTATTGGAGTTTCAGCTTCAGCATCAGTCCTTCCAATAAACACCCAGGACTTATCTCCTTCAGGATGGACTGGTTGGATCTCCTTGCAGTCCAAGGGACTCAAGAGTCTTCTCCAACACCATAGTTCAAAAGCATTAATTTTTCGGTGCTCAGCTTTCTTCACAGTCCAGCTCTTACTCCATACATGACCACTGGAAAAACCATAGCCTTGACTAGATGGACCTTTGTTGACAAAGTAATGTCTCAGCTTTTTAATATGCTATCTAGGTTGGTCATAACTTTCCTTCCAAGAAGTAAGTGTCTTTTAATTTCATGGCTGCAGTCACTATCTGCAGTATTTTGGAGCCCAAAAAAATAGTCTGACACTGTTTCCACTGTCTCCCCATCTATTTCCCATGAGGTGATGGGACCGGATGCCATGATCTTAGTTTTCTGAATGTTAAGCTTTAACTTTTTCACTCTCCTCTTTCACTTCCATCAAGAGGCTTTTTAGTTCCTCTTCACTCTCTGCCATAAGGGTGGTGTCATCTGCATATCTGAGGTTCCAGCTTGTGCTTCTTCCAGCCCAGCATTTCTCATAATGTACTCTGCATATAAGTTAAATAAGCAGGGTGACAATATACAGCCTTGATGTATTCCTTTTCCTATTTGGAACCAGTCTGTTGGTCCATGTCCAATTCTAACTGTTGCTTCCTGACCTGCATACAGGTTTCTCAAGAGGCAGGTCAGGTGGTCTGGTATTCCCATGTCCTTCAGAATTTTCCACAGTTTATTGTGATCCACACAGTCAAAGGCTTTGGCATAGTCAGTAAAGCAGAAATAGATGTTTTTCGGGAACTCTCTTGCTTTTTTGATGATCCAGCGGATATTGGCAGTTTGATCTCTGGTTCCTCTGCCTTTTCTAAAACCAGCTTGAACATCTGGAAGTTCTCGGTTCATATACTGCTGAAGCCTGGCTTGGAGAATTTTGAACGTTACCTTACTAGCATGTGAGATGAGTGCAATTGTGCAGTAGTTTGAGCATTCTTTGGGATTGCCTTTCTTAGGGATTGGAATGAAAACTGACCTTTTCCAGTCCTGTGGCCACTGCTGAGTTTTTCAAATTTGCTGGCATGTTGAATGCAGCACTTTCACAGCATCATCTTTCAGGATTTGAAATAGTTCATCTGGAATTACATCACATCCACTAGCTTTGTTCCTAGTGATGCTTTCTAAGGCCCACTTGACTTCACATTCCAGGATGTCTGGCTCTAGGTGAGTGATCACACCATTGTGATTATCTGGGTCGTGAAGATCTTTTTTGTACAGTTCTTCTGTGTATTCTTGCCACCTCTTCTTAATATCTTCTGCTTCTGTTAGGTCCATACCATTTCTGTCCTTTATTGAGCCCATTTTTGCATGAAATGTTCCCTTGGTATCTCTAATTGTCTTGAAGAGATCTGTAGTCTTTCCCATTCTGTTGTTTTCCTCTATTTCTTTGCATTGATCACTGAGGAAGGCTTTCTTATCTCTCCTGGCTATTCTTTGGAACTCTGCATTCAAATGGGAATATCTTTCCTTTTCTCCTTTGCTTTTTGCTTCTCTTCGTTTCTCAGCTTTTTGTAAGGCCTCCTCAGACAGTCATTTTGCCTTTTTGCATTTCTTTTCCATGGGGATGGTCTTGATCCCTGTCTCCTGTGCAATGTCACGAACCTCTGTCCATGGTTCATCAGGCTCTCTGTCTATCAGATCTAGTCCCTTAAATCTATTTCTCACTTCCACTGTATAGTCATAAGGGATTTGATTTAGGTCATACCTGAATGGTCTAGTGGTTTTCCCTACTTTCTTCAGTTTAAGTCTGAATTTGGCAATAAGGAGTTCATGATCTGAGCCACAGTCAGCTCCCTGTCTTGTTTTGCTGACTGTATAGAGCTTCTCCATCTTTGGCTGCAAAGAATATAATCAGTCTGATTTCGGTGTTGACCATCTGGTGATGTCCATGTGTAGAGTCTTCTCTTGTGTTGTTGGAAGAGGGTGTTTGCTATGACCAGTGTGTTCTCTTGGCAAAACTCTATTAGCCTTTGCCCTGCTTCATTCCATACTCCAAGGCCAAATTTGCCTGTTACTCCAGATATATCTTGACTTCCTACTTTTGCATTCCAGTCCCCTATAATGAAAAGGACATCTTTTTTGGGTGTTAGTTCTAAAAGGTCTTGTAGGTCTTCATAGAATTGTTCAACTTCAGCTTCTTCAGCGTTACTGGTTGGGGCATAGCCTTGGGCATTTGCAGTCTCAAAAAGGACAGAATGATCTCTGTTCGTTTCCAAGGCAAACCATTCATTATCACAGTAATCCAAGCCTATGCCCCAAGCCTATGCTATAACAGATTAGGTGGCTTATAAATAACAGAAATTTATTTCTCCCAGTTCTGGAGGCTGAAAAGGCCAAAATCAAGGCCCTGGCAGATTCAGTATCTGATGAGAGCCTGCTTCCTAGTCCATAGCAATCTTATAGAGTGGAAAGGGCTAAGGAGCTTTCTGGGTCTCTTACAAAGGCACCAGTCTGGTTCATGAGGGCCCCACCCTTATGACCTAATCACCTCCCAACAGCCCCACCCAAATATCATCACACTGGGGATTAGGTCTAAATATATACATTTTGGACATGGCAAACATTCAGTCTATAGCATTCTGGTTTCTCCCATGCCTTTTCTTTTTCATCTTCAAAGCAGAAAGATCATTTGCCACAACCACACATCAATAGAAATTAAAAGTTCATCATAGAGTATGCATTTGAACTGTTAAAGTAAGTGTCGTGAGCTTAGTATACACACTTTATATACATAAATATGTGTTTGTTCTGTGGACTTCTTCTTTGAATAAAGAATTTAGATGATTTTTTGTATCACCAGTTCTAAGGACTACTTATTACTGACTAACCTATACCTTAGAAAACTCAGGGTGCCTAAAATTACAGGTAGAAACATACCCCCCAAAAATGACTAGTCAAAATTGTGGAGAGATATCTATAATGGAGTGAAAAACACTGGGAATCAGACAAGAATGAATTCTTTTTTGTACACTTACTAATTGACTTTAATTCATTCATTTATTCAGAGAAACCTAATTTATAGTAAGGATACTGAAAAGTGAAAGTGAAGTTGCTCAGTCGTGTCTGACTCTGCGACCCCGTGGGCCGTAGCCCACCAGGCTCTTCCGTCCATGGGATTCTCCAGGCATGAATACTGGAGTAGGTTGCCATTTCCTTCGCCAGGGTATCTTCCTGACCCAGGGATCGAACCCAGGTCTCCCGCATTGCAGGCAGATGCTTTAACCTCTGAGCCACCAGGGAAGCCAGGTGGTAAGGATACTTCTGCCCCCTAAAATCTATTCTCAATATATCATGTCACCCCTTGGCTCAAAATCTTCCTAATTTGTTCAGAGTAAAAAACAAATGCTTCATAATGATGTATAAGTTTTGTCCTTCATGACCCATCCCAGTTGCCACCTCTCTGATCTTGTCTCTGTCACTCTCGTGCTTGTTCATGCCCCTCTAGCTACTCTACCTTCCTGGCTGTTTGTCTTTCATCAGCCCAATCCCATCTGCATGTCTTTGCATCTGCTGCTCCTTCCACATTAGTGAGATCTTCTCCCAGGTATCTGAGTGACTTGGGCCCTCCCTTCCTTCAGGATTCTTCAGCAGGTATATCAGAGACCCTTCTTGTCCATCTGTGTAAAACAGAAACTCTCCAACCCTGTCTGCTATCAGCACTTCCTCTCCCTACCTCACGGTCTCTTTCTCCATAGCTAACATTTTACCTGTTTTCTCATAAATGAACCCTTTAATTAACGTGTTCCATGTTTTCAGGTTCACTGTCTGTCCCTTCTCCCACTAGAGTAAGCTTCATGAGAACTGGGACCTGGAGTATTTTGTTCATTGTTGTATCCTCAGTACTTAAAACAGGACCTGACAAGGAGTACCTAACACATATTTGCTGAACAAATTGAGTCAAGTTACTTTACTTGATGTTTACAGAATGTCTGCTATGTGGCCACCCATGTACTAGACAGTGGTATATTGGTGGTGAAGACAGTTGATATGGAAAATAAGACTTGCACAAAAATATAATGCAAAGTCCATTATAGGAGGGGAATAGATACGGGATAATGGGTTTAAGAAGTCCTTAATAATAATCTTTTTTTAAACCCCAAAAAGTGGAGTAGCAGCCTACCAGTCACTTGTGGAACTGTCCCTATACAAGCTGGGTTCTTCATCTTGTTTCAGTTCCCCCGGCATGCTATGACAACTGAGGTCTGTACCTGTGAGCCTGATATCCATGACCTTGGCATTTCAGTGATGTGGCACTTGAACCAAAGGAATTTTCGTGCTTTTCCTATCCCCTCCCAAATTAACTGAGTCTTTCAAGGATAACTGCATATATTGAGTCTTTTTTTGGATTATACTGTTATAAAGTAGTTGCAGCATATACTATATGTTGGTACACGGGAGATTTAGTATATTTCACTGAAATTATTAGATCTGAAACTTATGAACAGATTATGAAGTGACATTCTTCTAAATTTAATTTCACCTCCTGTGATGAATAAGAAGTGAATCATTCTAATTGCTGTCACTTTGTCATTCACTTTCAAGGAAACAACTCAAGTTGTAAGTTTGATCATGGGGTGAGGGGAGGTAGGGGTTAAAGCCAGACACAGCACCACATGGAGAAGTGATACAGAAAAAGCACGGTGGGTTTGCTTTGCCTGTGGTTCTCTCTCATCCTGTGTCAAAGGTGTTCCCATTTGTTTTCAGACCACACATTGAGATGAGATATATACTACTTTATTTTATATTGTGACATATAATCTATTCAAATATGGTTACACTCTTTCTGAGTATTCAGAACACCTTGTAACAGGTATGATATCTGAAACTTTCTCAGTAGCTCATAAGCAGAGAACTCCTTGACTTTGCTGCCACCTGGGGGAAACACATCTCCTGTTATTAGCTCCTATTTGAACAACCCTGATGGTAGGAACTAATTCTCTAATTCCCAGGAAAACCTTTGGTTACTCAGTTGTATTCTATCTTTCTCTTATCCCCATATTTCTATTACATATTCAAGTGTCTGTCTCCTTGCTTAAATGGGAAGTTTGCTCAAGGTCATGTTTGTCCCATTTCTCACTGCCCATTCTATACATGCATTTATAAAGTCTGGTTCATTGATTAGGCAGCTGATATATAATTGGGAAATGTATGAATTTATTTTTTAAACATTTTATTGAGTTCCTACTCTGCACTGGGTTCTATGTTTTGCAACTTTGCCTTCCTAGAACCCAAGACACAGTACTTGCCTTCACAGTAGTAGATAAAATAATGTGCAAGAAACTACAAAATAGTTTTTTTTAATCTGTCCATTTGTCCAAGGAACCTAAAGAAAGGAAAATCTAAAGAGGGCTGAATGGAAAGGATATTAAGGAAGGCTCTGGAAAGATCTGCCTTTGAACTGAGTCTTGAAATATGAAAAGGAGTTTTTGCCTAGTGCCAAAGTCAGTGAAAAGGGATGATAAATAAAAGACGGGAAGTAGCCTATGTACAGAAGTCTGTATGCGTGAAAAGAAACCCATGGGTTTAATTATCAAAGCAGTAGAAGTCACATTTTATGTAAGGGATGCATTTCTGATGACCTCACATAAATTAAATCCACACGTTTCCTGACCAAAATTGGCCAGCATTTCTGTTGACCAGCTATCATAACGCTGCCTGTGGCAAAAGGGACAGCTCAATTCATGAGTCACTTGACCAGTTGACCTTGAAATTTTGTCATTCTAGACAAATTTGTGGGGATTCATATGATTTCACATTTACTTCATAAAGTACATGTGTTAATATTTCCCTATTGCAGTGTTTCAGATTTCCATGATTTAAACTCACATGAAATATACCCACATCACTCACTGATGAGGACAGTCATTACTGTTGAACAAAGACTTTCCTGTAATGAGTGAGTATAGGTTGGAAATATTAATTATATATAGAAAATTTCAAATTGATTTAGACATTGAATGGATTAATAAATCATCAAAGATCTGACAGTGACAATTGAGATAAAGTGCAGAAATAAAATGTAGGTCAGGAGCCTGGGTGCTTATTACATTGGCTTATACTGACTACTTCTCTCATCATCCACCCAACATCGTAAGCCCTTTGAAGACAGAGGCTGTTTTGCTCATTTTTAAATTGCCTTCCCACTCAAACAAACAACTTACATATGAGTCAATAAATGTTTATTGAATTAATAAATACCACCCCCTCCTCTTGATGACTTGCTTTCAAAAAACAAACTGTATGCTCTACCATGACACCATGTGGAACTCATTTTGCAGACCCTGGAAAAGAAACTGAGTCCTTACCAAATAAAAAACATTCGAGCCACTGCTGCTAACAATATACTGAGTGATGGTAGATGCTACAGCCTAATTTTAAAAGTGCTCCAGCTAGCTGTAGTCTTCTTCTAGAGTTGTCAAATAAAATTTTTCATGTCTCCTATGTTGGGAAACACTGGGTAGACTCAGCTTAAGGGGAATTCCAGGCTTAGTACCAATTCATCACCAGTAAATCAAGCAAGGCTCATGAATCTAACACATAGAGAAGGAAGACAGCAGAGTTGACACCAAACTGGGAGATGAGCAATATTCTCAGGGAGAGAGGGAGGGGCAAACTTTCAGACCCCAAAATTCTCATTTAGAGCAGTTCGGAGTTAGAGATGATAATACCTGAGAGGGAAAAGGGTAACTTTAGAAAGCGTACCTGCCCCTCCACCTCTAAGCCAAACCCAACTTTGCGCATACAAGGCTATAGCAGGTCTTCACATAAGCTATTTTGAATGTGTACCAAGGAGCATCTCACGTGAGCCATTTGTGTCTCATCAGTCAGTTACACAGCACACAAGGTGAGTATAGGACAAATAGAGTTTTCCATATTCAAGTGTGAGCCAAGTTTTCATTGACCAAGCTCAGTTTCCCCAGAAAGTACACTAGAGAATAGTGCAAGGGTCAGTTATCCAGATGTATCCGAAAGTCGTAAAGAAGTTCACACATTACAAATATTTACTATTTCCCAAAGAAGAAGAATCATTTTGAGGTTTCTGCTTCTGGTCAAGATGGAGTAACCAATTGACCCTTCTACCTGAAAACACTTCAAAATGGACAAAATATATGAAACAATGATTTGCAAGACATGGGACCTCAGGGAAAGGACAGTCACCCCTGAGAGGTGAAGCGTGCCCTATGATTGCCCCAACTGACTTCCTGGGAAGTATCCAGGCCATGGATATAGAGAGAGCCCACCAGCCTCTCAGCTGTTCATGGGAGAAGTCTCCCTGAGGCACGTTACACTGCAAAACTGGCTGAGGAGGGTACCCAAGGAAGCTAACGGCTGGCGGGTACCAGAGAAGCTGGCAGTGGAGAAAGTATGCACATGAAAGAGTCCGGCGCCGCGGACCCCATCTGGGCACTGGAGCAGCCCAGCCACAGGGGCCTCAGGAGCCAGACGCTATAGAATCTGCCAGCGTCACTGGGGTTGCAGTACCCACACCCTGGGGCACCACATCCCTCCTGCGCTGCGGGAGCCTAGCTCTAGATTAGCCGTGAGTCCTGCAAGGAGCCTGCCTAGCAAGCACACTGCAAGGAGGAAGAGAAGAAAAAAAAAAAAAACCGCTTCATTTTGCAATGTCTCTCTAGTGCCCTCTACTGACAAAATATAACATAGTGCCTGTTGGCCAAGAAAAAATACATGCCTTAAGGGCCTGATACTAATTCTCTAAAAGCAGGCAGTAGAGGGTGAATTGGAACTCTATTTGTTTTATTTAGAAATTGACACAGAGATCCTAAATTTCATGTGGAAACACAAAGGACCTAAAATAGGCAAAACATTTTTGAAAAAGAACAAAGTTGGTAGAATAATGCTACTTGATTTCAGAACAATTTAAAAGCTACAGTATCAAGACATATTGGTTGTAGTATTGGTATAAAGATGGACAAAATAGATCAATGGAACAGAACAGAGAATTTAGAAATAGACCCACACATATGTGGACAACTGAATTTTGACAAAATTGCCAAGTGGATAAATTCTACAGATGGTAGCAGGATGATTAGATATATTCATCCACACAACTGAAAAATAAACTCAGACTTATACCTCACAGAAAATATGCAAAAATTAGCTAAAAATAGATCATAACACTGGATGTAAAACTAAAAATAAAAAATTTCTAGAATAAAATAGGTGAAATTTTTGTGACTTTCAGGTTTATCTATGATTTCTTAGATAAGACTCCAAAAGAATAAACTAACTAAAACCCATAAAAGAATAAATTGATGAATTTAAAATTTCTGCTCTTTGGAAAAAAAAAAAAAAAAACTTCTTCAAAGTTACTAATACTCTAAAGAGAAAGAAAAGCCAGACTGGGGAAAAAATCTTTGCAAAACATGTATCTGTTAAAAATATTTGTATCTAGAATGTACAAAAAATTCTCAAAATTCAGTAAGAGAACAGAAAACTCAGTTTATAAACTTGGCAGAAAGTTTGAGCAGACACTTCATCCAAGTAGATAAATCACAAGGAAACACATGAAAAGATGCTAACATCCTTAGCCATTAGGGAAATGCAGATTAAAACAACAATGAGATACCATTACTCACCTTTTAGAATGACTAAAATTAAAAAGACAGAGCTACCAAGTGTTGGTGAGGATGTGAAGGAATTAAAACTCTCATACTCAGCTATGTTTTCCACTTCAGAATACAGTTTGGCAGTTTCTTAAAAAGTTAAAGGTACACCTAACATGTGATCCAATCATTTCACTCATATTTATCCAAGAGAAATAAGAGCACATGCCCAGAGACAGACTTGTACACACATATTCATCACAGATTTATTTGTAATAGGCAAAAAAATGAAAAGAATTCAAATGTTATTCAATAAATGATTTTTTTTAATTGCCTATGGTATATCCATATTCTACCCAGCAATAAAAAGACATGTACTATTGATTGCCACACTATGCGAGTGAATCTCAAAATAATTATGCCAAGTGGAAAAAGCCAGATCAAAAAAATCACACACCTTTTGATTCTGTTTATATAAAATTTTAGACAGTCCACACTAATGAGTACTGTCAGAAAATATATTGGCAATTGCCAAGAGATAAGGCGGAAAGGATGGAAAAGTACAGGAGAGAAAAACAAAAACACAAGATGAAACTTCTAGGGATGTTGGAAATCTTGACTATCTTGATTGTGTGATTGTTTCACAGATGTACATTATGTCAAAAATTATGGAACTTTACACTATAAATAAGTGCCAGTAGTATATCAATTATATTTCAATAAGGCCCTTTTTATTTTAATTTTTATTTGACTACAGTTAATTTACAATGTCGTGTTAGTTTCAGGTATACAGCAAAGTGAATCAGTTATACCTATATACATATCTACTCTTTTTTAGATTCTGTTCCCATATGATCATTACAGAGTACTGAATAGAGTTCCCTGTGCTATACAGTAGGTCCTTATTAGTTATCTATCTTACATAGGTTTTTGTTGTGTCAATCCCAACCTCCCAATTTATCCCTCCCCTGAATACCCCATGGTAACCATAAGTTTGCTTTCTACATCTGTGACTTTATTTCTGTTCTATAAGTAAGTTCATTTATCATATTTTTTTTAGATTCCATGTATAAGCAATATGTGATATTTACCTTTCTCTATCTGACTTATTTCACTCAGTATGAAAAGCTCTAGGTCCATCCAATGTTGCTGCAAATGGCATTATTTTATTCTTTTTATGGCTGAGTAATATCCCATTCTATTATGTATGTACCACATCTTCTTTATTCACTTCTGTGTTGATGGACATTCAGGCTGCTTCCCTGTCGTGGCTATTGTAAATAGTGCTGCAGTGAACATTGGGGTGCATGTATTTTTTGAATTATGGTTTTATCCCAATATAAGCCCAGAAGTGGGATTGCTGGATCATATGGTAGTTCTATATTTAGTTTTTTAAGGAACCTCCTTACTGTTCTCCATAATGGTTGTGCCAATTTAGATTCCCACCAACAGTGTAGAAGGGTTCCCTTTTCTGCACACCTTCCTCAGCCTTTATAGATTTTTTGATGATGTCCATTCTGATCAGTGTGATGTGATATCTCATTGTAGTTTTGGCTTGCATTTCTCTAATAATTAGTGATGCTAAATAAAGCTTTTTAAAAAAAAAAAGAATTATTCTTCCTTCCAAATTACCATCCAGCTGAATTAACTTATGTATGTGACTGATTTTATAGTTTCAACCAAATAGACAAGTTAACAGAATGAAGATCTAATTAAGTGGGAAGCAAAAAGTTTACCCCTTGAGTCCATGAAAGAACATACTGAAGGCATCAATTGTGTTACTCAGAAAGCTAAAATAAATCCCAGTGAATAGTGTGACAACGCTGTGTAGTTTAATATCTTCAAATATACTGCCAACAATTCAGAAATCAAATAGAGAGAGAACCACCAGGATAAATTATTCTATTTTTGAGGTGAACATACAGACTTTTCTACAGGAAAAGGAAAGCTGTCCTTTTTTTCTAACAATGCAAAAATACCTTCAACAAAATCGCCACTTTTTGGAGTAAGTGTTAATACAAAACTTTGAGTCCTTAAGTCTTAGAAATGACAGTAATTCAGAGTGAATTGTAAGAGTTTACTTTTTCTCTCTTCTGCTATGTCATAGTATTACAGAAATCTTTGCTTTTCACAACTGCTGTGATTCACAGCATGTTGACCTGGGTTTCCTCTCTTTCCTCTCACGTGTTGTGACATGCCAGATGTATCGTGAAGATTACTGGAGAAATGGTGTTGTCTTTTCCTGCCGGGATCACCAGACACTTTGCCAACAACCCATCGCCAGCTGCTCTGACTTTTCGGGTGATAAATTTCAGCAGGTTAGAACACGTCCTGCCAAATCCCCAACTTCTCTGCTGGTAAATATATTTTCCACAAATTTTTTAAAGATGTAGGTGTCTTACCATGTTTTTCTTAGATGAGAGATGTACCTTAGCAAGAGGGAAGCACTGTAGAGAAATTATTGTTATTCAGATATGTTTATAGATTGAATCCCAGAACTCTGTATATATCTTTGTAGGTATATCAATGTATACATATATGCATATGTATACACATAAATGTTTTTTTAATGGCCAACTATCTCAAGTGGCTAAAGAGACATTTAGAGTAAAAAAATTTATTCATTGTCTGTTTTGCTTATCACTGGTAGACAACGGATGAGGATGATGGGAAATGAGCAAAATAAAAGGAATAAAATCCATTTATTGTTTTGGCATCTTTTAAAAATCAAATGATATCTGAACTGTAAGCTATTCTTCATATAAGCTTAAAAATCTCTTTGTGAGACATGTAATTTCATTACACTGTAATGGTAATTGTTTTGATGGAACATTACCTGTGTGGCATCAAAGAAGCTTTTCTAAATTTGTTTATATAAATGCATTTCACATTTCCTATTAAATCTGAACATGATGTTTTGTCATATATGTGCATATCCACGTTCACACAACACATACACACATACATACTATTAAAAGTGATCCACTATACATGTTTATTATTGGCAATGGATGAGACAAAGAGAAACATTCTTGGTAGTTTTTCCATCAACAAGTCCTGATATTCCATCTAAAATTCTATCTTTAAAATGGCCACTTTTTCCCTTTATCATGACTTCTGTCCAAATGATGACTATCATTTTCTTGGACCACAGCTAATGCTTTCCTCCTCCTCTCTCTACCTCCAGTCTTGCCCCACTCCTATACACAATAGCCAGCTTTTTAGATGTAAATCAGGTTGTCCTCCCTTATAACCTTCTGGAGGCTTTGCATTACAACTAGTGTACCATTACCTTCAAGGTCCTGATTCATCCACTCTTGCCTGTTTGTCTATCCTCATCTCCCACCATCCTGTTCAGAATCCTTGTAGCTGCAGCCATACCTGCCCGTCTTGGAAATGGCGGAGTCCTTTCCCACATCAAATTTTTGTACACTTGTTTACTCTGCCTTCAATAGGATTTCCTCTCTTGTCCACCAGACTCCTATTCATCCTTCAGATCTCAGCTCCACTCAGCCTTGCCTGACCATCCCACTGTCCTCCCCACTCCCAAACTAAATCATGTAACCTTGTTATTCTCTCTCAAGATTCCTATTCTTTCCATTGTCACACTTATTAAAACCAGTAATTGTATATCTGTTTTCTTTCTTCATTCATCCACCTTCATTCACCCACTAGACTATAAAACAGATGAGGGAATAGAACACATCTATTGGATCACCACCATATCCTCAGTACCTTCCACTGTCCCTAATAAGGACTTGAATAGTACTTGTTGAATGAATGAACAATTCAACTATAATTTAAAGTATTTTATCAAGCTGGATATTTATGAAGAAATAGCTAAAGGTCATTTGGAATTTGAAGGCCAATACAGTCACTCTCTTTCTTGGTTGCATGAGACTTTTTCACTCCAGTGATGGAAAAACAGTCATAGATCTTTCAGATGATGACTAAGATCACCTCCTTCTCATTGATCTTTACAATGGTTTAACTGGTAAACCTGATTCCAGGCTTAAAAATATAAATGAAATGCTCACCTATGAAGTGAAAGATAAACATGAAATGGCCAAGATTGGAAATGAACAACTTTTAATTTCAGTTTCCCTATGTGTTTTTGATGTGCACATTGAGTCAGTTAATTTTATTTTTCTAGGTTCCTCCATCAGTAATTAGGAATTGTGTGCCACTATTTCACCAGTTTGTTTGTAAATATCACCGGTGGGATAGTTATAGTTTTTGTTGCGTTTTTAGGCAGGTATGTTATCAAATTCTTAGGTACATATATGTGAGTCAGAGTTTTATATTAATACTTCAGTCTTATGCATTGAATTAAATATCAGTCTGAGAATATTCCCGTTTGACAAAACACTATATAGACCCTTAAATTGTTTTTTAAATAAAACAAAAACTCTCATTAATTTGGACTTTATTAAATGTATTTGATGATTGTGTTAGGGCTGTGATTGCCTACATGTGTGCTCAGTCACATTCCACTCTTTGAGACCCCATGGATTGTAGTCCATTAGACTCCTCTGTCCTTGTGATTCTCCAGGCAAGAATACAGGATTGGGTTGCCATTTCCTCCTCCAGGGAATCTTCCACACCCAGGGATAGAACCTGTATTTCCTGCGTCTCCTGCATTACAGGCAGACTCTTAACAGCTAAACCACCAGGGAAGCCCAGGGCTATGATTGGTGACCCATTAGTCCTACAGCTTCTTTGGTTTTTGTTATACAATGAAGCTCCACCACCCCTACTACTACACCTAGTTTTTAAAAGGCAATGGGACCCAACATTATTCTCAAATACAGCTCTCAAGACTCCTTTCATCTGTCATCTTAATCCTCTCTATTATCTTTACTGTAACATTTAGGTTACCAGCTTGGTCCCTGGAGACATTTAGGTTTGCACTCCCTATGACAGGGACCAAACTGAAATTTACTTCTACTTCTCCCTTATGGAATGACTTGGTTTACAAAGGATGTTTAGGAATGATTATTAAACCAATTACGAGTCTAAAGAATTCTCAAGACTTCTTGAGCATTCAAGAATTGCATCTTTGTATAAGCTTTGGATTGCCAAAGCTTTCTTGACTGTTTATTAAAGCAAGTTTGCCTGAGGAATTATCATAGACATATGTCTCAGCTTATTGTGTTGTTAAATATATAATTGAGATTTTTCAGTTATTCAGATTTACTTAGCACAACTTAATAAAATGTTGTTGTTGTTGTTCAGTCACTAAGCTGTGCCTGACTCTGCAATCCTGTGGACTGCAGCACGCCAGGCTTCCCTGTCCTTCACTATCTCCCAGGGTTTGCTCAAACTCATGTCCATTGAGTCGGTGATGCCATCCAACCATTTCATCCTCTGAAACCCCCTTCTTCTCTTGCCTTCAATCTTTCTGAGCATTAGGGTCTTTTCCAACGATTTGGCTCTTCACATCAGGTGGCCAAAGTGTTGGAGCTTCAGCTTCAGCACCAGTCCTTCCAATGAATATTCAGGGTTGATTTCCTTTAGGATTGACTGTTATATCTCCTTGTTGCCCACCCGGCTCTCAAGAGTCTTCTCCAGAACCACAGATCAAAAGCATCAATTCTTCGGTGCTCAGCCTTCTTTTTGGTTCAACTCAAAAAACCATAGTTTATTAACATTAATAAAATAAAATGTTGCTGGATATTAATTCCGTATCTGTTTTGGTATAGTGCAGTAAGATTGACCTGGGCTGTAATCCTGACCCTGTTACTTATTTAGCTATTCAACCTTAAGTAAATTACTTAATTTTGGTGAACCTCTATTATTCTCGTCTCCTGCCTCCGTGTATAGCTACCCCTTAAGAAGCTCTGGATAACTTTGATGTTTTAGATAACAGTTTAGACAGCCTTTATAAGCATCCTTAGCTTAACTTGGCCAGGGGCAAAGACAAGGGGCTTTCCATCCTACCTGTCCAGAGTAATAGGACTTTGTTTTGTCCTCAACAGCCTGTATCAGGCACAACAGAACCACAGGGGTCTTGCTGATACTTGGGCGCTACAACCACTCTGGACCAGGATCATTTTTAAGGCTCTGATTATGTTTGACTTCCAGAGGCTGAATCTTAGAAGTTTATGATTTGTCTTTATCACACCCTTCTGTTTTCTTACCCTCTAATTTTCTCTTTTTATAATATTCACTCATCTTTAAAAAAAAAAAAGATCCTTCTTTCTTTGCAGGGTAGATATTAGTGAAAGAGTTTATAGCATAGATAACAGAGTGCCTAGCACATAATAGATGTTCAAAAAATCCTAGCTACTGTTATTTTATTCTACAGGATATTCTGAAAGTGAAATGTCAGTAAGTTACTTAGACACTTGGGCCCTCAATTTCCTCATTATGCAGGAAATAAGCAAATGCTTTTCACAGTCTTGCCTGATTCTTTTGCCATTGAGGCAAGCATTTTCAAGAAACATCAGGGAAAGCTATCAACTCCCCTAGGGATACAAAACTCATTTAATTCACCAAGACTGCACTCTCTAGTATAACTGCCATGGTTATTATCATTCAAATTCCAAGATCGTCTTGTAAGTGAGGTGACTTTGTATGATTTAGATGCTTTTAGATGAACTACTGTGAATATTAAAAAGGGAGCATGATAATTTTAGTAACACACTTTTCTCCTCAGTTGGAGACAAAGAACATGTTTACTTATAGCCAAATATTTAAATCAGTAATTTCTGAGAATCTACTGTTGAAGTAAATTCAAAAGAAAATCAATGTATATGACTCCTTGACTGCATTAACTGACTAATTTAGAGGAAACAGTGGTGATGTGTTAGAGCTATTAAATTTGGGTTAATAAATAATTCACTCTTTGAAGCCACCATTATTCACTCTTTGAACCAATAATTATCATTATGATTGGTTAATATCACTGGGTACTCCTTGGGATTTACAGCAATACAATAATGCCTCACTATGGGTATTTATGGGCTTGCCTGGTAGCTCAGATGGTAAAGAATCTGCCTGCATGCAGGAGACCTGGGTTTGACCCTTGGAATCCCCTGGAGAAGGAAATGGCAACCCACTCCAGTATTCTTGCCTGGAGAATTCCTTGAGGAGTCTGGTGAGCTACAGTCCACGGGTTGCAAAGAGTCGCACATGACTGAGTGACTAACACTTTCACTTTTGTGGGTATTTATTAACATACCATTCAGGACTGCAACTCTACTATTGTTAATAATAGTCTGTATAAATTCTCAAAGATTGAGATAGAAATCAGATGATAATTTGCTAAGATGCTTTTTTTGTGTTTTGTGTTTTTCACAAGATGCTACTCAATCAGTTTTTCTTCCCAATTAAATAGCGATAATACCCAAAATGATGCCAATGCCAAGGAATTCTGGGTAAACATGCCAAATTTGATGACTCACCTAAAGAAAGTGTCGGAACAAAAACCCCAGGCTACATATTATAATGTGGACATGCTCAAATATCAGGTAAGACTATTTATATGGTCAGGGTGTCTCTTTCATATTACAAAGGTATATTCATTCTATCAACTTAAAAAAAATGTACAATGTGAGAGTTGTGAGTCAAGTTTTAATTGGGGAAAATTAGAACTATAGCCTTGGAGGCAGCATTTCAGATAGCTCTGAGAAACTGTTCCAAAGAAGTAGGAAGGAAGTCAGTATATATGTGATTTTGGTGAAGGGAAAGTACATGCAATTAAGCACATTTTTTTTGCAGGTTTCTGCTTATCTCATGAAGGTTACTGCTAGTCATGAGGAGCAGATATCACCATGAAGGATTTTAGTGCTTTTCTAGATATGAGGAGAAGAACTGGTCTCATAAAATAAGCTCCATAAAATATCTAACTTTCTGAAGACCTATTCTGCTGGTTTTTCCCAGAGCACTAAGTGCCTCATTTGTGCTCTCCACCCCAAACTTCTTTCAGGGGCTGTTGAAAATCAGCAGTTACAGCAGCAGTTAAAATTGCATGATTTAATCCTTGTAGAGGTAGAAGTCAAGTGCCAATTTGTAGTTGACAATTCTAGCATACTTAACATTAAATAAAAGTAAAGTAACACTTCTTTAAATATTATTTAAAAGCTATAATCTATAAGAATATAGAGATCTCAAAAGGCTGTGTAAAGGCTATTTAGAATATTCATACATTATTTGAAACTTACAAGTAAAAAAAAATTATTCAAATTTAGGGAAACACACCACAAAAATGAATTTGCAGAAAACTACGTCAATTAAGATTCAAATATTGACAAAATAGTTTACTGTAATTTTGTTAAGGAGGCTTCCCAGGTGGCAGAGTGGTAAAGAATCTGCCTGCAATGCATGAGACATGGGTTCAATCCTTGATTCAGGAAGCTCCCCTGGAGAAGGAAATGTCTACCCACTCCAGTATTCTTGTCTGCAAAATTCCATGGGCAGAGGAGCCTGGCAGCCTACAATCCATGGGGTCACAAAGAATCAGACAGTTGCTAAACAAAATTTTGTTAAGAATATTACTGTACTAAAATCTGTTATTTTAAATGATTAAATGTAAGTTGAATTTTTTTATAATGTGATAGTCCCACAAAATATATTCTAATGAAACTTATGTTAAGAAATAATTTAAGGTTAACATTAACAAATTAAAAGATAAAAACCACATGATTATCTCAATAGACTCAGAGAAAGCCTTTGACAAAATTCAACATCCATTTATGATAAAAACTCTCTGGAAAGCAGGCATAGAAGGAACATACCTCAACATAATAAAAGATATATATGATAAACCTACAGCAAACATTACCCTCAATGGTGAAAAATTGAAAACATTTTCCCTAAAGTCAGGAACAAGACAAGAGCGCCCACTCTCATCACTACTATTCAACATAGTTTTGGAAGTTTTAGCCACAGCATAGAAGAAAAAGAAATAAAAGCAATCCAGATTGGAAAAGAAGAAGTGAAACTCACTGTTTGCAGATGCCATGATCCTCTGCACAGAAAACCCTAAAGACACCACCAGAAAATTACTAGAGCTAATCAATGAATATAGAAAGTTCAGAATATAAAATTAACACACAAAAATTCCTTGCATTCCTATACACTAACAGTGAGAAAACAGAAAGAGAAATTAAGGAAGCAATTCCATTCACCATTGCAATAAAAAGAATAAAATACTTAAGAATAAATTTACCTAAAGAAGCAAAAGACCTATCTATAGAAAACTATAAAACACAGATGAAAGAAATCAAAGATGACACAAATAGATGGAGAAATATAGCATGTTCATGGATCAGAAGAATCAATATAGTGAAAGTGAGTATACTACCCAAAGCAATCTATAGATTCAATGCAATCCCTATCAAGTTACCAACAGTATTTTTCACAGAACTAGAACAAATAATTTCATTAATTTGTATGGAAATACAAAAAAACTCAAATAGCCAAAGCAATCTTGAGAAAGAAGAATGGAACTGGAGCAACCAACCTGCCTGACTTCAGACTATACTACAAAGCTACAATCATTAATACAGTATGGTACTGGCACAAAGACAGAAATATAGATCAGTGGAACAAAATAGAAAGCCCAGAGGTAAATCCATGCACCTATGGGCACCTTATCTTTGACAGAGGAGGCAAGATTATACAATGGAGAAAAGACAATTTTTTTTAACAAATGGTGCTGGGAAAACTGGTCAACCACCTGTAAAAGAATGAAACTAGTATACTTTCTAACACCATACACAAAAATAAACTCAAAATGGATTAAAGATCTAAATGTAATATCAGAAACTATAAAACTCCTAGAGGAAAACATAGGTAAAACACTCTCTGAAATAAATCACAATAGGATCCTCTATGACCCACCTCCCAGAGCAATGGAAATAAAAGCAAAAATAAACAAATGGGACCTAATTAAACTTAAAAGCTTTTGCACAATGAAGGAAACTATAAGCAAGGTGACAAGACAGCCTTCAGAATGGGAGAAAATAACAGCAAATGAAGAAACTGACAAAGAATTAATCTCAAAAATATACAAGCAGTTCATGCAGCTGAATACCAGAAAAATAAACGACCCAATCAAAAAATGGGCCAAAGAACTAAACAGACATTTCTCCAAAGACATACAGATGGCTAACAAACACAAAAAAAGATGCTCAACATCACTCATTATCAGAGAAATGCAAATCAAAACCACAATGAGATACCATCTCATGCTGGTCAGAATGGCTGCTGTCAAAAAGTCTACAAACAATAAATGCTGGAGAGGGTGCAGAGAAAAGGGAACCCTCTTACACTGTGGATGGGAATGCAAATTAGTATAACCACTATGGAGAACAGTGTGGAGATTCCTTAAAAAACTGGAAATAGAACTGCCATACAACCCAGCAATCCCACTGCTGTGCATACACACCGAGGAAACCAGAATTGAAAGAGACATGTGTACCCCAATGTTCATCGCAGCATTCTTTATAATAGCTAGGACATGGAAGCAACCTAGATGTCCATTGGAAGATGAATGGATAAGAAAGCTACAGTGCATATACACAAGGGAATATTATTCAGCTATTAAAAAGAACACATTTGAATCAGTTCTAATGAGGTGGATGAAACTGGAGCCTGTTATACAGAGTGAAGTAAGTCAGAAAGAAAAACACCAATGCAGTATACTAATGCATATATATGGAATTTAGAAAGATGATAACAATGACCCTACATGGGAGACAGCAAAAGAGACACAGATATAAAGAACAGACTTTTGGGCTCTGTGGGAGAAGGTCAGGGTGGGATGATTTGAGAAAATAGCATTGAAACATGTATATTACCATGTGTGAAATAGATCACCAGTCCAAGTTCGATGCATGAAACAGGGCACTTAAAGCTGGTGCACCGGAACAACCTTGAGAGATGGGATGGGAGGGAGGTGGGAGGTGGGGATTTAGGATAGGAAACACATGTACACTCATGGCTGATTCATGTAAGGCAAAAATCACTGCTATACTATAAAATAATTAGCCTCCAATTAAAATAAATTAATTTTTTAAAAAAGAAATAGTTTAAGGTTAAAAGAATATTTGGTATAATACATTACAGGATATGAGAACTTTCTTTCTGTGTTTAGGATTGCCCTTTACCCAAGATTATCATGGATCTAATAATCCTGTTTCAAAACAGGATTATACAGAGCCTGAATATCCCACTGATTCCCAGCCACTTGATTGCCTAGGTTATTTTTTGAGCATTGCAATTTTTGTGGTTAAATATGCTCAAATTATTTTGCTTAAGATGAGGAATCTAAATTATTACTTTTGAAAGTTGTACTTTTTAATAGAAATCAGTACATCTCAAACATGAGTACACTTTAAAATCACCAGGGGAGTTATAAACAAATGCTGGTTCTGAGCTGGTCTTAATTATAGATAGACAGAGATATAGAGAGATATCTATATAAAATCTATTTATAGATAAATAGAGATGAGAAGGCAATGGCAATGGCATTTGCACCCCACTCCAGTACTCTTGCCTGGAAAATCCCATGGACGGAGTAGCCTGGTAGGCTGCAGTCCATGGGGTCGCAAAGAGTTGGACATGACTGAGTGACTTCACTTTCACTTTTCACTATTATGCATTGGAGAAGGAAATGGCAACCCACTCCAGTGTTCTTGCCTGGAGAATCCCAGGGATGGGGTCACACAGAGTCGGACACGACTGAAGTGACTTAGCAGTAGCAGTAGAGATGAAGATAGGGAAGAAGAGAGGGTTAGAGATAGAGATGACAGGGACAGAGATATCTTCTGGGCACTGACACTCTCAGAGATTTTTTTTTAATTAGTTCAGGATGTGACCAGTTCAGTTCAGTTCAGTTGCTCAGTCATGTCCGACTCTTTGTGACCCCACAAACCACAGCACGCCAGGCCTCCCTGTGAGTCACCAACTCCCAGAGTTTACTCACACTCATGTTCATTGAGTCGGTAATGCCATCTAACGATCTCATCCTCTGTCCTCCCCTTCTCCTCCTGCCCTCAATTTTTCCCAGCCTCAGGGTCTTTGAAAATGAGTCAGCTCTTCACATCAGGTGGCCAAAGTATTGGAGCTTCAGCTTCAACGTCAGTCCTTCCAGTGAACACCCAGAACTTATCTCCTTTAGGATGGACTGGTTGGATCTCCTGGCAGTCCAAGGGACTCTCTGGAGTCTTCTCCAACACCATAGTTCAAAAGCATCAATTCTTCAGCACTCAGCTTTCTTTATAGTCCAACTCTCACATCCATACATGACTACTGGAAAAACCATAGCCTTGACTAGATGGACCTTTGTTGACAAAGTAATGTCTCAGCTTTTTAATATGCTACCTAGGTTGGTCATAACTTTTCTTCCAAGGAGTAAGTGTCTTTTAATTTCATGGCTACAATCACCACCTGCAGTCATTTTGGAGCCCCCAAAAATATAGTCAGCCACTGTTTCCCCATCTATTTTCCATGAAGTGATGGGACCAGATGCCATGATCTTAGTTTTCTGAATGTTGAGCTTTAAGCCAACCTTTTCACTCTCCTGTTTCAATTTCATCAAGAGGCTCTTTAGTTCTTCACTTTCTGCCATAAGGGTGGTGTCATATGCACATCTGAGATTATTGATATTTCTCCTGGGAATCTTGATTCCAGATTGTGCTTCATCCAGCCCAGCATTTCTCCTGATATACTCTGCATATAAGTTAAATGAGCAGGGTGACAATATACAGCCTTGACATACTCCTTTTCCTATTTGGAACCAGTCTGTTGTTCCATGTCCAGTTCTAACTGTTGCTTCCTGACCTGCATACAGGTTTCTCAAGAGGCAGGTCAGGTGGTCTGGTATTCCCATCTCTTTCAGAATTTTCCACAGTTTATTGTGATCCACACAGTCAAAGGCTTTGGCATAGTCAATAAAGCAAAAATAGATGTTCTTCTGGAACTCTCTTGCTTTTTTGTTGATCCAGCAGATGTTGGCAATTTGATCTCCGGTTCCTCTGACTTTTCTAAAACCAGCTTGAACATCTGGAGGTTCACAGTTCATGTACTGCTGAAGCCTGGCTTGGAGAATTTTGAGCATCACTTTACTAGCGTGTGAGATGAGTGCAATCGTGCAGTAGTTGGAGCATTCTTTGGCATTGCCTTTCTTTGGGATTGGAATGAAAACTGACCTTCTCCAGTCCTGTGGCCACTGCTGAGTTTTCCAGATTTTCTGACATATTGAGTGAAGCACTTTCACAGCATCATCTTTTCGAATTTGAAATAGCTCATCTGGAATTCCATCACCTCCACTAGCTTTGTTCGTAGTGATGCTTCCTAAGGCCCACTTGACTTCACATTCCAGGATGTCTGGCTCAGGATGAGTGGTCACACCATTGTGATTAACTGGGTCATGAAGATCTTTTTTGTACAGTTCTTCTGTGTATGCTTCCCACCTCTTCTTAATATTTTCTCCTGTTAGGTCCATACCATTTCTGTCCTTTATTGAGCCTATCTTTGCATGAAATGTTCCCTTGGTATCTCTAATTTTCTTGAGATCTCTAGTTCTTCCCATTCTATTGTTTTCCTCTATTTCTTTACACTGATTGCTGTGGCAGGCTTTCTTATCTCTCCTGGCTATTCTTTGGAACTCTGCATTCAAATGAGTATATCCTTCCTTTTCTCTTTTGTTTTTCACTTCTCTTCTTTTCTCAGCTATTCGTAAGGCCTCCTCAGACAGCCATTTTGCTTTTTTTCATTTCTTTTTCTTGGGAATGGTCTTGACCCCTGTCTCCTGTACAGTGTCATGAACCTCTGTCCATGGTTCATCAGGCACTCCGTCTATCAGATCTAATCCCTTAAATCTATTTCTCACTTCCACTGTATAATCATAAGGGATTTGATATAGGTCATACCTGAATGGTCTAGTGGTTTTCCCCACTGTCTTCAATTTAAGTCTGAATTTGGCAATAAGGAGTTCATGATCTGAGCCACAGTCAGCTCCCGGTCTTATTTTGCTGACTGTATAGAGCTTCTCCATCTTTGGCCGCAAAGAATATAATCAGTCTGATTTCAGTATTGACCATCTGGTGATGTCCATGTGTAGAGTCTTCTCCTGTGTTTTGGAAGAGGGTGTTTGCTATGACCAGTGCGTTCTCTTGGCAAAACTCTATTAGCCTTTGCCCTGCTTCATTCCATACTCCAAGGCCAAATTTGCCTGTTACTCCAGATATATCTTGACTTCCTACTTTTGCATTCCAGTCCCCTATAATGAAAAGGACATCTTTTTTGGGTGTTAGTTCTAAAAGGTCTTGTAGGTCTTCATAGAATTGTTCAACTTCAGCTTCAGTGTTACTGGTCGGGGCATAGACTTGGATTACCATGATATGGAATGGTTTACCTTGAAAATGAACAGAGATCATTTTGTTGTTTTTGAGATTGCATCCAAGTACTTCATTTCAGACTCTTTTGTTGACTGTGATGGCTACTCCATTTCTTCTAGAGGATTCCTGCCCACAGTAGTAGATATAATGGTTATCTCAATTAAATTCACCCATTCCAGTCCATGTTAGTTCTCTGATTCCTAGAGTGTCGACATTCACTCTTGCCATCTGTTGTTTGACCACTTCCAATTTGCCTTGATTCACGGACCTAACATTCCAGGTTCCTATGCAATATTGCTCTTTACAGCATCAGACCTTGCTTCTATCACCAGTCACATCCACAACTGGATGTTGTTTTTGCTTTGGTTCCATCCCTTCATTCTTTCTGGAGTAATTTCTCCACTGATCTCCAGTAGCATATTGGGCACCTATTGACCTGGGGAGTTCATCTTTCAGTGTCCTATCTTTTTACTTTTTCATACTGTTCATGGGGTTCGCAAGGCAAAAAGACTGAAATGGTTTGCCATTTCCTTCTCCAGTGGACCACATTCTGTCAGACATCTCCACCATGACCTGTCTTAGGTGCCCCACACGGCATGGCTCAGTTTCATTGAGTTAGACAAGGATGTGACCAAGGTGTATATATTTTTACAAGACCGCCAAATGATTATAATGCACCCCATGAGCTGAAAATCACATGTTGTAAGGAAACCATTGAACATGAAGTGTCTATGTGATGGTACATTTCAAAAAAATAGAAATGTATATAACATTTTTCTAGTAAGAATAGTATCATCTAAGCTTTAAACATCATTATGATGAAGCCTAGAAGGTAGACAGAATTCACCTATTGCAATATGAACTTGATGTAAAGTATTAAAATGTAGGCAGGAGACCAAATTCTGGAATTAAGTCAGCTTCCCTACTGTCCACTGACCTTGGACACTTAATCTCCCTGAACCTCAGTTTCCTCATCTGCAAATAAGGATAAAAATGATTCTTACGGAGGTATTTTTTAAGCTGTGGAAAACTAACTGCCTAACATATTTCAGAGTATTTGTGAAATGTAAGTAGCCCTAAGTCCACCATTTTGTTTTATATGAGAAATCCCTTTTGTTGTGGTTTAGTTGTATTGTTGTTATTGTTTTTCAACAATGCAAGGGATTGGGTGGGAGGCATAATTAGCATTTTGTGGAATCACTCTCAAATCAAAGCAAGTTTACTTTCTGGCTACCAGTAGCACCCTCCCCAGTAACTGAGACAATCACATGTCCATAAAGCCCCTCATTGGGCAGAGGAACTACTATGAAGTTGAGAACTCCCGCCGAGGACAAGAGTGTAGAAATGGCAGGGGAGAGCGAGTCACTCTGCTTTTGAGCCATCTTAAATAACAGACTTCTAAATAAGAGTTTATTTGCAGAGGACTGGGCTGCTAAAAATAAAGTGTAGAAATTTTATTATAAGGTTTATTATAGAGATTATTGCAAAGTTTTAAAACTTTGATTATAATGATCATCTAACTAAAATTATGTTATCAAAAGTCATGTCTTTCATTTTATAAAAGGATCCGTGTCTGGTTTTGTTTCCAAATCAACCATACCAGCTCTGTAAGTGCAGCCTGTCTTCAGGACCCTTTCCCATGGTGTCCATATGTGCAGGCATTGCTAGGCCAATAAAAAGCTGTTTATAGTCTTCAAAATCAGCAGAACTCATACTCCATGAATAAAACTTCAAGAGCACAGACACCACCCACGCAACCCCTGCGGTGCTCATACACTTGCAAAAGGTAGAAATAATAACCTTTCAAAATTTTCACTGTGTATCCAAGATTCAAGTTGGTATTATTGTTTTATAACTTTTTGCTGATTCTTCAAATCTGACTCTTCCTTAGTCAAATTCACAGTTGTTTCTAGCTAGAATTGACAGTAGACCATAGAACGCAGTACTGCCAGTTAGAAGACCTGGATTTAAGTCCTTAAAATGGCAAATCCCAAAAGAGTAATCATAACTTGCTTTGTCTAACTCACTATTTGTGAAGAGCAAATATGATAAGAATATTAATAGGTTGCAGTATTAAAATGTTAATTCCTTATTATATATTAGGCACTATGCTGAGTGTTTCATGTAAAACAGCCTTCTTCAATCATCCTAACATCTCTAGGTATAAATATTATTCTCATTCCCAGGACTTCTCTAGTGGTCCAGTGATTAAGACTCCAGCCTTCCAGGGCAGGGAGCATGGGTTTGATCCCTGGTGAGGGTACTCAGGGGCTTCCCAGGTAGCACTAGTGGTGAAGAACCAGCCTGCCAATGCAGGAGACCTAAGAGATGTGGGTTTGATCCCTGGGTTGGGAAGATCCCCTGGAGGAGGGCATGGTGACCCACTCCAGTATTCTTGCCTGGAGAATCCCATGGACAGAGGAGACTAGCGGGCAGAGTCCATGGGGTCGCACAGTCAGACACGACAGAAGCCACTTAGCATGCCCACATGAGGGCACTGAGATCCTACAAACCACACGGTGTGGCCAAAAAAACTAAAAAGTTAATATTTTTAAAAATTATTATCATTCTCATTTGGCAGACAAGGAAATAACAGAGGCACAGAGAGGTTTTTAATGACTGGTTCGAGATCACTCAGCTTGGAAGTGACAAGCAGAACTCACACCAAGATATAACTGAAAAATCAAAAACACTAATTTGAAAAGATACATACACCCCAGTGTTCATAGCAGCATTATTTACAATTTGCCAAGGTACAGAAGCAGCCTGGTTCCATCAACAGATGAATGGATAAAGAAGATGTGGGATATATGTATATCTATATGTATACAATAGTAAACTATTCAGCCATAAAAAGAATGAAATTTCACTATTTGCAGCAACATGGATGGACTTGGAGGACATTATTCTAAGTGAAATAAGTCAGACAGAGAAGGACAAATTCTGTATCACGTATATGTGGAATCTTAAAAATACAACCAACTAGTGAATATAACAAAAAAAGAAGTAGACTCACAGATATAGAGAAAAAGCCAGTGGTCACTAGTGGAAGGGCAATGGTAGGAGATTAAGAGGTGCAAACTGTTAGGTATAAAATAAAGTACAAGGATATATTGTACAACATGGAGAAATATAGTCAATACTTTACAGTAACTATAAATGGAGTATAACCTTTTAAAACCGTAAATCACTATGTTGTGCACCTGTAACTTACATAATGTTATAAAACAACTGCACTTCAACTTTAAAAAGAAAGAACTCACATCCAGGACTATCTGCCTTCTTGGCCTCAGCTCCTAAGCACTGTGATACCATCTGCCTAAGTGACATAAAATGAATTGTAAACTCTAAAGTGCTATCGAGATTTTAATCATTGATTTTATGTTTTTAATCTATAACTTTTTACCTGAAGCGTCCAAATCTCCCTCACCCATCATGGTGACATTTTTTTTTACCGACTGCTCATCTGTGAGCAGCCCAAGGATCTTTTGATATCTACGCATATTCCCATAAGACATAATCATAGCTTCTGGTTTTGTTTCAGATTAATGGTCAAGCCTTAAATGTTCTCTTTTCTGTCTTTGGCAAGGTGTCGGCCCAGGGCATTCAGTCCACGCCTCTGAACTTGGCAGTGAACTGGCGATGTGAACCAGCAAGCACCGACCTGCGCATAGATTACAAATACAATACAGATGCAATGACAACAGCCGTGGCCCTCAACAACGTGCAGTTCTTGGTCCCCGTGGATGGAGGGGTAACCAAGCTCCAGGCGGTGCTCCCACCAGCAGTCTGGTAAGGAGCCACCAGCCCCCTTCCTCTTCACCAAAGGGCTCCTTCTGGCAAAGGCTTGACAGACATTTTAGCATTTGTGTTTCCTATAGGAAGAGACCACAGTAGGCCTGGATGTCAGGGTTCAGGGCAGAAAACAGAAACTGCTGTAGCTATTTCAAGCAGAAAATGATTTAACACAGGGATTTTGTTCATACACAAAAAGAAGAACAAGGTTTAGGCTGGATCTCCAAGAATATTTCCCAGGACACCGCAGAGCTGACCCACCAGGGGAATTGCTACCTCTGCTGCAGCCAGGAAGGAGAGAAATTAGAAGGCTGTCAGTGGAGCCATTGAATTCTAGAATCCACCACCCTCATGAGAATCCAAGGATAAGAAAGCTCCTACTGGCACTGCCTAAACTACTTCTCAACAACTACAAAACTGAGACTGGACTGGAGCACTGTTTGTGAAGATTCCCCACATCATCTCAGGCTGCTGACCAGCAGAAAACAGCCCAAAAAGCATCAAGAAAATGGCCTCTGCCCTCCTTCTTTCCTCCATATCTTAATTAGTGCATGTAATTGGTGGACCTTAGTCTGCATCTACCCTAATTACAAGGGAGTCTGAGTTTCATTTTGCAGTCTCTGTATTATTAAAAGGTACACTAGAGAAGGTATAGGAACAGAAAAAGAATAGACACCGAGTATCAATAATGGCTATAAATAGAGCCTATTCTTCTAAGGAAAAATATTACAGTGATTCCATATGCTTGTTAGAAGTAAAAAGTAGAACATTAAAAAGAAAAGTCAACCATATAACAGCTTCAATTTAAATTACCTGAATTAATTGATCAACTAACACTTCCCTTCTATTTTTTCAGTAGATGTGTTAAATTTTTTTTAACCACACTGCCCTCTAAACGTTTATCTCTCTCACAGTGTTGTGACGGTAAAGAAAGAAAAAGCAGAGGATTTGTGGATAGATGGATGGATGAGTGAAAGGATGTGTAGATGGAAGAATAGATAGATGGAAGGAGGGAGGGGAAGAGGAGGGATGATAGATGGATAGATAGATAATGCTTAAATTGTAGCTAAAATTTTAAAGATCATTTTTATTAATTAACACTTTGGAAAAATATGACATCCATTAAACAAAAACCCTTACATATGCAGAAGTCTTTTACCTATTTTATTTTTAGGAATGCTGACCAACAAAGAATATTGTGGAAGATTCCTGATATTTCTCAGAAGTCAGAAAACGGAGGTAATGCAATCACAGGCTTATTTTATTTAATATATAAAGCTGAAATAACTGTCAGATATTAGAAAACTATTAATCAAAATATCTTTAGCGCTAAAAAAAAGAAAGTATTTCAGTTAATTTTGTTGTGTATTATTATTTTTACCAATAAGAGAAAATAGTTCTTCAATGAATCCTCCGTTACCTCTTTTCCACCGAACACCCCACATCAAACAGACCACACATGAAGCAGAGACCTTCTAATGGAACATGTTTTCATTCTGTATCAGATCTTACACTCTGATAGTTTAGATATTTTTTACTTTCCTTGGATATTAATCATAAGCTGGAAATACATTGCCTTCCAAGTATCATGCTTCCAAATTTTGAAGTACCATTTGGCTGAATTACATTTTTATTGGTGTATTTTAAAAGTCATGAATAATATTTCATGATAAATATTATTCACCACTGTTTTGTCCCTGAAATATACATATACTATGTTCTAGTAAGATTGATTTTGCACTTTAACCTTGAATACAATTTCCAAAATTATATCCAGAATGTTGTGTTGAATGTTACCTTTTAAACTGTTATCAATAATACTCTTTTTGTAGGGGTAGGTTCTTTATTGGCAAGATTTCAGTTATCTGAAGGCCCAAGCAAACCTTCGCCATTGGTTGTGCAGTTTACAAGTGAAGGAAGCACTCTTTCTGGCTGTGACATTGAACTTGTTGGAGCAGGGTACAGATTTTCACTCATCAAGAAAAGGTTTGCCGCAGGTAAGTGGGTATCTTGTGTGCTCATTTGCAAACAACAATATTGCCTTAGCTATTCTGCCTTAAGAAGGAATATGTTATGATTTTCTGATCATCTTCCTCCTCTTCTTCTCCACTCCCAACTCCCATTTCCCATTGCAATCAGAAAGCAAACCAATTGTTGAATGAAGTAAAAATAGGGCAATAAACTGGGGAAATCAGAAATTAGGATGGCCCAGTCTACTTATCATGGCTCTGGCCAGTTCTTACATGGGACTGACCTGTCATTCCTATTATATATGTGTGTACACTGAGGTTAATGATATAAATTCTACTATGTTATATTGACAAACAAGATAAATGCCATTTTGTTAGACTGACAAGCAAGATAAATGCTGTTTTGTCTCTCACCTGAAAATGCTTTTTCTTCAGCAGATCTTCATAGATTTTAGACTCAGGCTCAGCTGAGATCTAAGAGTATCCATCTTTCATTTTAATAACAACTTAAAAAAGTCTAGGCCAAAGATCAGAACCAGTTACCTTGAGCTGAAATATGGTCATGAGACTCCTTTGGGGGTCTCATGAGAATTTATTGGTAGGGATTCCCCAATATTAAGGTGATTTTTTTGTCAAGGATTTGCTGGGATACTTCCAGATTTTTATGGTTGCAGTATTAATATAATTATCAATTAGCCCCCTTTCACTCTCAAAAATGACCCACATTGAAAAGTAATTATATGATTACTCCTACTATAAGAAGTTGATTCTCACATCCAGGAACAAATCTTCCAACCTATTCTGGACCCAAACCTCTGCAAAGTGTTCATATGTGGAAATGTGAAAAGGCAACACGTTGGTCTAGAAAACTGAAAACTTTAAACACTTTATATGTTTTATGTTAGTGTTATACCCCTTGAGTATATAATACTTACCTTCTAGAAGTAAGGCAGGAAGAATAAAATGTTACTCACATAATAACCATATTATGGAGCTAGCAGATAACCTGTTGATATGTTGTTTTATTTTTCAGGAAAATACTTGGCAGATAACTAATAAAGTCTTATGCAAGGATTTGGAGATTCATATAATGGAGAACTATTATATGAGAAACAGGTTTTAATTTTGGTTTGATGAAAACAAACCAAAAATCTGCACTTGGGATATATCTGCTGGAAATGTCAATGACTTTCAGCAATGATTTCCCTCACATGATACCATGATGACCAGTCCTACAGTATTTACTTCTAGGTGTAATATTGTTAATGGTTTTAAAATGTAATTATTGTATTTGTAAATTGTACTCATTCCAGTAAGGCGGTTAGATACTTGAGTTTTAGCATTTTACCATTCCTGAAATGGATGTAATTTAAACTGTGGTATGTAAATTTAATAGTAGTACTGTTGAATGGCACAATGCTTACAGAGGTAGATTGCATTTTGTCAATATATAAAATTTAAATATAATATTGTTAGCTGTCATAAAGGGGGTGCCACGCACAAAGAAAATTAAGCAGAACCAGAAAAAAAACTTCCTTTTCTTCAGTCCTTAGTATGTTTTACTCTAGTGCTTAATAAAAATTCTATCTTCAAATGTTTAGTGGATTAAATTCAGAAACTATTTCAGAAAACAAAAAAAAAAAAAATTCTAAAGTTACAGCATATTCAAAGAAAAGCATTAATTGCCACTTTTTAAAAAGCTTTTTTTTCAAACTGCAAATTTCATAAAAATGCAAACTGTGTAAACAGGGCCTCTTATTTTTATAACTTGTGTAAAAAGGGAAAGCAATTCATATTTAAAGTTTAAGTATATGAAATTATAAACAAGAATAAAGAAGATGTTGAAATCTTAACTACTCCCCTCCCTTCCACAGATTACCAGATCTGGGGACTACTGAATAATCAGACTAAAACCAAAATTGTGGTTTTAAAATTTCAAGAATTTCCATGATTGAACTGGTTAACAACTTTTGCACAATATGTCTAGACAGAGACCCTCCCATCCAGCATGGAGAATTGTACCAAGCATCTTCCTCATTACCCACAGGAATCAAAACACTGACTCTTAAAAAAAAACAGAAAAAAAGATTTCAGTCCCCAGTTGAAATCCAGAAGTAGAATTTTAATCATCATTTATATTATATGGGAAGGAAAAAATAAGCTTTATAATTGAAATTCTAACCACATTATTGTGCAATAAATTTCCTTTTGGATAAGATTCATTGTATATAACTATAAATCTTTGCCGTTCTTAGGGAATCAAAAAGAGAGTTATCAAAAATGTATGTTATGATTTCATTGTTGCAAGGTATAATAAAAACTGTAATTATTCAGTCTGGCCTCAATATGGGAATTCAGGATGGAGAAGTCCTTCTTCAGGAGTCCCAGCTGTAAAATCTTCCTTCATTACAATCTGAAAACATGAATCTTCCTTTAAGTCATAGAACCTATTTTAACATAAACTCATTCCTGTTCTAGGTTATACTATTAAATAACTATAATTATTAAGTTGTTATGTTTATCATTAGTTGCTAAATTTTATTTACATCATTCATATTTGACAAAGAACTCTAGCCCCTTAAAATTTTAGAATCAAATTAAATTTTGTAAGCTTACTTTTAAAATGAAATTGTGACTGGCAATTGTTTATAGTGGAATTTTTTAAATTAATATTTGTACTCCTCAGTCAGTGCTTGCTACCAAGAGACTGTTCAAAATGATCTGTTTTACCTAAGAAGAAGTCTTGCTGTGCAAACAAATTCTCGATTGGCTCCCCAAGCAGTCTGATGTTGAAGTTTTTTGAACAAGTAACTAATATAGTTATTTAGTTACTTTAAAGATATTCAATTTTATTTTGAAATAAAAATAGAAAATGAAACCTTTTAAATCCCATAAAACATGGGGAAATTTCAAACACTGGAACCAATGGAGAGTAAGTAGCAGAAAATTGAGAATTATCCAGCATATGAATATAAAAATGTGTTTTTAAGATATTAATCCATGAGAAAACATATTAAATATTAACACAAAGCATATTAAAAATATGTAAATATTATTGGTTCTCATGTCTTGCTCATTATATTTTATTTTATACCATTCTAGAGGGAATTAGTAATTAAACACAAGGTTTTCCTTTTCATAGAATACTTTTGTTTATATTATAAAATGTAATTTAAAAACAGATTAAATTAATCTCTAACATTATTCAAATGTCTCTAGATACCAAATTTGAAACTATGAAGATATCCTATGATTCCATAATTGGTCTTATGAAACAGAATAAAAGTCAATGATTTCAAAATTATTAATTAATTTTGAAATATTATTATTATTATTGAATAACAAGAACCTTAGTAGAGAATATATCCCTTCTTCTTTTGGAAAATAGGTCAAATAACAACACAATAAATTCATA
The DNA here is from genome assembly GCF_910594005.1 of Cervus elaphus. NCBI lineage: Eukaryota > Metazoa > Chordata > Mammalia > Artiodactyla > Cervidae > Cervus > Cervus elaphus. The sequence continues at coordinate 99,577,335 of NC_057834.1, read as the reverse complement.
TCAGGGATTTAGATTTTGGTGGGTTTTTTTTAACCTTGTAGTTTATAATCTCCTGTTATTCTTGTATCCATAGTACTATACGATAAGAATTAGTGTTAGGAAAAATGATCCTAGACAGTGAAATTATAAAAGAAACATTAGGTCAGGTTCATTATCAATTCCTAAAACAAAATGTGCTAGTACATGTTCAGATTTTTAATACCAAGCATTAAAAGAAAAAGATTTCTCATTAGCCAGGACACCATTTCCTGAGTGTTATGATTAAAAAGATTCTGCTCTAACAAGATAGAAAATATGAATGCTTTATTTTGCAACATGGAAAATGTTTTTTAAATAAATTTCATATTTTTCACGTTATTTTTAAAAATAAATTTCTGTTAAGCATTAGTCTGAATTTTATCATAATTGGAACATATAGTTCCAAACAATTTAATTTTAAATTGTTTTTAAAGCTCTATTCTTCTCTACACTTACAGTCAAAATGAAAATTCACTGTATAGTATTTGGAAATGCATTTCACCTGTAAAGAAAGAATGTCTACATTTCAAATGGTTTCAAGTGAATACAGAGGAACCATCCCCTCCAGAAAGTCAAATTACAATTGTTTTACTTTTGTTTTTATGAATTTTTACTCAGTGTCAATCTGCAAAGTGTTTGAGTCCACAATTACTCATATTTCCATTTCCAAACATTCATTTCAAAGAAGCCTGGTAACTATATCAGCTCTACCACTAACTCCGTTATATGACCTTAGAAAATCACAGCCCTTTTTAATTTCTCAGCTTTAGAATGAGGCATTGGGATTGCCAGTGGTTTCCAAGCTTTTCTTAACAGTCACTTTTTTCTACTGAAATTGCACATGAATTCATTTTAGCAAAATAACTAAAATCAATAAAGGAGTTCTTCCAGCAGTTTAAGTCTGTCTCTCCAGAGCACTGTTTAAATACCATAATAACACAACTGCGATCTCTAAATCTCCCACCTCAGATGTTCCATGGTTCTACTTGGCTAAGAGAGATCCACCTTTGGGGGCTTTACAATCACAGTATTTGATATACAATAAAAATAGATATTCTCTTGAGTGCCATATACCACTCACTATGGATGTTAGCTCACTTAATGTTTATATCAACCCCCAAATGGTACATACTCTTTTTAATTAGTATTTTACAAATGGTGACATTGAGTCTTAGATTAATAATTTGCCCAAAGTGACATAGCAGCTGGAAGTAACCCAGTTATTTTGACAACGGGAGCAATTGACCTGTTTTCCTTATTCATTCTAGGAAATGAACTCTTCTGTTTTATTTTACTATACATATTTCATTTGAATACCCAGGTAAAGGAGGCTATGAAAAATTAATACCAAAATAAGGATAATTCCCAAAGCAAAATTGTTGGGAAAGAATATTTCTCAAAGCATGATATGTGAACCACTTGTTTTATCATTTATTTAACAAGGGCAATGGTTTTGACTAAGGTATCACTATAACCCCAGAGCCTAGAAGATAGTGGGCATCAATAAATTTATACTGAATAAATAAATCTGTAGGGGTGGAGTTTAAGAATATGTGCTTTGACAAGCACCCCAAATTTGAGAATCACTGCCCTAGTAGATCTCTCAAGTACTTCTTAGTTCTGACACCGCAGCAGATTTTAGCCATTCAGTTATTACTTGAATACCATTTTTCTATTGAGCATGTTTTTTTTTTTTCCCATTCAGTCTATTTAGCTTCCTCCAATCTTGAAAGAAAACCAAGAGGTAGAGAGATTTGTTTAGGAAAACACCCCCTTTTTTTTTGGAGTTCTTTTATTTTGTCTCAAAGTGGCCTAACATTCATTCTCTCATTTTCATTTTTCTGTCCTTTTGTCTATGTTGTCAAAGATTAAAAGAAGTAGGGAGGGTGCAAGCTGTCATGAAATCCAGATAAAATGTCTCCCTTCCTGCCAGGGACACAGACCTCTAACTTGAGTTAACACTATTTATTTTGTAGGCCTTTGAACAATGCTTTATCAGCATGGACTAGTGTAATTCCAAGAGAGCTGCACCAATCATTTTTGTTTTTGCATTTTTTTCCTCAAAATCATCACAGTCTGTCAATTAAAGTTGAGTGATACAGTAAAATGTACTAAGGAGATGAGTTTATGGTTTGTTGGGGTTTTTTTCCTCCTTTCTTTTCTCTAAAAGATGATGCATTTGAGCAAAATCTCATTCGATCTAAATATATTCTTTTTGCTACATAGTTTTCTGATCAGGATTTTTTAAAAATGGAAGCATAATTTTTTATGATATCAAAACTAGGATTATCTCTAAATACTGCTTTAAAAGTTAATGTAAAGTCAACATGATATTTCCTTAAAATGAGTCAAATTAAATTGTCGATGTGAATGAAAAAATCAGTCTTTGTTACACTGATTCAAGAGACTGTTCTGGTGAACCACCCCACCTCCTTTAATGTATGTGCTTCTCTCTTTAGGCTTTTTTTTGTTTTCCCACTCCTTTCTTTTTCTTTTTTTTCATTTGGCAAACAGTAGTTAAATGCCATTTGCTCATTGGTGAATCAAACATGACTACCATTATATTACTTTTTGTCCATTGAATGCATGGAGGAAAAATGAGATAGGAATGCAATGTTTAATTCCCCAAATATAAAAACAAACAACAAAACCCACTAGCATTTCTATTTCTTTGATATTCTGTCATCTGCTATAGGCAAGAATTGCATTTTAAATACATAATTGAATGCTAAACATCCTTTTTGAAAGAATGTCAAATGTTAGGGTCTATTGACTAACATTGGTCAGACCTCTTACAGTTGCTCATGTTTAATATCTGATTTTTATCCAAAATGAGTATTCCTAGAAGAGAATGTCACCTCCCTGTTTGTTGACATTCACCACAGGGATAACAACTTATTCTCTAAGTTCGACTTCTAAAGTTATTTTTCCTTTGATTTACAGTATTTCTAATTATCTCCTTTATCTCTAAGGTAGTACACTGTCCACTCTAAGTACATCTTTAACCTTATAACAAAAGATGTTTCAGAGAAAAGCAAACTTTATGTGTCCCTTAACTGGTAAAAATAATAATAATAAAGAAAGGATAATTTTACTTCATTCACCGTATTCTGGTGCTTCTGGCAAGTGTTCATTGTGGTCTGAGAATAAATGATCCTAGACCATAGACCTCACTCCTTGGACATTGTTAATTAATGTTAGTGCTTTAATGAAGCTTAAGAAAGTTTTGAATCAAGAAAACACTTTTTTCTAAACACATTTTGAAGAAACTTCAGAAAAGTTTTGTTTTACATATCTTTCAGCAACTTCAAATAATATAACCAGGAATGCTTTGAAAAAGATGCTTTAGGTTTTTTGTTTTAACCCTAAGGAAAATTTATGCCACTTTAAATGAATTAGTATCTACTTTAAAGTTCATTAGTATGTCTTAGTGAATTTTATCACCTAAAACATTCAAAACAGTAAAGTTGTTTCACTAATTTTTTTAAGTATTATTTTTAAGATCTGCACCTATGGGTATCACATCATGCTGCAATCTGTTGAAGATGGTCCAGATTCTTTATAGAGGGTAATTAATACTTGTGAACAATCCTTGGTAATACTTTTATCTAAATGCTTTAAGAAATTGAATCATGATGAATTGATGCTCACAGCATTTTTATATAAGCTTGTTAGAAATTATATGAAAAACATTTCAGTTAAACCCAAGAAAAATGTGCTATTTAGTATAGATTTTGCAAGACTCCTACATTCTGTTACAAGCAGAGCATTACATAATACTTTTTGCTTTGCTTTGTTTTGCAAATCAGTTGTTTTCATGAACGAAGTTTCTTTAAAAATTCCTGGGTAAACTGTCTGTTATCAGAGAGAAAAGAGTAAAGCTAAATCACTTTACATTTCTCTAAATACAGTTCAATTTTTAATTCAAAGTGTGTGAATCAGCATGATGGATTATAAGCCATTTATCATTTTTAAACATTCCATTGAATGAGTATATCATGCAAATGTTAATTCCATCTTACTTGTTCAGTTGTTTATTACTTCGCTGACCTTTTCTTTTGGAAAAACAAACTTTAGTATTTTTCATACATCTCCACTTTGAAATATTTTAAATAATACAAAAAATGACTAGCACTGGGATCACTGTCCCAAGGTCCAATGTCAGGTTTTTTCTTGTCCTTATGAGGTGATAGGATGATAATTTTTATAGTTGTGATTTTGCAGGTCAGTATTTCATTTTTGCTTTCTTAATGGATATGCATGAGAGAGACTGACCTCTGCTTCATCTCCCTCCTTGTGTCTGCCTCTCTCTCAGTCTAAGGGAGTTGGAACATTGCTGCTGAATAATTTTTCATGAAAAAGCCAAGTGTTGGTATGATATGTAACTGTCATCTATAAGCAGGGCTTCACTACAGGTCAAGCAGTTATATGAAGAGCTGGCTTTTAAAACTGTTTGAAGAATACTGGATTTCAATATACAAAGGATTTTTTTTTCACTTTGCATAGGAGAAGATCTAAAATGGTCAAATTTTATTTTTGTGCCTGCTAAGTGGCAATGTAAGGCACTTTTTGTACTTTTAACAGTAGGAGAAACTAGGAAAAGAATCTCAGAGAAATTTAGCTGTATTTCTAAAAGTAATAAAATTCAGTCAGCTGTCTTTCTTTAGGAAAATGCTATTAGTGTATACTTTGAGTTGGTGGTAGCTTTTATTTAAAGATCTCCACAATATCTGTAGCAAAAGTAGACAATGTCTTTTTGACCTTGGATGGAGTACATGTTTTCACAAAATACCTTGAGCATAAAACATTTACGAAAAGAATTGTGGGCTAAAATACTCAAAATACTTTGAAAATCAGTTAAAATGTTGATGACTGGCTCTTTTTCCTACATGTGTAATTCAACAGAGAATACTTTATTCTCATAGCCGTAACTGCTTTGTCTGTGATGAAATCTCTATTGCTTCTGTGCTGTGCTCAAGAAAAAACCAGCAAAAGAATCATGGGTTTGTTCCTTCACAGAACTGCCCAAAGCTCTCTGATGAGCCAGGGTGATATGAATGTGTAATACTGACTTCTTGAAGATAACCATGAGAACATTTTAATGTTACTTGCCTTATACATTAGAAAAAAACGTGGGTATCATTTTTTGTAAATAATGATTTTTACAAATGTTTTTTCCTTCATAATTTTCCCAATCACCCATTTCACAAAATTCTGAATATGCAATTATTTATCATGGCATATTACTGCACCTAGGGTTCTCATTTCAGGACAAAGTTTAATTATATGTGAGAACAAAATCAAATATCTCAGTAAATTGTTATTTCAATGTAATTTTTCTGGAAAATAAATGAAAAACAAAAATAAATTGAGTTGTGAATCTCTTTTATTACCAGCCTCTTAAAATTTTACCACATTTCTGGAAAAGGCATTGCTTATTTAGGGTGGACATGGTACGTAGAAGTGGGGGCACAGTGCAAGGGCTTTAGAGTTGGACAAATCTTAGCTCTATAACTATAGTCTTGAGTATGTTACTCAATGATTCTTCATTTCGTTAAATAAAGTTAATAACCCCTTATCCTGGGGTCATTGAACAGATTAAATGAGATAATATTTACCAGTCACTTAACAATTCCTATTACAAAGATTGAAGGCAAAAGGAGAATAGGGAGGCAGAGGATAAGATGGTTAGATAGCATCACCAACTCAATGGACATGAATTTGAGCAAACTCTAGGAGATAGTGAAGGACAGGGAAGCCTGGCGTGCTGCAGTCAACAAGGTCACAGAGAGTTGACTGGACAACCACAACAACAGTTACGTAGTGAATAGCCACAATCCTCTCCTGGTCTTATTTTTCTGTGAATAGCGATTGAGATGGGCCAGAAAATGTTACTGCTCTTTCTCCAATACTATCCTGACCTTTATGTGTGCTCCATCCTTATCCAGATGTATTGTGATTGACAGGCAATTCTAGCTGCACTGGGCACTCATCAAAGGACCTGCACCAGGCTAGGTGCTTAGAGGCACCATCTTATTTCTGTCTCCAATGACTGCCCACTTTGTGAGGGTCCCTTCAAGGTCTGGTTTTTTCCCCTTGTGCTGAGGGAGGGGTTCTGCAGTTATAAGGGGGATAGTTATTAAGGAGAAGGGTCCAGGGGTTGTGTCAGGTAAGTCCTCAATCCCAAACAGTCTCCATTTCAAATCTTCTTAAACTTTAAGGGCTGGGGAGGGTGATGTTAAGGAAAGTGTAAAAAAGTATAAAAGTTTGTAATGCATGAAAGATAAGCCTGTGAGTTCCAAGGGGTCTTGGGCATATTATTTATTATCTCAGAATCTCAATTCTCTAAATCTGTAAAGAAATAACAACCCTTTCTTGAAAGAGTTGTTGGGACAACTGGGTAAAACTAAAGCTGTTTGCCAGTACCTGGTAAATGTAATTATTCCTTTCATCAACCATACAGTGGGATGTGGGGTCAGGGGTCGGGGGAGGGGATGGGGCTGCTTTACTTTCTCTCTGTGCCTCGCATTTCCTGTCCTAGGAACCGGCGGCATTTCCTATCCCTGTCCCCGACATCTGCAAAAGGAAACTGATGAGGGCTCTCAGGCCTGCCTCTTGAGTCCCCGATGTCCCCCTCGCTATAGAATGACCCGGCTCCTCTGCAGCCCGCGGCCACCCCGCGGCACAGCCGAGCTCAGAACAGCCCGCTCGGGCAGTGACGAGGAGCTCCCTTACATCCTTAGAGGACCAAGCAACTACTGTTCCTGCCTGGGGCGGGCCAAGGACTCTGTTTGAGAAGGTCACCTTGGAGACAAGTCGCGTAGTCCAGTGGGAGTGCGGGCGTGCGCGGGCAGAAAGGAAGCCTGGGAGGCGGGAGCCTTGCCAGGCGCCCTGCAGTGGAGGAGCCTGCGGTCTCGGAGGCCAGGGCTGAGCCGCGCCTGCAGCTCTTGCCGAAGGTAAGCGCGGCCTCTGCAGAGCGCCTGGGCAGGAGCAGAGACCGAGGCACAAGTTCGAGGGTCCGGGGAGCTAAGCAGGGAGAGCCCAGTGTTGAGAAATGGTCTGCCTGCCTTGTCCACGACCTCTCTCCCCCAGGCCTTATTCCTCCTCCCTCCAAGAAATTAGAAAAAAATGACCCCAATTTTCAGAACTGGAAAGCGTGCCTGGCCTTTCGTTCCCTGCCCGCCTGCCTGTCTGGGCTTTAGAGTGATGCCCAGTGCAGAGCTGGCCAGCCGGGTCGGGTTGTGGAGCAACTTGAGTTCTGAGCAGTCTACCTGAGGTCTGCTTGGAGACACCAGCAGCCTCTGCCTCTCAGGACCTCTAGGTCTGGATTCTGGCCTGCCCGGCAGCTTTGGAAAAAGGTGAACAGACTCAGGTATGTGTGTGTCACTTTAAGAAGAAACCTGAACGACCCTCTTAAATAGGCTCAGTATGTCTTGTCCACACGTACACACGCTCAGACACTCTCACATAGACAGACACACTCCTACACACAAACGCACACACATGCAGTGCACAGACATGTCACACACAAAGGTGCACACACGGACACAGCAACACACACTCAGGTACACAGATAATCATACCCACAGGTGCACACACAAAGAGATGCTCTCACTGGCTCACATCACGGGGATACACTCGTGTTCATACACAAACAAGCACACGCCCACAGAGACACACGTTCACGCAGAGATGCTCACACCCGTGTACACAGTCTCACAGGTCCACAATCACACACATCCCACACTGCCTCTCTTCCTGATGCACAGGACCTCCACTGTGTTTGTGGAGTTTCAGTACCCTTTGCCTCTGTCTACCCTGACGCTGATTACACCGGGGTTCTCGATTGTGTTCTTGTCAGCTCTACCCACTTCAACTGCCACCTTTTTGAAGGTAGGGATTGTTTCTGTCCTAATTTATTGCTTAGCACAGTCTATGATTATGTGTATGTAGACAATAGGGCAGTAGAATTCTAGTCCAAGTTCTGGGAAGTCCATTCCTACTACCAGCTTTTTCACAAGCATTAGTGAAAAGAGGTAGGTTTTCCAATAAATTACTTTGTGAAAATTTCTGTTTGCTCTTTACAAAGTAAATCACTATTGCTTGGCTGTGGGGAATACCCTTTGGAGAAGCAGTTCATCTTAATTTTTAAACAACAAATATTAATTTCAAGTTTCATTGAGATTAAATTTGAAAGGGGGCAATAAAAATATTGTTTTCTGGTGTGTGATAGTATCTTTCTTGTACATATGGCTCTCTTTTCTCAGTAACTTTAATGTCTTTTGCAGTTAAGTATTTTTGCTGCAGTGTAATATCTGCTTATGAGAATTAAATGTGCTATTGCATAAGTAAAAGTTATCAGTTATCATTTTTCCAGTTATACTGACCAGAACAACAATATACACTAAATATCACTCTTAAGGAAACCCCACTTCCCTATTCAAAAATGGTTTAAGAAAAGCATCTGTGTACTTTATTTAGAATAAGTCTCGTGTTATACTAAAGTATTTTCAGATCTTTTGTTCAATATCTTACAAAAGTTTTCCTCCATAGATTATGATGATGTCAGACATTGCTAATGACAGAACCGCTCATTTGCTGAAGAAGAGGGGCAGTGTGTCTTCTCTAGGTAGTCATGAGTTCCGGCGGAAGGAACCTCATGGGCGTGCCAAAGAGTGAGTAACTGAGTATCAGTTAACAAACTCAATTATTGAATAAAAAGGTTCATGATATTTATCAGGAGGGGAAAAAAAAGCATTTCCTTTGGGACATAAAAAGGGAGAAAAACGTGCAAGTACATGGCCATATTTTTTAAAAGACAGAATAATAACTAGATATATCATGATGATAATTTTGAAATGTATAGCAATATTGAATCACTGTGTTATGCATCAAGAAAAAGAAGAAAAAGAGCAAGAAAATTTAAGTGATAAGTTGACACAGCAGCATTTTTATAATTTCAGAGACTATCCCAAAAAGTCATCTACTGAAAAGAATGTCATATGCAGTTTGACAAGCTACTTCGTCCATTGTCTCCTGAATTCTACTCCTCAATATTATATAAATGCATCATTTTTGCATTTTTATAATCTCTCTATATATACATACAATGCATTTAGCATTATTTTAAACAAATTTTGTAATGTATTATTATAGTCTTTGCCCATATCCTTTTAAACGGTTGCATAATATTTTTGTCAACCTATAATTCTGGGTTAGCTAACCATTTTCCAATTATTGAACCTTTTGTTTGTTTCCATGTTTTGAATTTGTTACTATATAAGAAGTCTCTGCTTGTTTTCTTCCCAAAAGTATAATTAGTGGGTCAAAGGGTAGTAAATACATTTTTGTCTCTTGCTTACATATTGCATTTGCTCTCCTAAAAAAGATGAATTAATTTTTAATACTTTCATGGAATCTTTTTTATTACTGCTATTGGGAAGAAAACCGAACAAATTATCCAATGCAAAGGTCAAATAATTTATATAATAGACTTTCCTTCTTAAGGGTTTCCACGGGATTGAAAGATGTAGCATATTCACTTCCATGATTGCAAAGCAGGAGCTGGTGTATCTGGTGGCACAAATCCAGAAGAACTGGATGAGACACATTCAAATTCTGAAACCAAATTGTTCTGCTCTCAGAATGTACTAATGCACTTACTCAAAATTCCACTTTTCAACCCTGGATTTTGTGAATTACAAGTATTATACAATCTCTCTCTCTTACAGATAGGAAATACAAAGGAATAGCAACCTCAGTATACATTAGAAGTAACGATGGGAGAATAATTAACCTCTATAGGATCTTCTGATCCTAAGTCAATTTGGTTGCTATTTCTAACATTTGTATAAGAGTTTTAAAAATTATTTTAAAATACTTGCTAGATTAAATTCAATTTTTTAGAAGAAAATGTTATAATAATAATCTGATATATACCCTGGTGCTGTGATTTAAAATACACTGTTCTCATCCAAAAACTAAACTACCATCCTTACTTGCATAATTTTCATTTACTTCTTTCCCTTCAGAGCAAATTAGAAAGTCATGTAGAATCAGAACATGGCCCAATTTGGAGAATTAAAGATCATGGTAAAGAATCTGCCAGCAATGCAGGAGATGCAAGTTCAAGCCCTGGGTTGGGAAGATCCCCTGGAGAAGGGAATGGCTACCCACTCCAGTATTTTTGTCTGGAGAATCCCATGAACAGAGGAGCCTGGCAGGCTACAGTCCATGGGGTTGAAAAGAGTTGGACACGACTAAGCAGCTAATACTTTCACTTTTCACTTTTCTTATTTTTTTTCACTTTTCTTATTTTATTGATAAAGTATAAATATAAATTAAAAGGTAACAAGAACACAAAGAGAGTTTTAGCAACACAGTAGGAAAAAATTTTTACTAACAAAAACATTTCAGTGATCTTTATTTGGATATATTTCAAGGTTAGAAATTGGGACTCTCAAACAAATTATTCACATTGGATCCTCTAATGGAGCTTTTTATTTCTTAAATAGCAAATGAATAGCTTCCAAGCACTCCCGCAATGCAGAGGCCATTCAGGAGGCTGCCTCCCAACCTTAACTCCTTCTTACTTTCCATGGTCTTCATCATTGCAGGGGACCAGATATATGGGTGATTCTACTTTATGAAATAGGTCTTCAACTAATAGAAAAACTCTGAATGCTTAGTGACTATCAAATGCAGTATTGTTTTGAAGTGGTTTTTGGAAAAGCAGATGCCTTTCCTTTGGAAGTTATAGCAAAACAGTTTTTTGAATAGATTAATTTCAATAGCATAAAGCATGTGCTGAAGTATGCTGCTGCTAAGTACTAAGTATACATGTAAGTACCACTAAGTACTAAGTATGCATATAAGTACTAAGTACACATGGTGCTCTTCTATGAAAGAGATGCTATTATCATCTTCCTCTTACAAATGAAGAAACAAATGGTTAGAGAGTTTGAGGTTCCAAAGCTACAGAATTAACAAGTGGTAAAATGGGCTTTTGTTTATAGTCAAAAATTCTCATTCTCTCAAAATTTGTTCTCTATGTGTAACTTGCATTCATGAAACTCTTCTACTCATTCACCAGAACCTTCTGTTTCCCATCCATGGGTAAGAGTATTTACAATGACATCTTTCTTTTTGGAAGCAAGCTTTGGCAGCCTTCAAAGAGTACTTGAACAGATGTACTACTCTGGTGTCCATAAAACGGACTTAGAGGCCTGAGGTTAAGTTATTTTCCCAGGAGCATGTGACGTGATATTTATCTGTGAGGCCAATAGTTCAACTGGTAGGTCAGGCCTAAGGTTGAAGGTTGAAGAGTATGTCTCTTGCCTCAAACCAAAATTACGTGATGTCATGAACCAGAGTTTTGATAGATCCCACATCCCTCTGCTTGAACCCACTGGTGGCATCTAACACATTAGTTGTCACACTATATTCTTCCACTTATTCATTTATTTAAGGTTTATTAAGCTTCAACTCTGTGCCAAATGTTAGGTGTATAAAGATGACTAATTGTAGGGTTATTCTTCTCTGGAGAAGCTCATTTTTCACTTAAACTGAAAGTCATCTGGTAGTCATTTTTTCTGCAAAAAATGGAAAAGATTTCATTCATTTCTTTATTTCAAATAAATGTTTTTTGAGCAATGAGTAGTTAGTGAATCACACAGAAATAATCTGGTGGGAAAGGCAATGAACAAACCATTTTAGATGTGATGAATTTATTCTGTGATTCCAAACTATACTGCTTGAGTCACTATGTGCAGTTAAAAATTATGTTTCCTGGCCTGTTTCTTCATTCTGATAAGTTCAGTTGCTATCTTAATCAAACTAAAGCTCCCAACAAGATATGGATGAGACCCAGCTTCCCACCAAAGAGAGAGAAGCTTGAGAAACTGCGTTGGCCATGTTCTTAAATTAAACTACAATGATAGCTAATATTGGGCTTCCATGGTGGCTCCAGTTTGATGGCCAAGACAATAAAGAATCTACCTGCCGATGCAGAAGACCTGGCTTCGATCCCTGGGTCCAGAATATCCCCTGGAGAAGCGAATGGCAACCCACTCCAGTATTCTTGCCTGGGAATTCCATGGACAAAGGAGCCTCGTGGGCCACAGTCCATGGGGTCACAAAAAAGTTGGACATGACTTAGCGACTAAACATCAACAACAATAGCTAATATTATGTTGTGCTCAATAGATACATCACATACAATATCCATATGAATCTCATAAAAATCCTATTGGTTAAGTAAAGAAGATATTTTTGTTATCCCCATTTATCTCATTTATTATCTTATCTCAGGAGCAGAGCTGAGTTGAAAATATATGGCATTGCATAGCACATTGTCATCGCCAACATGAGTGGGATGCCTTGTTTTTTGTTTGCCTGATTTTCCCTCTTCTTCCTCCTCTTCAGTCCCACTCTCATCTCCCAAGAGGCACCCATTCTGATGTGCAAAATACTCAATATGCTACAAGACTAGTGCTAAGTGTTAACTCACTTCAGTTGTGTCTGACTCTGTGTGACCCTGTGGACTGTAACCCATCAGGCTCCTCAGTCCTTGGGATTCTCCAGGCAAGAATACTGCAGTGTGTTGCCTTGCCCTCCTCCAGGAGATCTTCCTGACCCAGGGATCAAATCCTCATCTCTCATGTCTCCTGTATTAACAAGCAGATTCTTTACCACTAGCTCCACCTGGGAAGCCCCATACCACAAGACCACACGTGTTTAAATATTATACTGTATATTTTTAAATTTTTCTGTGTATCATGACATTTGACATCTTAGAAAACTTTTCTGGCTAGGGAGAGATGAGACATCCATACCCCAACTCCCCTACCCCTTACCAGTCTAGTCGATAATTAAAAATAGTCAAGTTATCAACATAGAGTGTGCCTTTGATATGCAGATTAACCAGTCTAGAGCCTGACCCTTTCTCCCGGGTCCCCCACACATCCCAGGAGGCAGTTTTCCTAATCAGTAGGGGCTTTCCCAGTGGCTCAGCGGGTAAAGAATCTGTCCACAATTCAGAAGACACAGGTTTGATCCCTGGGTCAGGAAGATCTCGTGAAGAAGGGAATGGCAACCCACTCCAATATTCTTGTCTGGAGAATTCCATGGACAGAGGAGCCTCACGGGCTACAGTTCATGGGGTCACAAAGAGTTGACAGAACTGAGCACGCACATCCACGCAATAATCCCATTGCCAAGTGCCAGGCAAGGAGGGGCCTCTCCTATAGCTTAGAGCTTGCTGAAATTATTCAGACTAGCCAGGTCTGCACTGTTTCCCCTGCACCACTTTGCCTTTCCCTGGGGAACCCCAATCCTGTCTTCTGCTCACTGATCCTGTAGTGTTTTTCCACATGGTCTTGTGTGGCAGGTCATGTCTCTCCTGTCTAGGACCTGTGAATATAATAAACTATATTTTCATGAACCCCTTCTCTGACTCCCTTTGTGACTTCACCAGTGCTGTGTGCTAATTCACTTCAGTTTTGTCCCCCTCTTTATGACCCTATATACTGAACCCCCCTAGGCTCCTATGTCCATGGGATTTTCCAGGCAAGAACACTGGAGTGGGTTGCCATTTGCTTCTCCAGGGGATTTTCCTGACCCAGCAATCAAGCCTGCATCTTTTTTGTCTCCTGCATTGGCAGGTGGGTTCTTTTCCACTAGCACCACCTGGGACTGACTCTCATAAAACATTACAGAATAAGTACTTAACAAAGACATGAATGGTATTGTGCTATAAATCTCATTTTATTTTCTCAATCTCATACCTCATTCAACATTTTTATTTTTCATATTTACCCATGTCACTATGGATATCTAGCTCTTTGCTTCTTAATGCTGCATAGTAGTCCTTAATATTTCCATCACATATGTTCTTACACATTTCCCTAGGGATGAACACCCAGATTGGCTTTCACTCCCTGCCAAGGTATACAGTCCCATGTGGAACATCTTTGTGCAAAACCCTGCATTGATATCTTTGTGAAAACTGTCCTGGGAATGTGATTCCAGGTAAAGACATTCCCATTAAGGAAGACATGAATTACTGCAGAAATAATTCATAGGTGAAACTGCTTAACACCAAAACATATCAGTAGTTCTCAAATTAACTTACAAATGCAATATATCTCAATCAAACCCATTTGTACTTTTTGAGAAACTTGATAAACTATTTCTAAATTTTATAAATAAGGAAAGAATTCTGAGTAACTAAGTTAACTTTGAAGAGTGAACATAGAAGAGGAATTTACTTTATCAGATATTAAGATATACCACAAAGCTGCAGTAAGTAAAAATAATAAATGTAGGAATAAACTAACAGGTGTAAGAATAGACAAGTAGGCCAATGGAACACATAGAAACTTTAGAAGTAGACCTATGAATATATAGAACATAGTATGTGAACAAGGAGAAATGATGGGTTTTTAATAGATTGTTTTGGGAGAAAGCTAGCCTACTATATGAAGGGGGGAAAATGAAGCTGAATTCTTACACCAGTTGAATTGTAGACTCTAGATGGAAGTCTGAAATGTGGAAAGCTATGAAGCTAGTAGGAAAAAGTATAGAATATCTTTGTGTTCTTTGGGAGGGAAAGATTTCTTAAATAAGTTCCCAAAGTGAAAAGCTAAAACCGTAAAGCAAAAATAAAGATAAATACAATTATATTAAAATTTAGCATTTCTCTTCAACAAATAATACAATAGACACAGTTTATAGGTCAGTAAAATATATATATTTGTAAACTTATGCATGTTAACAATTTTAAAACAACAGGAAAACAAGTTTTAAATCATCAAAAGAGATAAATAGCAATTTACAGAAGCAAAGCCAAAATGGCAAAGCAGAATGTAAAGAGATGCTTAAATTTACTTGGAATTAGAAAAATGCAAATTGAAACAAAATACCATACTGCACCCATCTGAATGGCAAAATACAAGAAGGTAGACTATTATCAAATGTTGGCACGGCTAGTGGGAATAAAAGCTTATACAGGCGTTCAGAGAAGAAATCTAGCATTATTTAGAAAAAAATAGGGATATAAATTCCCTATTTTCCTTATATATTGAGGAAATTAAGGTTTTTGTGTGGTAGAGTGACTGGCCAGAGTATCACAATTCCCAGATAACAGAGCAAATATTCTCTGATTCTCTGACCCTAGAACTTGGAGATCTTGTGAAAGTATTTGTATTTGTTGTGGGCTAAATTGTATACCCCACTACTCCTGCCAAGTTCATATGTTGAAGTCCCAGTCCCCAAACCTCGGAATGTGATCTTAGTTGGAAACAGGGTCTTTAAAGAGGTAATTAAGTTTAAATGTGTTCATTAGGGTGGGTTCTAATCCAATGTGTCTGGTGTCCTTATAAGAAAAGGCAACTCAGACACAAACAGAGTTGGAAGGAAATGATACAAAGAGTTACAGGGAGGAGACAGCCATCCACCATCTAAGGAGAGAGGCCTAGAACAGATCCTTCTCTCACAGCTCTCAGAAGGAACCAATCCAGCCAACACCTTATTCTCAAACTTCTAGCCCCCAGAACTGTGAGATAGCAGACTTCTGTTGTGTAAGCCACAGTCTTGGAGGCTGGAAGTCTGAAATCAACACGCCAGCTGGGTTTGGTTCTGGTGAGGGCCAGCTTCCTGACTCACAGATGGCCATCTTTTCACTGTGTCTGCATGGAGGAGAGAACCCTGCCCTATCTTCCTCTTATATAAGGTCCCAGTTTCTATCAGTGTAGGGCTTCACCTTTAAGGCTTCATTTAACCTTCATCACCTCCTTAAAGGCCCTGTCTCCAGTACACTCACATGGGGGTGTTAAGGCTTCAACCTATGAATTTCGAGGAGACAGTTTCATTCCTAGCAGGCCCTGCCGCCTCTAGCCTAGATTACCATAAAAGCTTTCTAACTGGAATCCCTGTGTTTACACATGCCAGCCTACAGCCTGTTCTCGACAGAGCGTTTGGAGTTATTGTAAAATATAAAGTAGATTTTGCTATTACTCTGCTCAAAACTCTCTAAAGGCTCCCACTTTATCAGAGTGAAACCCAAGGTTTTAAGATGGCCCACAAAACTCGACATGGTTCAGCTACCTGACTCACTGGTAACCCCATCTTTCCACCCTCCTGCCTGCTCCCTCCTCCCAGCTATTCTGGCCTGTATGTACTTCTTCAGAAATACATGTGCCCTTCCCTCCCCCTGACACACCCTTCCCTCCAACACCCACCTGGCTCATCTCCTCACCTCCTCCAACTCTTGGCTCAGGGAGATCTATCTTGATCATTCTGTTTAAAATAAAACACAACCACCTCTCTCCCATCCGCTTCCAACCTCCCTTACCAAAGATCTCCTTTTCCGTGTAGCATTTATCACCTTCTAACATAGTATATGGGCTTCCCTGGTGGCTCAGTGGTAAAGAATCTGCCTGCCAATGCAGGAGACATGTGTTTGACCCCTGGGTCAGGAAGATCCCCTGGAGAAGGAAATGCAACCCCCTCCACTATTCTTGCCTGGGAAACCCCATAGACAGAGGAGCCTGGGAGGCTATAGTCCATGGGATTGCAAAAGAGTAGGATATGACTTAGCAACTAAACAACTTGTTTAGTATTCTATTACATTCTTTCCATCTCTTCTCACTAGGTTCCATAGGGTAGAGATCTTAGTTTGATTGTTATTTGTTTTGTTTATGTTTTTGTTTTTGCATCCCAAGGACCTAGAATGGTACATGGCACATATCCACCGCTTAATAAATATTTTTTGATGGTAGAATGAATAATTATTGTATTATTCCCTCATAACTCAGTTGGTAAAGAATCTGCCTGCAATGCAGGAGACCTGGGTTAAATCCCTGGGTCGGGAAGATCCCCTGGAGAAGGAAATGGCAATCCACTCCAGTATTCTTGCCTAGAGAATCCCAGGGACAGAGGAGCCTAGCAGGCTACAGTCCATAGGGTTGCAAGAGTCGGACATGACTTAGCGACTAAACCACCACCACCACCACCAATTCCTAAACACAAACAGGTTAGGTTCACAGGTCCGTGTATGTGTTAAGTCCTGAGTGGCAAAGACCTCTCATCTTGCAGATGTAAGATACATTTAGAGAAAAAAAATTGTTCAAATTTTAAAAACAAGGTATATGTTACTTTCTTGCTGAAACATTCCATTGTTCACCTATTTAACAAAGAAAAAGAAGAACATTATCATTTATGTTGAACATTTGTTGGGTTAGATGACATGCCTTGATGATCTCCATGGCGTTGCAGAGGTAACCATGGCACCCATGCTCTCAGCCTCACCTCTCTGATGATTGCCAAGGGTAATGCCACTTTGAACTGTGCTTTCATCCAGGAGCGGCATCACAAGTTTCATCAGCTGCTCTTGACCTTAACCTCACCTTCTCTTGGATGAAGGGATTTATCAGAGGGCTTCAGACACTAACTCTGACTTTCTATTCACCCACTCAAAATTGTTCTACTTTGTCAGCCACCTTTCCTGGATCATCTTCAATCACTCCAGAGCTAGAATTTTCACAGGTTGCATGGTTCATTCTTTGTCCTTCAAAATCATCCCTCCTCTTAAAATATGTATCCCTCAGGAACACATACCATGGCACTTTATCTCCTCTTTCATTTTTGAAAATATTTCTTGACTTTTGTTTCCATTATAGCCTTTCTCTTATAAAAATAGGACCAATAATGTGAATAAAATATCTCAAAACTATATAAAAGTCTGGCAACCTTTGTTTTTGTTCAGTCTGACGTTAAGTCATGTCCAACTCTGCGACCCCATGGACTATAGCATGCCAGGCTTTCCTCCCCTTCATTATTTTCCTGAGTTTGCTCAAACTCATGTCCTTTGAGTCAGTGATGCCATCCAACCATCTCATCCTCTGTCGTCCCTTCTCCTCCTGCCTTCAATCTTTCCCAGCATCAGGGTCTTCTCCAGTGAGTTGGCTCTTTGCATCAGGTGGCCAAAGTACTGGCAACCTTGCTACAAACTAAATAGTCACACAGCTAAATCACCTTAACAGATAACTTGTACCTTCCACTGATGGGGAAAGAGTTGTCATGCTTTTGATCTTAAGCATAACATTCATAAAAATATCAATAGACATTTGAGGTAGAAAGTTCCCAAGTGAGTTTCAATGCATATTTTGTTTTCTACATCTTGTTTCTCCAGCACAGGGACTCTCTTTTTTTTTTTTTATAATTTTACCAGTACTTCTCACTTTGCCTGCCACATTGCAGGCAGTGAATATCTGTTGAAAGAATGAAGAAAAAAAAAATGTACACGTTTATACCCTGAAGCCTTCTTTTTCTCTATGCACTCTGAAATATCTCCACTGGGAGGCAGCACATGACTTCAATAACAGATTAAAAAAAAAAAGAGGCTCAGGCTATGATACCATTCAAAATATGGTACTTTGAAGCATTTCACAGTTACAAATTGAAGAAAGAGATGATAGTCTGACCTTCTTAAACTACTAAACTAATAGCTACAAAGCTGAGCTATCTATTCAAATATTATATCTTACTACAGCTTCAAAACATTTAATAATGTCAGTGGAAACAGCTGGAAATGAATTCTTAATAATAATTAGATGGTATTATAGCTAGTGAGGTTTAATTGACATTATTTTTCTATCTCCAACGATCATAAAAATAAGACATGCCTTGTATTCTGTTTAATTCAAGGAATGGTCAGCATGCAACTTTGTAAGATGTCTTCAGGAAAACTGAATTTCATGAAAAATATAAACATTCTAACTCCTTAGCTATTTTGTGTGGGGCTCTTTTCTGCATAATCAGAACACAGGCTCTTGGGTTGGCATGGGACGTTTCCAGTGTCAATCAGTTACAATAAGGAGGGTTATATACAATATGGACTTCCCGGTGGCTCAGTAGTAAAAAATCTGCCTACAGTGCAGGAAACTTAAGTGAAGCGAGTTCAACCCCTGGGTAGGGCAGATCCTCTGGAGGAGGAAATGGCAACTGGCTCCAGTATTCTTGCCAGGAAAATCCCATGGACAGAGGAGCCTACAATCCATAGGATCATAAAGAGTCAGACATGACTCAGCCACTGAGCACACACATACGTATACAATATAGGAGGATTACTTTTGTTACTGTGGACCAATTTCGTGCTGCTGTTTCCACATCCAGGCTAATTCCAAGTCTCTTTTGAGCGATAGTATATGTGATTCAAAGTATTAACTGAAATTTACATTGATTACAAATTGTTACTCTTTTCTCTAGAATAACATTAGTTGATTTGTTCAGTGTTTTTACCAGCAGCTTACTCCAGACTTGCAGTTTTCCTGATTTTCCTAAAACCTACCTTCCTTCCTAAAATTTTACAACTCTCTTGGATACATTTTGCCAGTTCAAATCCTTTCCCTCCATAAATGCCACAAACTCATGAAACACATAGACAACAAAAGTATTTTTCAAATTAAAAAAAAATCAACTACAGCATTCCATTCCCAGTGAGATCATGTATCTAAAAAGATTATTATTATAAACTAGGGAAGGCCTGGTCATAGACAACTGAAATTCATCCACTTGTAACACTGTGAAATATACACAGTAAATTTGTTGTGCTGTGTATATAATACCGGTAATTATAATGACAAATTTGCTCTTTGAAGCATCTCACATTTTTTTTTTTTTTCCAGTGGGTTTTGTTATACATTGATATGAATCAGCCATGGATTTACATGTATTCCCAATCTTAAAAATTTTCAAAGGTCTTGAATAAAGCTGTTTATCAACAGGAAATAGGTACAACTTTTTCTGAGTCAATGTTCTGAACTGACATTGATAACTGCAAGTATCTTTAATATTTTATGTCTTCTTTTTGTCTTTTTCAAGCAATAGGTATCGTATTTTTTCTGTTCAGCATATTGTTCTCTTTTCTCTTTTCCTTTTCCCAAACGATCTCCTTCTAATGTGAGACCTCTCAGGTGTCAGTTTCAAAAGATAACATGAATAGGATTTTTTTAAAAGTAAAATTTTCCTATAACTTTCCTTGAAGTTATTATCTTGGCTGATTTTTGGTCAGCTTTCCAGTGTACAGAAATCAATAGACTAACAAATATCTTCCTTCTGCATGATAAAGGAAGCCAGGTTTTCAGCAAAATATTTGAAATCTCATTCCTGAAAGCCCCATCTCTTTCACAAAATTAACTCCAAGTTTTGTGCAGTGTTAATTATGACATCCTACTTCCAAACTCTGTATCAGTTATATCTAATGTTTTTATAATATTTTTATAAAAAACAAAAAACATTGACTTTAACAAAATAGAAATATATTTTATCTTGCATTAAAAAAAACGTCTGGAAGGAATAGTTCAGGAACCTAGTTTTCTAGCTTTTGATCCATTATCCATAAGGTCATCCCAAGAGCCAGGATAGCTCCTGAGCTCTTGCCATCCTATCTATACACCAGTTATAAACAGGCCCCTGCTATTTGAATTAGTTGAATTAATTTTCTCAGAATTTTTACCCATAACTTCTTCTGTGAGTTTTTAATATGGTGTTTTGTAGAGAAAAAATAGGGTCTTTATATGTTTGTGCAAGGCAAATTTTAATGGCAGCAATTAATTATTTCAGGAAGTCATTGCCCCTATTTCCATTCTATCAGATATGATCATATGTGAAACTTTGTCACTGAGAGGTAAGCAGGATATGTGAAATCCAAGTCTGCCTTTCCTATATACATGTATGACATTAAGCCCTTTGTCTAGTTCTCTTTATCACTGAAATGGGCAGAAAAATGACTTTCTAACTTACTTAAAGTGAATATTTTAAAGTTAAAATGAGATAATTGATGGAAAATGTTTTGGAAAATAAAAAGTAGCATATACAATATTGGGGCAGCCTGGCTTATCTTAGAATCAAGGGGCTTATGCAACATTGGGTTTTCTAAGCAGAAGCTATCGTCTTTGGTGCTGCCCGCAACACCTGCAGCCAGTGTGGCTAAACAGGTTGGTTGCTACTTCAAAGGGCAGCAGAAAATTGAGGAAAGCAGGTGTTACAAGAATGAAGACTAACCCTAATCCAGAAATCCCTCATGGAAAAGCGGCCATAATAATGTCTTAGATCACTTTCTTGGACTGGATGGGTAAACCTTAATTTATTGTGTAAATTGTATTGTATTAAAGGATTTTTAAAATATAATGTCCGTGATTTTCTTAAAATAGCAACTTGCAAGAAGCTCACTAATTCCCAACAGCTCAGAATTAAGTATTTAAAACTCCTTGCAGAGAGAAAAAAAATCCCCAAAGATTAAGAACAAATACCTTATTCTCATAATTAAAGCAAAAGTGTAGCCTCTTAGAAAAGTAGTCACTCTGAAAGCACACACGCACGCGCACACACACACGCACACACACACACTATTATATCATCTCCTTTGAAATGACATCTGTTTAACCTCCATTTTCACAGGTGGAGAGAATTGGGGTCGAGATCTGAGACTGCCATTAGTGACAGCTGAATTTCCTCTGATTAAGCAGTGCTGTAGGGACTTTAGGAGTTCCTCTTCACTTGGGTCTCCTGTTCAGCACCTGGATAAGCTTATATTGCCTCGGTAACCAAGACAAAACCCTTTCTTAATGTTGAATAGGGTGACTGATGCTTATTGGTTATGACAGTTTGGGTGAATTGCGGTTTCTCTCATCATATAGAGGGGTTTCTCCGTTTTCTTTCTTCCGCTAAAGGGATTTTGTGAGGTACGTTTAATAATAAACTCTTAATAATCACCCATGTATGCAGAGAACTTGTTTCCCAACATTTTAAGCTTCCTTATATAATCCCCAGGCCCTTTGTGAGTTTTGTCCACTTTGAGGAAAGCCTTTGCATCTGTCGTAGAGGTAATTGCCAATAGTTCTTTGTTTTTTTGTTGAGACAGTCTCCTTTTTTAAAATGTGTTTATTTTTAACTGAAGGATAATTTGCTTTACAGTATTGGTTTGATTTCTGCCGTATATCAACATAAATTAGCCGTAGGTGTACATCTGTCCCCTCCTTTAGCCTCCCTCCCACCTCCCACCCTTTCCCACCCCTCTAGGTTGTTACCAAGCCCCAATTTGAGTTCCCCGAGTTATGCAGCAAATTTCCATGGTCTATCTACTTTACATACAGTAGAATATATGAAGAATATTGAGGGCAGGAGAAGAGGGTGTCAGAGGATGAGATGGCCGGATGGCATCACCAGTGCAATGAACATGAACTTGGGCGAACTTTGGGAGATGGTGAGGGACAGAGAGGCCTGGCATGCTGCAGTCCATGGGGTCGCAAAAAGTCAGACACAACTGGGTGACTGAACAACAACAAAGTGCATATGGAGAGAGTAACATGAAGCATATACACTGCCAATAGCTTTCAAAACACGTACAGGCATCCCTCGGTATCTACTGAACATTGGTTCCAGAAGCCCCCGTGGATATCAAAATCTGTGGATGCTCAAGTTTCTTATTTTTGTTGTTGTTGTTGTTTAGTCACTAAATCATATCCAACTCTTTTGCGACCCCGTGGACTGTAACCCACCAGGCCACTCTGTCCATGGGATTTTCCAGGCAAGTATACTGGAGTGGGTTGCCATTTCCTGCTCCAGAAGATCTTCCTGACCCAGGGATCAAACCAGTATCTCCTGCATTAGTAGGCAGGTTCTTTACCACTGAGTCACCAGGGAAGCCCAAGTCCTTTATATAAAGTGGTGAAATACAGCTGGTCCTCCGTATCCACAGGTTACATGTCCATGGATTTAACCAAACAAAACCCATGACTCTAGAATCCACAGATGTGGAGGGCCCACTGTACAAACTCTGTTACCCTGCGAATGGAACAATCCATGAATACTTTCATGATAATCAAAGGCCCCAGGCACTGAACTGGGTTTCTACCACTATACTGAGACTTGCTCCAAGTAACTTCTCTACTCCAGTAATATTTCCATCTCTAAAATGTTTTAGACTTTAAATATTTTACCGGGATATATCTACATGGGACTTGCTTGAAATTTCTTTTTAGAGAAAAACTTCTGTAACTTTTTTGCTAAAAGCAACATTGTGTTTTGTTACCATTGTTACCATAACTGTTAAAATTTGCTTTCTCCTTGCTTTTAGCTCTATGAGTACAGTGTCTTATATGGATGAACCTTGCCAGCCTGAAGATGCCTCTCGCTTCACAGTTCACATGGAAAACACTTACCAACTGGGTGTGTTATTTTATCACTCCTTCCTATTTAAAACTTCTAATTTCATGAGTGATATTTATTCAAAATAATATCTGACAACTGGCATCATCTTCAATACTGCCACAATATAAGGGATCTTAATTAATTGGGTAATTTGATATTGCTCTAATTTCTTCCTCTGCAAAATGGGGCCAGTACCTATTGTTTACTTTTTCTTTTTAATCAGTATTTTCTAAATACCAAGCAATTCATTGGCTGCAACTGAGGTGTAGTGCGTGGTACTATAAGAAGTTCATTGGGGTATCTCAAGGTTATCTTGTGGAGTTTTTTGTATCTACTTGAGTTAAATGAAACAGATAGACATTAAGATTTTATTGAACAAAACCAACCAAGATTGTTAATGGATGGAGAAAAAAGCCTTCAAGGCAAAAGCAAATGATTCCTGGTCCCCTGTTGACAGAGATGCTTGTCTTTTCCCAAAGAGATTTTGGGTCTTTGAAAACAAAAATCCTTGCACCTGCCCCTGAACGCCAGGTGGAATCCACAGTGACTATCATTCCCCCTCATGTTTTCTCACAGAACTACTTGTTTGCTCCAAATGTATACCTGCCCACTATTATCTGGATCTACATATAATTATTGCTGTGTAGAAATTCCACAGAGACTTACCAATAACCCAAGGAAGACGCAATGGGCCAGAGTGACTTAATCTGTGGCCGGTTAACCTCAAGAAAATTACAGACCATCAACACATCCCATTAGACCTTGTAGGCAGTTTTCTATGGTAATCCCCAAGATGACATGGATTGTAAAGCTCCATGATTAGCCTATCCACTGGTATTTTCACAGTGCCTATGGTAGACAGATAATATCCTGCCATTCAATATACCCTTATACTCCATCTGATAACCTTACCCAGTTTCCTTTGGGGAAGCACCACCACTGCCATTATTATCACTTTTGGTCCACAGCATCCTGCTGAAGCTGACCCTGGCTTCGGAGATGTAACAGTGACTGACCTGGGGATTTGGTCAAGGTCATCAAAGCCTGCCAGGGTCCAGCCCCAGCAGGATCCAGGGGTACCCTCAGGATGAACAGCGTCAGGGAGAGAGAGAGAGAGAAAAAGAGAGAGAGAGAGATGAAGAGAGAGAGAGACCAGACTGGGGGTGTGCAGCATAGTCTGGCCTTGCTTTATTTTTTACCGTAGCTTTTATACCCTAAGTTAGTACATTTCTAAGGGGAAGATAGTTTAACATTATATCAGCTTGTCCTTCATGAAACCAGGGTGTTTTCTGCATACTTCTTTGTTTATGAGGGTCTTGTACATTATCTTCTGGCCTTGGGGCCTATTAACATTTTATGCAAGTCAGGTGAATGTAAACCTATTTTTTGTTTCTTTGGTGATCTTAACAGAAAAGTTACAGTCTCATAGGGCAATAGTACAGCATGTCACAACATAGTAGAAGTATAACCTTGTTAACATAAAAGTCAATTCTTCTGCAGAAGTTGTCAGTTGAATTTATCTAAGGGGTTTACCCCACACAGACTCTGCGGCTTCAGTGAGGCAGCCTCTGCCTAGCACTCCTGGCTGACAATTAACAACCATCTCATTGTTACCACACTAGGGCTAAGCTCTTATTTTTCTAGATCTTTAACTATATTAACAATGGTTTCCACTGCACAACCTTAGCACATTAAGAGCAAAAACACAGCAAGCAAATGTTAACCCAATAACCACTTTTAGAATAATTTTTTGTGTGTTTTCTAATAGGGCTTCCTCACTCCCCGAAGGGCTCTATGTCTATTAGGGCCTTTATATGATCAGGTTCTTTATGCTGTTTTATGATTAGGGTATTATAAGCAGTCATGCATATTAGTAATAAGGGTATAGACGCATTTGCTAAACAAACTAGAATGCCAGCAAAGGAGTTTAAATTGAAACACTCCTTTCACCCTGGATAATCTCATAAAATACCACCACCCAGGAAACTTATTGATTAAAGTTCTAAATTGATTCTTATTTGGAAAGAAATCAGGGAAGGCCTTCTGCCTGTGTCACAGAAATTAGGGAGTAGTCTATTGAAGCAAGCATCAGAAAGACAGATATCATCTTTAAGGTGAGCGCTGGGGGCAGCTTTTCGGAATCCCTGAAAACCTGATCCGCCTTGCCTGTCAGGTTTTCTCCTCATGACCTTGTCATGGGTGGGATCTCGTGTGTTGGCTCCCGGCAAAAGCCTTTGAGAGTCAATTCAGAGAATATTGTTTGGGCTATTGAAGAAGTGGATCAGCCTCTGAAACCTGAAAGGTTGTAAGCTCTATGGCAGCTTTTGCCATCTTGCCCCCACACAAAGCCTGAGACCAAGTCCTAAATACCCTGTGTACTCTTAGACTTTTTATTTAGGCAAGTTATATTGGATGTCAGTATGGGTCAAGTTTTCTTGTAACTCAAAGATCTTCACCATTCAGTGCCTTCTAGCGCTGCATGCTAGAAGGATTTGAATCTGATTTCAACAAGATACAGCATTTGAAATACGAAGCCCCGCATTTCTTCAAAAATATGTGCTTTCATAACTTATTTCCTCAAATAAGCTAAATTGTCTCATCAGTTCTGAGTGCTGAACCAAGTTAGAAAAATAATTTTTAAAATACCTTAGCATAGAAAAAAATAGTTTCCATATTTCCTTTCAAAAAGTTGTGCAAATTATTCTTCTATGATTAGTCTTTTGTACTTGACAATCCATTTTATAAGGTTCCAGGTAGCTATTTTGTTAATAATCAAATATGTATTTCCACTTCTACTTGTTTCTGGGTTTATTTTGCATCTGAAAGGTACTCTGTGGGCCTTTGGCAAGACAGTAAATACTGTCTAGAAGAGTAAGAGAAATTTCAGTCACCAGTATTACTGTGTTTAAGTTTTCACATTCTACCCAATAATATGTGCATCACTTAAACATATCTTGAATGTTTAGAATGGTTGTCCTCCCTTTATCTGAGTAACTATAGCCACCAAAAATGAGATTAAACATGAGTATAATTAAAGAAAAAAGGAAAGGGAAGAATGAGAATATATTTCTTACAATTAAAAGCCCCTTATCTCTTCCCATTAATTGATTACTGAAACATGAGTACAGCAGAAAATACTGACTGCAGGGGCTGATGTACATGAGTCTGAATACTCGTTTTGCCCATTCCTAAATAAATAATGTTTGAGCAAGGTATTCAGCATCCTTGAACCTCAGTTTCTTCCTCCGTAAGTAGGGATCATAGGTCACACTTGGTTAGGGATACTATGAGAATTAAATATTGTATTTAAACTGCTTCCCATTCAGTATGTTATTGCCCCTGACTATAGAACATCACCTTCGATCACTAGGAAGAAAAGCCTTCCATGACATCCAATATAACTTCCTCTTGAGTATGGAATGAGTCCTCCACAGGACTTTCTCTGGAGCAGTGACTATAGAGGTACCAATTCACTGACTGTAATCCCCACATCACACAGGGCTGTAGATGGCCATCCTTGCTGACACATCAAGACAGGGCACCTGAGAATGCAGCCAATATAGTGAAAAATAGAACCGAGAGATGGCGAGAGAAAGACATTTGAGCTCAACTCCCATGAGATGATCAGACCCTGTCACCAGATGATTTGTTGGACAGAGAGCCTGCCAGTCTCTCAGTACTGACTTTGCTCCACCATATAGGGTCCTTCCCGCCTGTGGAGACCTAAACCATCTCCCGCCTTACACCATCGTCCATCCTGCTGCCTTCTGTCTGCTTGCAATGAAGAAGGAACAATAACAACAGCAACACTATAAAAAAGATCCAATGAGTAGTTTTTTGTGTGGCAGACCCACTGTTCTGAGTAGGTGGTGATTCTCATCACTATCCCAGTTTGGGAAGCTAAGACACAGATATGTTAACTAATCAAATTTTTATCTATTCTCTCTTAAATCTGTTTTTACAGATAAGTTTTCCTTTCTTTTCTCCATCCTGATCCTTCTTCAGATCTTTGCAATTTGATTTCTAAAAGCATTTTTTCCTCCTAAATTAGAAAAAAAATTGCTCTAGAAAGGAAAAAAAGTTTAGGCCTTTGCATTAGTTGACTCTGAAAGTTTTGGTAGCTTGTTTTGGAAGTCAGTGAGTGAGTGAAAGTCACTCAGTCGTGTCCAACTCTTTGGGACCCCATGGACTGTAGCCCGCCAGGCTCCTCTGTCCGTGGAATTCTCCAGGCAAGAATACTGGAATGGGTTGCCATGCGCCTCTCCAGGGGAGCTTCCCAACCCAGGGATCGAACATAGGTCTTCCACATTGCAGGCAGATTCTTTACCATCTGAGCCACTGAGAAGCCCATTTTGGAAGTCAAATGCTGATTATTGACTCTCTTTGCATCTCAGCATCCAAGCTTAAGTAAGACAATGGATGATTCTGCTGTATAGGGCCATGGTCACAAAGAAGTGAGAGAAGAAAAGTTTACTATTTAAGCTTTTTTTGGAATTGAATCTGGTTAATGAGATTTTTTAAAAATCTAAGGTAAGTGCAGAAAGGGCACTGGTGCAGCTGGACAGCAGGAGCTATTGGAAACTGGGAGCGGGTGCAGCCAGGACTCCATCTTTCTAGCCCTGAACTGTGTGTGGCTTCCTTCTCACTGTGAGAAACAGTTCCTGAGAGTCACATGTCTTAACTTTTGACTCCAAAAAGAGACTGACAACTTTTTTTTAACCTAGTTCTAGTTTAATATAAAAGTTCCGAGAAAGGATTCTAATTGGCCTAGCTTGGGGCAAGTCCACCCAGCGCCAATCAACCATGACCTAGACTTGGACTCAAAAGAGATGATGATCCTAAAGAACCACATGGTTAGGGTGGGAAGAGGACCAGTCCCTTCCATTTGGGAGACACTGTTCCCAAAGGACAGGGAGGTGTACCAGCTGGACAAGTACATGCACTGAATTTACTATTTTCTGAAAGGACCAGTGCTCCCCATGGGTGATACAGGTCAAGCTTCGGTAAATGTGATATGAATGCTTGGCAGGAGGGAATGAAAAGGAGAGGTACCAATCTAAAAGATATAATCTGTTTAATTTAGTCCAACCTGGTAGGAACATTTTTTAAAATTTTCAAACAGAAACAGAGAAACCGCCCTCACATTTAGCCTCATCTCACTATCATAAGCAAATGGAAACCTTCTAAAAGATCCACAGGACAATGACACAGTAGGTGTCTGCCCTGGGGGGGCTGGTGCTCCATCTCTGATCCCACAAAGCAAGAGCAATCAGGACCAGCC
The DNA here is from genome assembly GCF_910594005.1 of Cervus elaphus. NCBI lineage: Eukaryota > Metazoa > Chordata > Mammalia > Artiodactyla > Cervidae > Cervus > Cervus elaphus. Next base: position 99,548,825 of record NC_057834.1, on the reverse strand, counting down.
CTTCACGGGTTTATAACTGCTTGTCTCTCTCCTGTAGAGGGGAGAGGTTCCTGCTGACTAAATATTTGGGTTAATTATCATACTCATTGTCTCCGATGTCTTTATTTTACTTGTCCGGATTCATGGATTCATTTCCCAGGCTGATTTAAATTTAATTGAACAATTCCTATATAAGCATCACAATAAAAATACTATAAATTGAGCCCCAGGAGGTTGACCTAACTGAATTCTAGGTGCAGGGTGTCACCTTCTGGTTAATTTAGCCACTGGGAAACATCGGTGGGAAGTCAGAAGAAGAGAGGAGTGTGAATCCCGCCTAAGGTCTCACCTTGCGCTCTTTGCATCCATCAGCAGAAGGATGGAGGCTGCGTGGAGGGAGCCCTTTCCACACGGCTCTTCTGGGATCTCTCCTCAGGTTGGGATGAAAGTAACACCTTCTTTTTCACCAGCTGAGGAAGCTGGCACATTCCTTCAAGATTCCCTGCATCCTGGTCAGACCTCCCTAAGGAGTCTGTTTATTAAATCCTCTAGGAATTGTCCTAACTTTAATGTGCAATATATTTCCTTAGACCCTGACTGATACAGTCATTGAAAATAAACACTTAAAAGATACTGATGACTATTGAAAATAGAATTGGGTAGAATTCTTCATCCATGTCAACTCAGCAAATAATGATCAAGCCTTTGTATACTGGGCCCTGGGCATATGAACATGTTATTCAATGACAGAGGTTAGTGATAAGGTTAATATTCCTGGGGGGTGCAAGTAAGATTCCTGGGGTGCAGGATAAGATGCAGCTAAAGCTGTTGCTCTGAAAGTGGGCTAAATGTAGTTAAGAAGTTAAGCTCTCAAGTCAGATAAACCAGGAAGGTACATCTCAACCCTGACACTGTGCGATTCTAGGTAAGTTAGTCAATATATTTAAACATCTGTTCTCCCCTCTGTGAAATGGAGGTAACAATAAGATTTACCCCCAGAGATTTATTGGAAGATTATACATATAAGGTAATAAAGTACTTGTCACTGAGGGGCTTTCCTGGTGTCTCACACAGTAAAGAACCTCCAATGCAGGAGACCTGGGTTCAACCCCTGGGGTTGGGAAGATCCTCTGCAGAAGGAAATGGCAACCTCCTCCAGTATTCTTGCCTGGGAAATCCCATGGAAAGAGGGCTTCATGGGGTCACAAAGAGTCGCATGTGACTGTGCAACTAACACACACACTATCACAGTGGCTGGCATGTAGAAAATGCTCAAGAAGAGTAGCTATTATTTGTACTATGGCTATTATCTAGAAAATGTTTAATTCTATTTAAATTCAGAAATCAGACCTTGAACATTTTTTTCTGACTTTAGCATTGTGTTAGACCTTGAGGAAGATAAAAACATAATCTTGTTTACCAGCTCAGAGAAGAAAGGTAAGGTAAGCCTTGGCAATTATCAGCTGAATTAGGAGCCGCAATAGCAGTGGAGACCCAGAGCATTGGGAATATAGAGAAGAGAGAGGTAATTTTTACCTGAGGAGAGGAGGAAGGCTAACTGGAGAAGATGTATGAGCTGGCCTTGAAACATGAGTGGGTATTTCTCGAATGAACAGGATGGGGAAGAGTGTTGCATTTTGAAAGAAGAGCAAATGGACACAAGCACTCTTGAAAGAACAGATAAACTCCATGAAGCTGGAGCAGCAGTCATGTGAAGACCTGTGGTGGTTGAAGAAGAAGCTGTAGGATGGATAGGAGCTGAACTCTAGACTTTGCCAAGGAAAACACAGTGGTAACATCTGGGTGTTACAACTCCAGTTGTAGTGTTACAGAGAGATTGGAGGTAGGGAACTTAAGAGCTGGGGGTCAGTTAGAAAGATGTTAAGACACTGAAATAAGTTATTAGCCTTGGGAACTGGTGGAGGCTTCCCAGGTGGCACAGTGGTAAAGAATCTGCTTGCCAGTGCAGGAGACACAAGAGATAGGGGTTAGATCCCTGGATCAGGAAGATACCCTGGAGTAGGAAATGGCAACCCACTCCAGTATTCTTGCCTGGGAAATCCCTTGGACAGAGGAGCCCTTTAATGAAGGGCTGCAGTCCATAGACTCCCAAAGAGTCAGACACAACTGAGCGATTGAGCATGCAGACAGTGGGAACTGGGAAGGAGGGTACATTCAATGTCAGACTCCATGGTACTGAACACACTCTTGAGGTATCTGGTAAACAGATGAATCCCGTCTTCTTGTCCTCTACCAGAGAATTTGACTGGAAATCTTATTGGGACCACTTTCTTTCCTTCAATAGAGGCAACCCAGAAGATTAAATGTCTCCATGTTTTGATATTCTTTTGATTAAGCTATGGCATGGGCAGATATGATTTGAAATTACGTCTTTGAAAGAAATTTTGTCTCTATTTTCAGGTCTGACCAAACATTTTCCTGTGGTCATTGTCAATCATATTCTGAAAGATGTGTTAACTACCTACCTACAAGAAGAACAGTATGAACCGGAACTCTGCAGACAGATGACTAAAACAATTTCTGAGGTATATGTGTGATTTCCTAAAGTGTTAACTATGACTAGAATATTTGCTGAAAGCACAACCCGCCTATTTTAATGAAAGCAATTAATTTGCAGTAGCAGTAAAACTGTTTATTTTCATCTTATGAAAATATTTATTAGGTCATAGTCCATGTGTGTCTGTGTGTGTAAAAAGCCTTTGTCTAAAACAATTATTATGTGCATCACTTGCATGTATTCTGTTTTAAAAATGTATGAAACTGCCCCATTTATTTTAAAAATGTTATTATAAAAGATACAATATTTTAATGATCACTTTCTCTTTCCCAAAGCACCTTCTTTGAAGTGAAGTGAAAGTCGCTCAGTCATGTCTGACTCTGCGACCCCATGGACTCGTCCATGGAATTCTCCAGGCCAGAATACTGGAGTGGGTAGCCTTTCCCTTCTTCAGGGGATTTTCCCAATCCAGGGATCAAACCCAGGTCTCCCGCATTGCAGGTGGATTCTTTACCAGCTGAACCACAAGGGAAGCCCAAGAATACTGGAGTGGGTAGCCTATCCCTTCTCCAAAGCACCTGCTTTGCATGCCATCAAATAAAAACATTGGGGCCTTTAAAAACATTTCTATTTTTATCAACTAAAGTGCTGGCACTCCATAAAATTTTCTTTCTTTTTCATTATAATGTATCTAATAAGCATTCACAATTAGTCATATTACAGGAGACTTCAGATGTATAGTCCCTTAATTAGACATGAACAAGATGGTATAATTGTAATGCCAACATTCTTTGAAGGGAAGCCATTTCAACATAGATTTTCCAAGAACACAATAAATGCATTGAAAGCTCTGTTCTCTGGATTATTATTTTGCCACGTGCCTTAGAAAAGGTAGGTTTCTCACTGGGACTATCATTTTGTCCCTCTATGTCCTGTCTTGTCCTTGAAGGAAATTATAGCTACCTTTCTATAGCAATTACTGAAAGGATCCACAAGGTATCGTGCCATTTTCTTCAATTAGATCCACTATATTTATGAGAAAAATTAAGGCTTTTAAACTTCAATGTGACTAAGTGAGGACCTTTTGTTTTTCCTTTTAATTTCTAGGTTATTAAAGCCCAGGTAAAGGACTTGATGATCCCACGATATAAGCTAATTGTGATCGTCCACATTGGACAACTGACGGGCCAGAGCATACTGATTGGAAGCAGATGCCTTTGGGATCCTAAAAATGATGCCTTTGCATCTTTCATTTTCAGAAATTCTTCTCTCTTTGCTCTTGCAAATGTCTACACAGTTTACTTTGAATGATTGAAAACAAATTCTAGTTCATACTCTTTAAATCAAGATATAAGGTATCTATGTACACAAGTTTCACTGCCCAAACATTAGAGAAAGACACAACACTAATATTTCAAACAATTGGAAGTTTGCAGACTTTTTCATACTCTTGTAAGAATTAGGGGAGAGAATATGGCACTAGAAAGAATCTTGTTTATCCAAAGGAGAAATGAAATCTTGGTTCTCCTGGATTGTTTTTTCATAGACATAGATTCTTATTACATATTACTTTGTGTACTAATTATTTTAATTATGCTTTCATTAGAGAGTTAGAATTCCCTCCATTGTTTTTTAATGAGGAACTTTTTTAAAAAAATATGGTTATATACCCTGACCAATAAATGACGGTAGACTATCCAATATGGTATACACAAATGATCAATGTTACTATTCTCAGCGCTGCATATAAAAGAATACTGGTTTTCATCTTGCACTTAATAAATTGAGCAGCATTCATTAACTGCAATTTTTGTTATATGTACCTGACAGTTGAAACTGCTGAGGTAGAATTAATGATTTCATAACAATTATTGTAGTCCCACAGGACTGCAAGCTAAAACTAGAAGCTCTTGTGGGCTGCCTGCACTTTACAAAATTGTGGGAGAACTGAATATTAGCTCTTCAATAATGGCAACAACAAATGAACAAAGGCTTTTTAGCACACTGAGGAAGAGGTTGTGATATTAAATATACATGATGCTTAATGGTAAGTGTGTCTGTAACACATAAATTCATGTATTGGAAAGAGACACTGCTTTTAAATATACACTGCCTGATATACCTTTGAATAGCTTTTCCTGCTAACAAACTTTTACACAAAATATATAGCTGGCAGCTTAACAAATAAAACATGTGTATTTACTGTTTTGTTCCTATGAATTTAATACTAAAGTGACCCAGTGTGGTTTTGAATGGATGGCACTAAAATTTATAGGGCTGCACTAGCTTATTATTCTGTGGGTTAATGTAGCTTGTCCCATGGATCATTTATTTTTATGGGGCTTTCAGCCCTTTGTATGCATGTAAAAGTGTGAGTGGCGTTGTTCTTGGATGGTAAGTGGACCGCCTAGAGGACATTTGTTAAAGGTTAAAGACGAATTGTACACATATGGAGAAAATTAGCAACTCTATACTCCTAAGGAAAAAATGATGTGTAATTCATATCAAAACGAATTTAACAAATGGGCAAGCAGTCAATGCTTTATAGTTATGTACTGATGTCTTATTTTTCCCTCAAGACAATGCATATGTTTTAAGTGTACTTTTAAAATCCCTTTTCTTCTCTTTGTTCTGGCGTTTAAGGTAGCATTTCAAAATGAGTTCGTCAGTTTTCATTGTCTTTTTCTGTTAGTGCCTTAGTGGGAATACGTCTGTATAATAATTTATCACAACCAAGATTTGGCAATCTCCATAGCCAGTTTGGAATCTGCATTAGATCATTAAGTATAGTACTTAAATGAATTTTCTATTTTCTTTGCCCATTTATGAATATCTCCCCTCTTAGAACAATAGCAGGGGAAATCATACAGCAATTTTGCATAAATAAATCATATGAAGAAAATTTTGTTTAGTATATAGGAAGTCCACTATAAAAATTGCCTTATTTTTTAGTTATAAAATCTCAACCATGAGGTAATTTCTTACCATCTGTCCTAGGCTGTATTAGGATTCAAAACCTTACAACATGATGGCAGTTAAAAGCAAAAAAGGAAGCAGTTTGCCAGCATATTGCCATATACTGTAATTCAGATAGTCAGTGATGAATTTTAGCAATTATATAACAACACAAGAACATATAACAAAAGTTCACTAATTGTGACTATCTTGGAGGAATGCTGGTTAGTAAAAAACAGTTTTGTGATGGGAACTTTTGATAGATGTGTCAGCTAACACCTCTTCCAATCTATAAATGTATCAAGTTAACAATTTGTTCACCTTAAATTTATACAATGTTGTGTCAATTGTATCTCAATTTTAAAATGAACATTTAAAAAATAAAGAAATGACACTAAATGTGAGGGAATTGTTTTACTTTGAAGCCCACTGAACTTTCTGGGTATTTTTCTTCTCAATAGACATTCCTAAAGTGCCATCCCTGCCTCACGGCCTGCACTTATGCTCATCCCCACCTTAGAACACCCTCCCTAGACTACAGAAGCTTCCTGCACTTTTCAGCATTAAACTCGGGTCTCACCTTTTCTCTAAATCCTTCTCCATTTATTCTTCCCTCACATTATCTCTCTTCTTTCACCGCCATCATAGCTGAGACCCTGATTCTCCTCTAACTGATTTTTGAATGAGTTTTTTTCACTTACTGTATTGAAAACATCTTGAGTATGTGGACCACATATCCTGACACCATCTAACAATAAAATGTAATAACCTGAACTTTTCAAGCAAGAATCATGTACACTGATACTACTGTACTACATAATTACCAATCAAAAAGGTGATAGTAACACAGAGTTCAACCCTAGAAGAACTAGGATACTCTAGGGGTGATAACTACACAACTGACCACAGTCAAGTCTAGAATATGTTTTCATAAGGAAAGTCCAAAATATCTTTATATGATTAAAGGAATCAAGAAAGGCTTCATGAAGGAAGAAGCACGTATCTAGACTGTGAAGGTGACAAGTAGAATTTCAACAGACACAGAAGTTCAGAATACAGAAAGAAGTCTAGACTGAATAAAACACAGTGTTCATGAAGATAAGTGGTCAAAACTAAGACTGATATCCTGAAAGCCTGAGTAAGAAAATGGCAGACCATGGGTAGCTATCAAAGGCTTTTCGTTAGGCTAACAACTGACTCTTTAAGATGAATCCATCAGTAAAGAGCAGGAAGACCACTTAGGAGAGGTAAGAGGTAATGAGGGGCTGAGCTCTGCAGTGGCATTGAAATTTAAAGGAGAGGACAATTGTATGAACATTTCAGGGACTAAGTCTACATGATCAGGAAAAGAGGAAAGAGTCAGAGCTGACTAAGACAAAGTGACAAGGCAATTAAAAGTTTCAAGCTCTGATGTTGATATAGTCAAGTCTGAATCCTACCATTCCAGCCAACAGTTAAGTGATCCTGAGTAAATTACTAACCACACTAAGCTGCAGCTTCCCCATCTTAATGTAGTGATAGTGCTGGTACCTACCTCACAGGGTTTTGGTGAGAATTAAATCCATACATTTATGAAGCTCTTCACAGCCCCAAACCTGAAAGGAAGCCCTATGATTATAGCTCCTGTGATTGCAATTGAAAGTTTGAGTCTGAGTAACTCAGTGATCAATGCGAAGAAATAGATGAAAAATAGTTTCAAGGGAGTAGATCTGATAGACAAAGTGCTTAAGGAACTATGGATGGAGGTTTGTGACATTGTACGGGAGGTGGTAATCAAAACCATCCCTGAGAAAAAGAAATGCAAAAAGGCAAAGTGGTTGTCTCAGGAGGCCTTACAAATACCTGAGAAAAGAAGAGAAGCTCAGGGCAAAGGAGAAAAGGAAAGATATTCCCATTTGAATGCGGAGTTCCAAAGAATAGCAAGGAGAGATAGGAAAGCCTTCATCAGTGATCAGTGCAAAGAAATAGAGGAAAACAATAGAATGAGAAAGACTAGAGATACCAAGGGAATATTTCATGCAAAGATGGGCACAATAAAGGACAGAAATGGTATGGACCTAACAGAAGCTGAAGTTATTAAGAAGAGGTGGCAAGAATACACAGAACTATATAAAAAAGATCATCATGACCCAGATAACCATGATGGTTTGATCACTCACCTAGATAGAGCCAGGCATCCTGGAATGAGAAGTCAAATGGGCCTTAGGAAGCATCACTACGAATAAAGCTAGTGGATGTGATGGAATTCCAGTTGAGCTATTTCAAATTCTAAAAGATGATGCTGTGAAAATGCTGCACTCGATATGTCAGCAAATTTGGAAAACTCAGCAGTGGCCACAGGACTGGGAAAGGTCGGTTTTCTTTCCAGTTCCAAAGAAAGGCAATGCTCAAGAATGTTAAAACTATTGCACAATTGCACTAGCAAAGTAACACTCTCAAATGATAGCAAAGTAATGATCAAAATTCTCCAAGACAGGTTTCAACAGCATGTGAACTGTGAACTTCCACATGTTCAAGCTGGATTTAGAAAAGGCAGAGGAATCTGAGATCCAATTGCCAACATCCGTTGGATCATAGAAAAAGCAAGGGAGTTCCAGAAAAACATCTATTTCTGCTTTATTGACTATGCCAAAGCCTTGCACTGTGTGGATCACAGCAAAGTGTAGAAAATTCTTCAAGAGAGAGGAATATCAGGCCACCTTACCTGCCTCCTGAGAAATCTGAAGCAACAGTTAGAACTGGACATGGAACAATGGACTGGTTCCAAATTGGGAAAGGAGTACGTCAAGACTGTGTATTGTCACCCTGTTTATTTAACTTATATGCAGAGTACATCATGTGAAATGCCAGGCTGGATGAAGCACAAGCTAGAATCAAGATTGCTGGGAGAAATACCAATAACCCCAGATACACAGATGACACCACCCTTATGGCAGAAAGTGAAAAAGAACTAAAGAGCCTCTTGATGAAAGTGAAAGAGGAGAGTGAAAAAGCTGGCTAAAAACTCAACATTCAAAAAAGTTAAGATATGGCATCTGGTCTCATCACTTCATGGCAAATAGATGGGGAAACAATGGAAACTGAGACAGACTTTATTTTGGGGTCTCCAAAATGACTGCAGATGGTGACTGCAGCCATGAAATTAAAAGCCGCTTGCTTCTTGGAGGAACAGCCATGACCAACCTAGACAGCATATTAAAAAGCAGAGATATTACTTTGTTCACAAAGGTCCATTTAGTCAAAGCTATGGTTTTTCCAGTAGTCATGTATGGATTTGAAAGTTGGACTGTAAAGAAAGTTGAACTTGATTATTTTGAACATTGGTGTTAGAGAAGACTCCTGAACACAGGAGAAGAAGGGGATGACAGAGTACGAGAATGTTGGATGGTATCGCCAACTTGATGGACATGAGTTTGAGCAAGCTCCAAGAGTTGGTGATGGACAGGGGAGCCTGGCATACTGCAGTCCATGGGGTCACACAGTGTCGGACATGACTGAGTGACTGAACTGAACTGAACTCAACTCAACTCAATCAATGGTCCTCATAGCAAAAATAAATGCAGCAGGAAGAATTAAGGCTAAAATACTAAATTTGATTTTGCACTTGTTGAATTTAAGTTAATATAACATTCAGTTGTAGATTGCCTAGGGCAGCTGAAAAAGTGGGGCTGAAGCTGAGCTACAACAAGGTGAGAAATTTAGACTTGGCGGACATCCAAATCGGGACCTAATATCTTCCTCCTGCTTTATAAAATATTCATTAGCAGCTGCAGCAAGTATAGTCAGTACTAGTTGCAAATTACCGAATGTTCAGTTAACTCTAGGAATGTCAGCAGGAAACTTTCCCAAAAATCAATAGAGAAAAATTTTCCCCAAACAAAAATTAACTGATACCTTCCTTTTTTTCTTCATTAAAAGAAAAAAATTCTATATGATCTGATGCTGTTGTCATACATCACAAGAAATACAATGATTCAGTCCTAAATACATTGGCACCTTAAATGGAAGGGTCAATGCTATCATCTGCTGTCATCGTTAGTAAAAAAAAAAAAAACTTAAAGAAAACACATAATAAAAGGCCCTTACAACAGAGTCCAACAGATTACATGTCAGGTAATTGAGCTATCTCAGCTCATTGATTTTTTTAAAAAAACTCTTGGGAATTATCCTATGGATAGGTTGGCTTACGCTCCTCCACCCCGCCAAAAAAACCAAAAACAGTTGAGAAATCAGAATTTTAAATCTAGCCATTTTAGAGAATGAACATCTTCCTTCTTGGCATCATGACTTGACCATCTTTCTAGACATTATCAAAAAATGCATTAAGAAAACTCAATATTAAATAGCATTGATAATCTACTACACTTTTGTGCTCCTGAAGTTCTTAAAGAAGTGGCCTGCACCACTACATCTGGCTTCCTCTGCTGCTTTCACTTTCACCTCCTGCAATCAGGATCTCAGCCCCAGCAGTACATTGCTTTCCCGAACACCAGAAGTGGTCCCCCCCGACCCCGCCCCAGTCAAAGGCACCAACCTTTCCTCCAGCTGCATTCCGCCTCAGCTCTCCTATGAATTCATTTCTTTTGAGCCGCAATGTGAATAGGTTTGTTTATTTTAAATCACAGATTTCACAGACATGAATCTCATTTTTGCTTCTAGACTTTACTAGCTGTTTGGCTTTGGGCAAAGTGGCTACTGCCTGGAGCCTCAGCTTTCTCAAAGGTAAAAATGATTGTAATAAGGATTGCTACTTATTACAGATCAACAGTGATCACTGCTTCTGTTCTTGTCATGAAGACTAAAAGGGAAAGTGTATATAAAACATCTGACCCATCACAGAAAGCTCACTCTCCACCCCCGACTTCTTTGTGCAGAATCTGTTTTCCTAAAGAAAGGAGCATATGTTTTAAAAATTTCTGCTCTCCCAAGTCTTGGCTATTGCGAATAATGCTGCTATGAACATAGGAGTGCATGTATCTTTCGAATTGTAGTTTTGTCTGGATATATGCCCAGGAGTGGGATTGCTAGATCATATGGTAATGCTATTTTTAATTTTCTGAGTAACCTCCATATTGTTTTTCACAGTGGTTGCACCAACTACATTCCTACCAACGGTGTAGGAGGGTTCCCTTTTCTCCATACCCTCTTAAGCATTTGTTATTTGCAGGCTTTTTAACAATGGCCATTCTGACGGGCGTAAGCTAGTACCTCACTGTAGTTTTGAGAGGATATGGTTCATATATACAATGGAATACTACTCAGCCATAAAAAGAACAAAGTAACACCATTTGCAGTGACATGGATGCAACTAGAGATTATCATACTAAGTGATGTAAATCAGAAAGAGAAAGACAGATACCATATGCTATCACTTAAACGTGGAATCTAAAATGTGACACTGGTGAACTTATCTATGAAACAGAAACAAAAATCAGGGACATAAAGAGGTTGCCAAGGGGAAGGGAGGTGTGAGAGGGTTTCACTGGGAGTTTGGGATGAGTAGATGCACACTGGTATATATAGAATGGATAAATAACAAGGTCCTACTGTATAGCACAAGCTTTCCATTTGGAACAGTGGTAAAGGATCCATTTGCCAGTGTAGGAGATGTAGGAAACATAGGTTCTACCCCTGGGTCTGCAAGATCCCCTGGAAGAGGAAATGGCAATCCACTCCAGTATTCTTTCCTGGAAAATCCCAAGGACAGAGGAGCATGGTGGGCTACAGTCCATGAGGTCACAAAAAGTTGGACATGACTGAGCAACTGATGTATAACACAGGGAATTATATTGAACTTCCCGTGATAAACCAAAATGGAAAAGAATATGACAAATAATGTATATATATATGTATGTGTGTGTGTGCATGTGCGTGTGTGAGTGTGTGTTTATATGTATAACTGAGTCATTTGCTGTATAGCAGTAGGTAACACACTTTAATTCAACTATACTTAAATTTTTTTAAAAAATTAAAAAGAAATCAGGAGTCCCCAATCCCTGGGCCATAGACCAATACTGATCCACAGCCTCGGAACTGGGCCACACAGCAGGAGGTGAGTGGCAGGCAAGTGAAGCTTCATCTGCCACCCCCCTACACTCGCATTACTGCCCGAATCATCTCCCCCAACCAGTCCATGGAAAAATTGTGTCCTATGAAACCAGTTGATGAAAGTGAAAGAGGAGAGTGAAAAAGTTGGCTTAAAGCTCAACATTCAGAAAACTAAGATCATGGCATCCGGTCCCATCACCTCATGGCAAATAGATTGGGAAACAATGGAAACAGTGACAGACTTTATTTTGGGGGGCTCCAAAATCATTGCAGATGGTGACTGCAGCCATGAAATTAAAAGACACTTGCTCCTTGGAAGGAAAGTTATGAGCAACCTAGATAGCATATTAAAAAGCAGAGACATTACTTTGCCAACAAAGGTCCGTCAGGTCAAGGCTGTGATTTTTCCAGTGGTCATGTACGGATGTGAGAGTTGGACTGTGAAGAAAGCTGAGTGCCGAAAAACTGATGATTTTGAACCGTGGTGTTGGAGAAGACTCTTGAGAGTCCCTTGGACTGCAGGGAGATCCAACCAGTCCGTCCTAAAGGAAATCAGTCCTGAATATTCATTGGAAGGACTGAGGATGAAACTGAAACTCCAAAACTTTGGCGACCTGATACAAAGAACCGACTCATTGGAAAAGACCCTGATGCTGGGAAAGATTGAAGGCAGGAGTAGAAGGGGACGACAGAGGATGAGATGGCTGGATGGCATCACTGACTCAATGGACATGTGTTTGGGTAGACTCCGGGAGTTGGTGATGGACAGGGAGGCCTGGAATGCTGCAGTCCATAGGGTTGCAAAGAGTCGGACACGACTGAGCAACTGAACTGAACTGAACTGATGCAACCAGTTCCCAGTGCCAAAAAGGCTGGGGACCATTGGATTAAATGGGATCAAAAGGGTGAGACCTAATCTGATAGAATTTGTGGCCTTATAAGTAGAGGAAGAGAGATGATACTTTCTCTCTCTCTTTTTCTCTCTCCTTTTTCATGACCACACATTGAGGCTATAGGAGGATATAGGGAGAAGATGGCAGCCTGCAAGTTGGGAAGAGAGCTCTCACCAGAACCTGACCTGCCAGACCTTCATCTGAGCCACCAGAACTATGAGAAAATGAATCTTTGTTTTTAAGGCATCCAGTCTATGGCGTGTTGTTATGACAAGCTGAGCTAACTAATACAATTTCACATAATAATAAAGGATATAGTTCATAAAGAAGGTAATCATCATGCTAAGTTGCTTCAATCACATCCAACTCTGTGCAACCCTATGGACCATAGCCCACCAGACCCCTCTGTCCATGGGGTTCTCCAGGCAAGAATACTGGAGTGGGTAGCTGTGCCCTCCTCCAAAGAATCTTCCCAACTCAGGGATGGAACCTGCATCTCTTACGTCTCGTGCCTTGGCAGACGGGTTCTTTAGCACTACAATCATCAAATTTTGTACATCAAATAACAACAAGAAAAGCAGTATTGATATAAGCAAAAGCAGATTTCAAAGTTTAAAAGTATTAGATGAAACAAAGAAAAATAATATTTATTAGTAGAGATGGAAATTGAAGGGGGGTTTAACAACAGCAAATCTTTATCTACCCAATAATCACAGTCATATATATAAAACGTAAAAATTCCTAAAAATAAAAAAACTGATAAATTGTGATTAAATTAGGAGATTTTAGTATTTATTGTATAGAATCTTTAAAAAGGCAAAACTAATGAAGGTATGGAGAATTTTAATAATTTCTTTAAAAACTTGATTTAGCAGTTACATGTAGAGAGAATGACTTACACTAAAATAGAGAATACATATTTTCATCTAATATGTTAGGTCAGTGTTTGGGATTGAATTGTGTCCCCAAAAGATACGTTAAATTCCTAGCCTCTGGTACCTGTGAATCTGACCTTATTGGGAAATACAATCTTCACAGATACCATTAAAATGTAAGTTAACATGAGAGTATATTGGAATAAGGCGGTCCCTTAGCTTTCATGAATTATGTCCTTGTAAGAAGAGGAGAAAAGTCACAATTCAGCCCATGCAGAGAGGAGAACCCCATGTGGCAACAGAGGCAGAAATTAGAGTCATGTATTTACATGCCAAAAAATGTCAAGAACTGCAGACAACACTGGAAGCTGAAAGAATGACTTGGAACAGATGCTCCCTCAGAGACCTCAAAGTGCAAGGCCCTCATGGTACCTTGATCCAGACTTTAGCTTCCAGAACTACAAGAGAATAAATGCCTGCTCTTATAAGCCTCTCAACTTGGGCAATTTATTACAGCAGCCCTCAAAACAGTTAGCTTCCCCAGAACAGGCTCTGAAACATTGAGGAAATGTTTTGAGGAGGAAGAGAGAAAGGGAAACAGGAAAGGAAGGAGCTAAGTAAACACACCTTGATACTGGGAAAGATTGAAAGCAAAAGGAGAAGCGGGCGGCAGAGGATGAGATGGTTGGATGGCATCACTGACTCAGTGGACATGAGTTTGAGCAATCTCAGAAAGATAGTGGAGGACAGGGAAGGCTGGCATGCTGCAATTACATGGGGTTGCAAAGAGTCGGGCGTGACTGAGTGACTGAAAAACAACAGACAAACGTGTTCTCGGCTGGAGTCTAGGTTCAGCCTGAGCCCTGGAGCAGGAGGGGCACCACATTGCTGTTCTGCTTTGACAAAAGGGGGTTAGCCCTTTGTCCTCTGTGTAAGTCCGTCATTCATTACACGCTGCTGATGACTGAGTAGGGGAGGGAGGACAGAGAGAGGGGCACATAACCTCCTTAGTGAGACAGCCCCATTTGGCTAGGGCCATTCTCTAAAAAAGGGATACCTGTGAGCTGTTAACAGCCAATACTCACACAGTCAACTATATATTCTGTGCCTGGACATTTTTTTTTTACTGTTTTGGCTCCTAGAAAAACTTAAATAAATTCTAAAAATTAGAGAATTTACAGACCTTAATCTTTGATAATAAACTTCTAAATTTACAAATCAATAATTAATCATTGCCTATTAAAACAGAATTGTATTATTTTGAAATCATGAAACACTCCAAATGATTCCTGAGTCAAAGATGAAGACAAAACTAAAACTGAAAATAATTTAGAACATAGTAAGAAGGTGAATGCTTCATAATCAAACCTATAGCTGAAGAAATACTCAGAAGTACATTTTTAGACTTACATACGCTAGTGAAAAAAAAAGAAAAGAAACAGTATTAGTAATTAAGAAAACATTTCACAACAAACAAAACAAAGGGGAAATTTCTACAGACAAAAATATGAAATATGAAATAAAAAGTTAAAAGCTAATAAAATATTTTCTTTCAAAAGACTAACAAAATAAAAGCATTTTTCTCTTATCAACTATCAGCAAGCTGGATTAAGGGGGAAATAGAACATAAATATATAATATTAAAATATATATATATGATTATTTTATTCATTCAATTGAAATATACTTATTGATTAGAAACTGTGTATCAGGAAGAAAGAGAAAATAGTGATGAGCAGTGATTCTTGTACTATAGATTATGTACACTGAAGTACAAATAAATGCTCATAATATGATCAGAATTTGTGTGTTAACTGAAACCAAGGACATATACTATAAAGGAAAGCCTAGTGATTGCTGTCATGCAAACTCCAGAAGAAATTCTGAGTAATGACTAACTACGTAGCTTAATCCTCAAAATGATAAGACTATCTGAAAAGGTCAATATCTATAAAGGAAACTAGAATAGTAAAGATTTATCATGTAAAAAATGCCCTCCAGCAAAAAGATAAGATATTTTGAAGAATTTATGCCAATAAATTCAACAACTTAGACGAAATGGATAAATTCCTTAAAAAAACACAATCACTAAATTTGTTCCAGAAAAAAATACATAAAAATCTTAATATTTCTGTATCTGTAAAATAAATTGAGTCTGAAATTTCAAATCTTTCTACAAAGAAAATGCCACACCCTGATGACTTTGCTAATGAAACCTCCAAACATTTAAAGAGAAATACCAGGCTTAAAACATTCAGAAATTAGAAAAGGAAGGAAGAAAGGGACAGAGGAAGGAAGAAATTTTTCCAGCTCATTTTATAGGGCTAACTTAACCCTGATATCAAAACCACTTATTATTACAAAAAAGAAAATTATAGCAAAATACAAGTTTTTAAATGAAAATACATGCAAAAATACTAAGCAAAATTTTAGCAAATAAAATTCAGTGATGTGTAAAAATCAACAATATATTATTAACTGAATTTGTTCCAAGAATTCATAGGTGTACAAATAAGCAAAAATGTACTTAAAAGTTATACACTTTATTGTATATGTATTATGCTTCAGCAAAATTTTTAAATGTCACCAGGCAAAACATATTATAGCTGTTTTTCTTCCAAATGTCTAAGGAACAGGTGATGCTTTCATTTTATGAAGCTATGTTAACTTTCATTGACAAACTTAGAGACCAATTTTATTTGTGAACACAAATTTAAAAATTCTAAATAAAAGATTAACATATTTAGTCCTTCTGAGTATTGAAAAACTATTGCACTATGATTATATAGATTTGAGAAATTTCAACATAAGGAGGGCTATCACTATAATTCTTCACCTTAACAAAAGAGAAAAAATATTATATGATAAAGTTAAATAGATATTTGATAAAATTTAGAAGCCAATTATAACAAAATAAGTCCTTAAGCTTTATGTAACAAAATAAAACTCTTTAAGTGATCAACAATATTATTTCTATACATGCATATGCACATATGCACATGTAAAGACTATTATTTGTTTATTATTTTATTTATATTTGAATAGCAAATGTCATATTGAATAAAGAATGCTGAAACCATTTCTAGTAAAATCAGGAACATGAAAGACATATCTACCACTATCATCATCATTAAAAATTCTTATAATGATCATCTCTCCATTAAGGCCTTCCCTAGCTACTATGTCTAAAATTCAGTCCTCACCCTCATTCCAAGCCTTTCTGTCCCCTTTTTATACTTTCTCTTCAGCCTCTGTCATTATCTAATATTATCTAATATTTATTATCTAATAATAATAAATATCTAATATTTATTATCTAATATTATCTAATATTTCTTATATGTCTGTCTTACTTAAGAATATACATTTTATCTGTATTATTGACAGGTATATCCTTAGCACCCACACAATGCCTGTTCATTACCCTCTCAATAAATAATTTCTGCATAATGAGTTATGTAACAAGACAAGATTATGAAACAGTAAGCTTAAATATTGGAAGAGACAAAATTAACTTTTTTAATTAGTAGATGATAATATTAAATACCTAGAAAACCCAGCATAGACTTATAATGTAACCATTAAATTTAATAAAATAATTAGACAAGGTGGCTGGAGATAGTATACAAAATCAAGATTTTTTTTCTTTGTATTGTAACATGCATTTAGAAAAGACAATGGGGCAAATGTCTCATTCACGGGGACAAATGAAAATTGCAAATACAAAGGTAACATAAAATTAAAAAGTAATATAAAAAGACAGAACCTAATAATAAAAATTTTTAAAGAAATAAAACATTATATTACTTTAGTAATATATTTTAGATAGGAATTATTAATATCTTACAATATTAAAGTTTTCTATATTAGTATAACTTTAAAACAATTCAAAATATAATTCCAATTTTTTTGGAAATTGGATTATAAAATTCATATAGAAAAACGTATGTCTCATAATATCCATGAAAAAAGTTTTAATCTACAATGATGGACAACTTTTCTTAAGAGATAGTAAAATTTACTATAAAGAACTGCAAAAAATAATATTGGGTTAATTTGAGGATAAATAGAGCAAAGAACAAATAAAGGGCCTACACTAACTCCAAATATAATGTGAAATAACATATGACTAAAATGGAATGAAATTTCTATGGGAAAAGGCTGGTCTACTATATTATGCAGGAAAAAATGTTCTGTTCATTTTGAAGAAAATAAAAAAGCAAGCACCTCATACAGTATAAAAATAAATATAAGATGGATTAAATTTAAATGCAAGGGATAAAAATTAAATTATTAGAGTATAGCTTAGTAAACTTTTTCACAGTCTCACTCACAGTGAGGGAGGTCTTCTAAAGTTAAACAGGAAATCCAGAAAACATAAAAGAAAAGACAGACGTTGTATGCAATGACATTATATGCTAAAGACTAAGGCTAAGTGAAAATCAATGCATACCAAAGGCTTAGGTTGTAGGATATTTTAATAAGGTGGCAGTCAAAAAATCAATATCTTTAATATTAAAAGCTTTAAATTTTGACAATAAACCTATTATAAATAAACAGATATAGAAAAATGGGCTAGAATATGAACAGACTAATTTACAGAAGAAGAAATACAAATGCCCAATAAATACTAAAAAGCAATCATAGTCATGATAATGCATATACAAAAAAATTATACTCAATATTTTATCTATAAAAATGCAAAGTTTTGCAAATGTAGTAACATCATGGACTGGGGAGAATATAGAGAAACAGTCACTCTCATAAATTTCTAGTAAAAACACCAATTAATACAAACTTTTTAAGTGGTAATCTTTTGGTATGTGTTTAACACATGCCACACCTACTAGGATGTTATTGAAATAGCTCCAAGATGTATTAAACATAACAATGAGTATGTGTGATTCCTTTCTGTGTAAAATAGGATGATAGATTTAGTACATACTGTATTAGAACAGTTTACAACTATAAAAAGTAGAATCAGACATAAAACAAGTCATATTGCTTGCTGAATTGAGGGGGAGGAAGAAAGACTTGATGGACTAGTCTTGGAACCAGCACATATCATTACTATTCACATTTAATTAGCTAGAACTCAGTCATGTGACCACATGAAATTGCAAAAGAGACTGAGAAAATGAAATCTATCTGTGCCCAAGAGGAAGAGAAGAAGGTTTTAATGGACTGCTAAAAGTCTCTGTTATAGATAGAAATATAGATAGGTGATGATATTAATAGATAATAGATATAGGGCAAGCTATCTAACTGCATGTGTAACTATACCACATAAATTCAGTATAACCATAATTTTTATTTCTGGCAGAAATTATAAGAAATTCTGAATAAGGATTCTGCTATTATTTCAGAATCAAATAGAAGAGAGTGAGAGTTTTGTTGTACTTTATACCTCTCTGGATGTTTACTCCATAAACATATATATTTTTTACCCTTTTATCTCCAAAAAAGGGACTACAGGATGTAAGTAAGACTAGATCCCATCTTTCTTCTTTGTTTCTCTATGCATTTAAACTGAATAGATGCATTTATAATAACTAATAAGCACATAACAAATAAAAAATAACTACTAAAAGTGTGCTGAAAAAAATACATGTATTTTTCCACAAGCAACTTGACAAGCAATCCTATTAAAATGAAAAAGTCAGTATATAAAGACATATAAACTAGGCTGTTTATTGCATCTTTATTTGTCATGGCAAATGTAACAACCTGAACATCTCTTGATAGAACCTGAAAAATTAGTGGCAAAACGTATTATGGAAGAGCAATTCTCACACTTTTTGGTTTCATAATCCTTTCATACTTTTAAAACTTATTAAGAACTTCCAAGAGTTTCTGTTTATGTGGGTTGAATTTATCACTGTTTTCCATATTAGAATTTCACTAAGAAATTTAAATATTTAATAGTTTATTTGAAAATAAAAATAAACTTACCATATATTAACACATATTTTATTTATTTTATTTAAAAATGGATATTTTCATAAAACAAAAACATTTATTGAGAAGAGTGGAACTGTTATATTTTTGCAAGTCTCTAATGCATAGAGCACTTTATAAAATACAGCTTCAATCAGCTTCTACATTTTTAATCTGCTGCTGTGTGTTATGTTGGCTGATGTACATGAAAAAAACTCAGCCACACATAGATATTTAGTTGCAAAAGTGGAGATTAGCTTAATAGCATTTTCAGATCATTTTTATGTTCTTCTTTGGTATTATACCAAAACTTAACAAGTGACTGTTTATTAAGGGTTAACTGTAATGTAAAATCTGAAATCTATATCAGTGAATTTTTTGTGCAGTTAGATTAAAATCTTTATTTTGCACTTTAAGCAGGTCTTTTACCCTTTTATGATTTTGAAGTATTATGAATTAATCATTTGGGAAATATTGGTTCATCAAGTTATAGTAGATCTCCCAAATGTTGACACATCATTATATAATATCAAAGAATCAACTCTATTAATATACCAATGATGCTCAGGGTGGTAGATAAAAGTATTCTAAAATTGCTTATAAGCTTGAACTTGATCATCAACAAAAAAACCATCAGTTGTTTTCCTTGAAGTGACAGGCTCACTTTGTTCATTTTAAAATCTTATTGCATTTAATTTCCAATACCCAAATCTAAATAATCAGTTTTTCAGTCTCTATTTTTTCTTAAAAATGGTGCTTCATGGAAAGCGTAGCTGCCTTTAAGCTCACAACTCAATTACACATGAGCTTTTCCTTGAGGCAGTCATCATACTTCAGTCTGCCAGAAACATGCTTCATGCAGTCTTCTCGTTTCACCAGCCAGAATATTAAAGGGGCATATACTCAAGGGTTGAGATTCAATATTATTAATTTTTACTGTCTCATCAAAGGACATTCTTCAGTGAAACTGACTTCAAACAGAGAGTGTCCGGTGGTAAAGAGTAATTAACTCCCCGTGCAGTTTAATGTGACTGCCTTGATTCATGCTAAGTGGCACTAGTGGTAAAGAACCCACCTGCCAATGCAGGAGACATAAAGATGCGGGTTTGGTCCCTGGGTTGGTAAGATACCCTGGGGTAGGAAATGGCTACCCACTCTAGTATTCTTGCCTGGAGAAACTCATGGACAGAGGAGCCTGGAGGGCTACAGTCCACAGGGTTGCAGAGTCAGACGTTACTGAAGGGACTTAGCACGGTCCAAGTTTGAATGGGTGATATCAACTCTTAGCTGTGTGACTTAGGAGACATTTACTTAATTCTAGAGAGACTCAGTTTTTTGTTTTATTGTTGTTGTTGTTTTTATCTGCAAAAAGCAAAGCAATCACACAATTTAAGTGCCCAATACATAGTTCACAAATTTCAAATACAGACTGGAGTTTTAATATGCAGCACCTCAGATGAACAAAGAGTCGAACAGTGTAAAATCTACTGGGGAGTTGGCTGGCTGACAGAGTTAGAAATAAAATCATAGTTTTATGATATTTACTTTG
Source organism: Cervus elaphus (assembly GCF_910594005.1). NCBI lineage: Eukaryota > Metazoa > Chordata > Mammalia > Artiodactyla > Cervidae > Cervus > Cervus elaphus. The sequence continues at coordinate 99,528,071 of NC_057834.1, read as the reverse complement.
TCTTTTTATCTGTGAAGATATCCAATTGTGACACAAGGATTTGGCTATCTGAGTTTTAGTTTTTCAGTCCCCAGAATGAGAACAGCATGTCTTTTCATCTCAGTAGTAGCTGAAGGCAAAATCTAGGCTGGATTTTGGCTGTTTATAGACCCTATTTGACTCATATATGCACCCAGCTATTCTCAAGTAGAATGTTAAAGAGTTGCATAATGGAAAACATGCATAGAGCACTCTTAAGAACTTTTGAAAAATGTACTTTGTTTAGATTCTTATACTTGACTGTGAATAAATTTAAATTTTCAGTAATAATATACAGTAACACAAAAGTAAAGAGTGGTTAGTTATTTCTAAATGATGAAGTAATCGTTGGTTTTTATTTTCTTTTTATGCTTACTTTGTTTTTCTACCATTAGCATTTTTGTTTACTGTTTTAAAGTTATTTAACATTGTTTTAAAAACAGAAACATCACAGTGAGCTTGGTTTATGGCAATTTTATTGCAATTTTGCACAGCATTTAAATTTTCAAAGGATTAGTTAAAATTTGAAAAGAACAGTGCATTTACCTTGGCAAAGGGAGAAAATAGACTTTGTAGTGGTTTTAGCCATTCATCAACAACTTTTAGGAAAGGACTGCCTACCCAAAAGCCATTAGTTTAATGACACAACGTAAGTGTTATTCTGGGAAGTAAAACGCTGTGATTAAACATGTGCTACATCTCCGCCACCCTCGGGGATTTGCTCTCGTCCTAACAAAGAGTGCTCAAGTCAGACATGGAACAGCCTTCAGTGCAGCACAAGATTTGTAAGTCTTGTCTTGACATCACCAAATGCTTCTTTGACCTCCAAAGCCCTTCCGTGGGCAGCTGTTCACCCTGAAGACTTTCCTCCCCTGAGGAATCCATCTTCGGAAGGTTTTGAGCTGCTTTTTCCTCAGAAATCTCCTGTTCATTTGGCAGCTGGAAGTGGTTTCCTCTCCCAGCTATAGAGAAGGGAAAAAATACTTCCTTAGAGTGCTGTGACAAAGGCAGCAACCAACTTCTACTTTGGGGGAAATGCATTGGATTTTTGGAAGGAAATTGAATCCTGAAGATGACTTTTACTTTTAACGTTGGCCTGGGGCTTCAGAGAGATTAGATATTTTAGGGAGAACTCAGTCATCTCCACCCTCCTCATTTTACAGAGGAGGAAAAGGGGGTGCAGAGAGGAGGACTGACAGAGCCAGTGTCACTCAGCTGGTTAGCAGCCAAGTCAGGGCCTGGCTTCTGTTCCGCATGGTGACCAGCGGCTTCCAAAGGTATTAGTTATATGTTATCAACAAAAAACAATCAACCAAAAAAGAACCCTGTGTTCATTCCGCAAAGCTGATCAGTAAGGAAGGAAGTGGAGATTTAAATCTCTACATTTGAAAATTAAAAGTGGGTCCCACTGTTTTATCAATGTTGTTCCCAGAGTCCATGGATAAGCCTCTCTCACTTTAACTTCATCCAGACTTACTTATCGGCACCTTAGCACACTGGAAGGCACCAGAAAAAATTTAGATCAATGAATACTGATTGGTAAGCCAGTAGTGGATTAAACATCTAATGTATGGGAAAGTACTCTGAAAGTCTGTGAAAGGTTAAATAACAGTATTATGAAGTCAGTGGTGTTAAAAGGGAATAGCCTTACACAGACATACATTCCATTGTCCCATGGCTTACAGATACTGAAATGTTTATTTTTTTTTACTGTATTTTGACTTGCTAATCCAGAGATTGATAAAATATAGTCAATGAGGTAAATTATGCTTATTCTCTTGAGTTTAAAAACCATTATTGTTTATTAGCATCTAGTAACTATGAACCTCTCATTATTAAAGTAGGAGTGGTCGATTCACAAGTTTTCAAGACATTGGCCCACCAAAATACAAAAACTGTAGATCATTTTCCAAAATCTTTTTCCTTACCAAAATCATTTTAAATCAAATTGAAACCTGTAAAGTCTTTTATCAGGTATGTGGTTGCAACATTTATTACATTAGTATGCTTTCCTCTTTTACTTTTAATTATAAGACATAACAAATACAATTACTAAAATAGAATCTCAAATAAAATTTACCTCACACTTTAATATAGGGTTAGTAGAAAATGGTCAACTTTGAAATTACCTGAGTTGGAAAACAGATACAGTGAAATCAGTCGCCTCACTGTTTCTGAAACACACTAGTTCACTCTCATCTTGAGACAATATCTACTCTCGTCAGTAGCTAATTATTGCTGCTAGAATTCCCACCCCACTCCTCATAACTCCCTAGGGCCTCTATCAAACATCACCACCTCCACAGTGCCGTTATTTATTATGACACACACTGCCACCATCTTCTCGCCACCTGAAACACACTATAAAATAAGGAAAATACCTCGACTCTTGTAGTCAGAAAGCCCTGGTTTTCTTCCCAACCACACTGCTAACCAGCTGGGTGAACAATTTTGTCCTCAGTAAAACTGTAAATGGTGGTAATATTACTTACTTCAAAAGATCCTTATCAGAAGACGAAATGTTGCACATGAAACTGCCTGGCACATGATAAGTACTCAATAAAAGTCAGGTTCCTTCTTCCCATTCTTATTTAGCAGCTGCCTGAATGCCAGCTTATTATATTCTATAATTATCCAATGTGAAAATCTTGCTTCTACAACATGGCCCTTGAAGTCACCTGCTTCTCCCTACTCAACCACCCGGACCTGCCATAGGTGCTGAGCTCACCAAAGTAGTTATGCAGTCAAATCATTTCAAGCTGGGGACTAAAGAATACAAGGTCATGTTTTTTGAAAATGAGCAGTTCATCTCTTTCCCAAGCCAAATTAAGCTTATTTTGATCATTAATTCACTAGATTGAGGTGGATGTGGCTTAGTAGTAACTAGAGAAAGAGTTATTAAGACAAATCTTCAAAAAATAATTATAAATGAAGAAGTCATACACATCCATGTTACCGTGCTGACCCTGCAGGAGTGCCCCCAGTTGCCGCCTCCACCTGGAGCTGGCACAGATGTAGATGACCGTGCGTATGTACTCGGACCCGCAGAGCTTCCTGGATCTTTCACTCCTTGCTTCTGAAATGGCAAGCATAACAGAGAAGATAAATAACATAAAAATGAAACCCCTCATTTTGCTGAGGACTGAATGAGAGTCTGATATGGTGAATATTGTCAAACCAAGTTTTGAAGTTGCCCTCCCACTCTTGGCCAATTTATATGAACTTTCCTGCCATTTTATTGGCCAATACCTCACTTTAACGATATTTGCTAAGCACATGGGTGATACCATGAAGTTTTGAAAATGAGTTTTTACGATTATTGCTAGTTATTCAGTCACTTCTGAACAGCATCACTTACTATTTAGCTGCGTTCATGAGACAACAGGACTCTTGGAAGACATCATGGAAAACACATGGACTTTAAAAGTAGGCAAGTCTGAGTTTCAATGTCAGCCTTACTCCTTACTGAGTGACATAGGGCAAGTTTTAAACATTTTAAGCCTCAATAATCATGTCTATAGGGGCTTCCCTGGTAGCTCAGTTGGTAAAGAACCCGCCTGCCATGCAGGAGACCCAGGTTCAATTCCTGGGTAGGGAAGATTCCCTGGAGAAGGACAGTAAAGAATCCACCTGCAATGTGGGAGACCTGGCTGATCCCTGGGTTGGGACGATCCCCTGGAGGAGGGCATGGCAACCCACTCCAGTATTCTTGCCTGGAGAATCCCCATGGACAGAGCAGCCTAGTGGGCTACAGTCCTAAGGGTCGCAAAGAGTCGGATACGACTGAGCAATCAAGCACAATCATGTCTATAGAATGGGAAAACCTATCTCATAAGGGTTTTTGTAAGTATTTAAGCACCATCTATTTCAAAAAAATGAGAATGCACACTTAAGAATTCAGGTTCTCGTGTTTTGAGCTTGAATTCTGCTTTCCCACTTGCCAGATCTAGAATCTTAATCAATATATTTAACATCTCTACGCATCTTTCACTGTAATATTGTATTGATGACAGTGACTACTTCCTAGAGCTAATGAGATAATATGTCTCCTGCTTGACAAAATAAACAGTCAATAATTATTGATTGTCTGCTTCTCTTATCATCCAGACAAAGTAGAAAGATAATGTTCCTTTAGAATTCAGGAGTGTTTCTCTGACTAGAATCTTCCTTGCTATCCTTCACCCTATGACTTAGATATGCCTTTATCACCACATGTTTTTATAATAGAAAACTGAATTCATAATCTCAAACAGCTAAATAATGAAATTTCTCTTCCAGTAATCCTCTGAAAGCACTAGCTCTTGCAAAGCTTTTACCTACACTGAAAATTCTAGAATTTGAGATATTAAAGAATTATTGTCTCCTTTTTTAGGAAATTGGACAAATATTTATTTAGTTGATTTTGTTGAGTCTTTGTAATGGTGGTAGTTTAGTCACTAAGTTGTGTCTGACTCTTGCAAACCCATGGACTGTAGCCCACCAGGCTCCTCTGTCCATTGGATTCTCCAGGCAAGAATAATGGATTGGGTTGCCATTTCCTTCTCCAGTCTTTGTGATAGTTGAAAAAATCACTTGAGCCTGTGGATTAAGATCAATTCACCCATAATATTTGTGACATCACCATTCTTCTGTAGAGAAGCTAGAGAACATAACAAAATAATCTATGCTGCCATTGGACACATCTCTGATTCTGAAAAATAGAATACTGTTTCAAAGAAGTGATGTTTTCTTTGTCTGTCTGGCTATGGTATAAGTAATGGATTAAGGGAGACAATATGTGAGGCAGGGGAAACAGAAAAAGGCTTTTGCAATAATTTAGATATATAATTGAGATATAATGGTGTCCTAAACTAAGGTACTGGTAGAGAGGATGGGGCAAAAAGATAATTAGATAACTGAAGGGTTTGGTACTGACTGGGCAACAGAGGTAAGCGAGAGAGCAACCATAAGTTGTACTTGGGTTTCTGGTGTGCACAGCTGAGAGGTAGAGTGCTTATTTGCTAAGAAAATCACCAAAGTTGCAGGGATGGTTTTTTACATCAAACAGAACTATCTTATCTTTGATAGGGCAAAACTGCAGGCTACTCTGTGTCATTTGTCAACTCCAGAGGGGCATCTGCATGACCAAGTCTAGCACACTCATATCAGCAATTATCCAGCCGTGTATTCCCAACTTTTTCCTTTCTCTGGAGACTTATACTGCCCAACTTGATAAAGCTAGTTTTCACAAAGCACTGCAGTAAAGCTGTAAATCAGTAAATCAGTGACTATGGGCTATGCTTCTGCAAAACCCAAGAGAAAATTATTCAGCCAAGAAATGACCCCTACTCTAGATGTTGGATATACTCTGTTTTCGTTGAACTCTGCTATCACCCTTACTTGATCTCCTAAGGCTCAAAATAGTCTCCTCTTTTGCCAGCTCTAAAGACCTCATCAGGGCTCTTGCTAATCTGGGATGAAGATGAGAGGCCCACAAGACCTGAACTCAGCCTGTGACCAAATGCAGGCAAGCTAACCAGCCATGTCAATTATCCAGATAAAAAAGCTACTGCCAAGAATGAAAGCCCCAGCTGCAGAGCCTCAAATTCAGGGGCTTACTTTGTTTTCCCCATTTGTAAGTTGACAGAGTAGGATTGAATTACTTAAAGAACTCTTTTGAACTTGAAATTCAAAGTCTTGCTATAATTGGCTGATTCTGTTACTCCCACCCCAAAAACATTCAGTGGCTCAGCATTACCTGGAGAATAAAATACAGTCTGGCATTTAAGCCTCTCCACTCAGGTGCCCAAATATGACTCCTTTCACACCCTTCAAGGTCCAATCAGAGAGGAGACAACCCAAATGAAAATTAATCTTTCTAATCTCTTGACCAACAACAGTTTGTTGCTTATACCTCTAACTGGAGCCCTTCCTCCATTTTGCTGGGAGGTTAACACAACTTTTTCTCCTCAACTAGTCTGCGACTCAAGTTACTATCTGCATGGCTTTGATTGTGTAATGGCTTCTCTGAGCTTTAGTTTCCTCATCTGTGAGGAGATAATAATCTGCATTTTATGTTTTCTTGAAGATAGTACAAACTGACATAAATGAAGCGTCTAGCATGATATATGATGCTTAATATATACTCATGTAAATTAACAATTCATATGCAAGAGATTAGAACATGTAATTTTGTGTCACAACTAGTTAAAAAACTTGGGGTCTTTTATGCATAACTCTCAATCTCAAAGTTTATCCATAAATTTGCAGTCTTTTTTCCCTTTCTTTTATTCTTCCCTTTCCTTCTTTCCTCTCCTCTTTTCCACTTATTTCCTTTTTAGAAATAAGTTCTAAAAAGGCAGACGCTTAGAGTACTCTTTCCTAAAGGGTTGTCTTCAGGACATGAGTCTTTGCAGATGATCTTTGGAGAAAAAAGTACCCCATCCCAATAGTCCCTTTCCTGAAGATCAGTAAAGCTTACTAATATAGTCAGGGCTCAAACAAGACTTGTAGTTAGGAAACTTCTTTAACTTTGTTTAACTCAATGTTTCACAAACTTATTTGGCTCTAGAAACTTTCACTGTGAAATTGATTAATATCTGGGATAGTCATGAATTATTAGAGTAGATATGTCTCTGTGCTACGGTGCTTCAGTCGTGGTCGACTCTGTGTGATCCCATGGACTGCGGCCCGCCAGGCTCCTCCGTCCATGGGATTCTCCAGGCAAGAATATTGGAGGGCTTGACATTTCCTTCCCCAAGACATGTCTCTAGTTCCAAGCAAATGGTAGGATTATATTTCTCTGAACTTTAAACTTATTTGTGGCCATGAGACATAGTTTAGCAAATAAAATGTGAGTGGAAGTGACATATGTCACCTCTCGCTGGCATTTAAGGGTCACTGCACGGTTCCCCAGTTCTACCACTCTCCTCCTGTCTGGGTGACCAGCAGCAATCCTGATGATGCAATCTGGTCTCTGAGTCAGAACAATACGGAACAGGGCCACCTGCTAACCTGTAATGAACAGGTAATATGAATGAGAAATAAATCCTTATTATTTAAAGCCACTGATATTTGGTAATTATTGATTGCAGCAACATTAACAAAGTAAGATGAATTATTTGGCCTTAATAATTGGCTTTAATTATCACACGCTCAAAATTATCAATAACATGAAGGTCCACAATTAACATGACCCAAAATTTCAAATTAACAACTAGACAGTGAATTCAGTAAACTTTTCACCTATATACTGCTTATAAAGGAACTGTGGCGAGAAGAATGCCTAATGGATGGTTTGGGGGGCAGACTGGCTTAAAAGTTTTAAGTACTGTCTGTAGCATTAGATGTGGGAAATTTTATCTCAGTTCTGTCATTTTATATCTATGTGACCTCAGGAAATACGTATGACTCTGAATCTCAGTTTCTTCATTTGTAAAATGTAGATAACACTGCTGACTTCACTAGGCTAGTTGTCAGGATTAAAATGTGAAAGAGCACTGATCAAGAGTCTCTAGCACAAAGAGAATTTTTAATAAATTGATCACTGATGCTAACCATAATAATTCTACCAAATAGTATCACACCATACCATAGTGATCTTGCTGTTAGAATACTCGAGTTTTATCATTGCCACTCTAGTTTCTAGTTGAGAGAGCTTGAGAAACTAATTTAACCTGTATTACATTTTCTAATTTGTAAATGGAAAAACATCACAGCATCAAATGAAGTAATGTTAATTATATACTGACAAATTATGAAGCATACCATACAAAGCTGCATTGTGGTAATGATGATTATGAGATCACTGTATAAATTCATTGGCAAACACTAACTTATTTTTATCATTTTTTAACACAGAGTTAGTGCTGCTACTCCTTGGCTAATATTCCTGCCTACTGCTTCCAGAGGGTGTTTTCATCAAATGGCACCACTATACACTCAAATATTTTCATGGGTTATTCACAAGTCCTCATGCTCCCTCAATCTTCACTGACTGAATCCTGCACACACACACACATCCATTAAATCACAAAGTCTCATTACTTCTACCTTCTAAATGTCCCTCTGGTCCACCTACTACTGAATATCCCCTCTGCCACTATCTAAACTTCCTTTCAGTTCAGTTCAGTTGCTCATTCGTGTCCAACTCTTTGCAACCCCATGGACTGCAGCATACCTGGCCTCCCTACCCATCACCAACTCCCAGAGTTTACTCAAACTCATGTCTGTTGAGTCGATGATGCCATCAAACCATCTCATTCTCTGTCGTCCCCTTCTCCCACCTTCAATCTTTCCCAGCATCAGGGTCTTTTCCAATGAGTCAGCTCTGCATCAGGTGGCCAAAATATTGGAGTTTCATCTTCAACATCAGTCCTTCCAATGAATATTCAGGACTGGTTTCCTTTAGGATGGACTGGTTGGATCTCCTTGCAGTCCAGGGAATTCTCAAAAGTCTTCTCCAATACCACAATTCAAAAGCATTAGTTCTTCGACACTCAGCTTTCTTCCTAGTCCAACTCTCACATCCATACATGACTACTGGAAAAACCAAAGCTTTGACTAGGTGGACCTTTGTTGGCAAAGTAATGCCTCTGCTTTTTAATATTCTATCTAGGTTGGTCATGGCTTTTCTTCCAAGGAGCAAGCATCTTTTAATTTCAAGGCAACAGTCACCATCTTTAGTGATTTTGGAGCCCCCCAAAATAAAAAGTCTGTCACTGTTTCCACTGTTTCCCCATCTATTTGCCATGAAGTGATGAAACAGTTGCCATGATCTTAGTTTTCTCGATGTTGAGTTTTAAACCAACTTTTTCACTCTCCTCTTTCACTTTCATCAAGAGGCTCTTTAGTTCTTCCTCATTTTCTGCCGTAAGTGGTGTCATCTGCATATCTGAGAATATTGATATTTCTCCTGGCAATCTTGATTCCAGCTTGTGCTTCCTCCAGCCCAGCATTTGTCATGATGTACTCTGCATATAAGTTAAATAAGGCTTGACGTACTCCTTTTCCTGTTTGGAACCAGTCTGTCGTTCCATGTCCAGTTCTAACTGTTGCTTCCTGACCTATATACAGATTTTTCAAGAGGCAGGTCAGGTGGTCTGGTATTCCCATCTCTTTAAGAATTTTCCACAGTTTGGTGGTGATCCACACAGTCAAAGGCTTTGGCATAAGTCAATAAAGCAGAAGTAGATAATTTTCTGGAACTCTGTTGCTTTCTCGATGATCCAACAGATGTTAGCAATTTGATCTCTGGTTCCTCTGCCTTTTCTAAATCCAGTTTGAACATCTGCAAGTTCATGGTTCACATACTGTTGAAGCCTGGCTTGGAGAATTTTGAGCATTACTTTGCTAACATGTGAGATGAGTGCAATTGTGCGGTAGTTTGAACATTCTTCGGCATTGCCTTTCTTGGGGGTTGGAATGAAAACTGACATTTTCCAATCCTGTGGCCACTGCTGAGTTTTCCAAATTTGCTGGCATATTGAGTGCAGCACTTTCACAGCACCATCTTCCAGGATTAGAAATAGCTCAACTGGAATTCCATCACCTCTACTAGCTTTGTTTGTAGTGATGCTTCTTAAGGCCCACTTGACTTCACATTCCAGGATGTCTGGCCATCCTAGAATCACACCACCATGATTATCTGGGTCATGAAGATCTTTTTTGTACAGTTCTTCTGTGTATTCTTGCCACCTCTTCTTAATATCTTCTGCTTCTGTTAGATCCATACTTTATCTGTCCTTTATTGTGTTCATCTGCACAAAATATTCCCTTGGTATCTCTAATTTTCTTGACGAGATCTCTAGTCTTTCCCATTCTATTGTCTTCCTCTGTTTCTTTGCACTGCTCACTGAGGAAGGCTTTCTTTTCTCTCCTTGCTATTCTTTGGAACTCTGCATTCAAATGGTATATCTTTCCTTTTCTCCTTTGCCTTTCATGTCTCTTCTTTTCACTATTTGTAGGGCCTCCCCAGACAACCATCTTGCCTTTTTGCATTTCTTTTTCTTGGGGATGGTCTTCACCATTGCTTCCTGTACAATGTCATGGACCTCCTTCCATACTTCTTCAGGCACTCTGTGTATCAGATCTAATCCCTTGAATCTATTTGTCACTTCCACTGTATAATCATAAGGGATTTGATTTAGGTCATACCTGAATGGTCTAGTGTTTTTCCCTACTTTCTTCAGTTTAAGTCTGAATTTGGCATTAAGGAGTTCATGGTCTCAGCCACAGTCAGCGCCCAGTCTTGTTTTTGCTGACTGTATATAGCTTCTCCATCTTTGACTGCAAAGAATATAATCAATCTGATTTCGCTATTGATCATCTGGTGATGTCCATGTGTAGAGTCTTCCCTTGTGTTGTTGGAAGAGGGTGTTTGTTATGACCAGTGTGTTCTCTTGGCAAAACTCTATTATCCTTTGCCCTGCTTCATTCTGTACTCCAAGGCCAAATTTGCCTGTTACTCCAGGTATTTCTTGACTTTCTACTTTTGCATTCCAGTCTCCTATAATGAAAAGGACATCTTTTCTAGGTGTTAGTTCTAGAAGGTCTTGTAGGTCTTCACAGAATCATTCAACTTCAGCATCTTCAGCTTTACTGGTTGGGGCATAGACTTGGACTACTGTGATATTGAATGGTTTGCCTTGGAAACAAAGAGAGATCATTCTGTTGTTTTTGAGGTTGCATCCAAGTACTGCATTTCAGACTCTTTTGTTGACTATGATGGCTACTCCATTTCTTCTAAGGGATTCTTGCCCACAGTAGTAGACATAATGGTCATCTGAGTTAAATTCACCCATTCCAGTCCATTTTAGTTTGCTGATTCTAAAATGTTGACATTCATTCTTGCCATCTCCTATTTGACCACTTTCAATTTGCCTTGATTCATGGACCTAACACTCGAGGTTCCTATGAAATATTGTTCTTTACATCATTGGAGTTTACCACCACCCCCAGACATATCCACAACTGGGTGTTGTTTTTGCTTTGGTTCTGTCTCTTCATTTTTTCTGGAGTTATTTCTCCACTGATCTCCAGTAGCATATTGGGCACTTACAGATCTGGGGAGTTCATCTCTCAGTGTCCTATCCTTTTGCATTTTCATACTTTTCATGGGGTTCTCAAGGCAAGAATACTGGTTTTCCATTCCCTTCTCCAGTGGACCACATTTTATCAGACTTCTAATCTATACTTCCATTTAGATTACGGCAATGGCCTCTAACTTGGCCTCACATCCTTCATCAATCTGTTCCCTATACTGCTGCAGAATGATCTTTCCAGAACATGATTATTACCCACATTGAAAATTCTTCAATGATTTCCTGTTTTCCTCAATAAAAAGTAAAAATTCCCTTCACATGGCCTACAAGACATTGTATGATCTGGCAGTACTTGTATAGGTCTTTGATACCCTAAAACTGTAAATGGTCCACCTATAGCAAATATCTGAGTTTTTGGAAAAGTTTGTGTTCTCTACCTTTCTAGGCCTTTCACATACTATTTTCTTCATGTAAAACTCCTTCTCTTCCCCCCTTTAAAACTGGTTAACTGCTACTCTACAAGTATCTGTAGTACCAATATTGAAATACCATTTATCTAGATAACTCTGCATAATCTTATGGATAAAATTTTACCATTCATTTTAGTGATTTTTAAAATGCCCTATCAGTGAGAATTAAATGAGCAAGTAAAAATATTTTTATTCGTGATCTCAGAAACAGTAATATATAATGCTTCATTTTGTATTGACAGAATTTTTATTCTTTTTATGTTTGCATTGTCATGTTGGGCTTTTAGAAATTGTTAAAGCAATCATCAGAATATGTATAATAATTTAGAAAATTCTCTAAAACTATTATTAATGAGTTATGATGAAAGGTCCCTAAAGTGTCTTGGGATCATTTGTTCTTCCTGGTATGATGGCATCATATCTTTTAACAGCTGGCTTATCCAAAGAACATACAGACAAGGAGAGAGTACATTTTTCATGAGATATTACCGATGCTACCTAAATGTCTCAATTTTTTTAAAAAGCAGTGCTCATTTTATAAGATTCATAACCATGTTTTTAAATGTTCCAATTTAATGAGCATGTTCTGCTTTTTATTTAACCCAGGACTGGTTTCATGTAAATTGTTAGCCTTTTAGTTTTATTACCAACTGGGTAAGCCAACCTAAGCAAATGAAGACTAATAGCCTAGTAAATGTTCTATGGATCTGAGGGTGGATTTGAACATTGTACTATATCCTGAACAAACAAGACACGAAGCCCAGATGTTGTATTAAGGAACAAATGAGGTCATAAGCACAATCTGTATTTCCAGCAGGCGGAGTTGGGCCTTGGCAAGGACCCAGCCAGCTGCTAAGGGCAAAGAGGTTCTCAGAGCAAGAAGTGGGGATGTGGTCTGGGATCATCGAAGTGAGAACGACTACTTCTGAGGACCAACTTCATACTGGGTACCTTGCTAAGTGCTTTACTCTGAAGGAAAACTGCTCCAAATTGTCAGCAAGAATACAATCTCACAAAAAGCAGCAGTAATGCCCACCCAAAGAAAGTGATCACAGATTTGTTTATACCTTTTGTCTTAAGGGGGAAAATGGATTTTATCTTGTTGTAGACAAAAAAGACCTTTGATCTATCTTTAGCAACTTTCAAGGCTCATTTTATAAGATTTCCACCATTAAAATGTTTTTACCCTCTGTGATATTAAGACATTTTGTTAGGATGTTGAAGAAGTCATATTTAAGATATTAGATCATGTTATAATATAGGGAAAGCATGGCCAACACTTCTTACATTAATGTGATAATTCATTTACTCAGCAAGTATTTGTGGTAATAATTTCTCTGTGGAGATGCTGTTCTAGGTGTTGAACATAGAGTAGTGAGCAAAACACTTAATTCTTGCTGTCAAGGAGTTAACAGTCTAGGGAGGAGGCAGACACTATGCAAATGACCACAGAAATATTTAGCACAGCAGGTATGAATCTCAATTCAGAAATTCAGGAATCCAAGGAATATATTTTCTATAATTCAGTTTCTAACTTCAAGTCTTCATTTCACTCACCTGGCAGAAATAAACAACACATCAAAAAAAGTTAATGTTAGTATCTCTCAGAGTTGGTTTTATTCCATTTCCAGGACATAATTCTAGCATCTTACTCTATGCCAAGGCCCATCTATCATCAAAGTGCTGCTTCTTGCTGGCTCATTAATCATCCTCTGTTGCTGGTTTTTCAGTTCCAGTGCTTCTTTGCTGTTCCTGCACATCATTCATCCCATGGAGAATGGTTTTTTGAGGTTGCCTATGATCCCTCCTAGATCTTACTGCTTCCCGAACAGTACTTGACAGAAGTAGGACACTGGCCCCTGCTGCTCCATGAATCCACACGTCTCTCTTTTCCTCATGCCCCTCCCTCTCCAGCCCTGCACATTCCCCTTCACATTCAAGATATTTGGAGCAAATTTAGCCTGGCTGGGTGGCAGGTCCTATAGGCGGGAGCTCCAAAGTGTTTCTCCTGAGAATATGAGGTATGAACTGAGATCTGAAGTGTGAGTGAAGAGCTAACACATTGAAGAGGAGTGAGGAGTGAGGAGAGTTCTCCCAGCAAATGGGGTCCATATGGCAAGGTCTAACCGCAGGGGATAAAAACTGAGAAAAACTGCTATAAGCATTATTATTTGGAGATAAAACCATAATTACAGAAGAATACATACTCTTTTTAACTTATATGCAGAGTACATCATGAGAAACGCTGCGCTGGAGGAAGCACAAGCTGGAATCAAGATTGCTGTATGTTTTGGTGTATAAGACCTCCGCAAACCATATAGACATGAACCATTGACTACACAATAGTGGAAAATGTATAAGAGCTGCTCAAAGCTTTGGGTTTAAGTTCAGGTCTCTAGGTGAAGTTCAAGTTACCAGATATATGGTCTTTGGCAAATGATATCATCTCTTTAAGCCCTAATTATATCATCTAGAGGGCTTCCTAGGTGGCTCAGCAGAGAACCACCCACCTGCCCATGCAGGAGACACAGTAGACAGGGTTCAATCCTTGGGTCAGGAAGATCCCTGGAGGAGGAAATGGTAACCCACTCCAGTATTCTTGCCTGAAAATCCCATGGACAGAGGAGCCTCGCAGACTACAGTCCACAGGGTCTCAGAGTCAGACATGACTGTGCGACTGAGCATGCATGCACATATCATCTGGAAAATAAAGATTATGGTAATAATACTTCTTGCCCCACCTGTCTCATAGGATCACTGTAAGGGTATATAATGTGACAATGGACTTGAAGTTGTTTTGCAAAATGCAAAGAACTTTAACATGCACATTGTTACTAGCATGTTGATAGCAATCTATTCACAGTAGGATGCAACATTTTGAGAGACTCCTACGGGGACAAAGTAGCAAATACTAGTGTTTTATCTCTCATTTATAATTGTAAGTAACTACAACCCAACAGACTGGTTCCAAATAGGAAAAGGAGTACGTCAAGGCTATATATTGTCATCCTGCTTATTTAACTTATATGCAGAGTACATCATGAGAAACGCTGGGCTGGAAGAAGCACAAGCTGGAATCAAGATTGCTGGGAGAAATATCAATATTCTCAGATAGGCAGATGACACCACCCTTATGGCAAAGAGTGAAGAGGAACTAAAAAGCCTCTTGATGAAAGTGAAAGAGGAGAGTGAGAAAGTTGGCTTAAAGCTTAACATTCAGAAAACTAAGATCATGGCATCTGGTCCCATCACCTCATGGGAAATAGATGGGGAGACAGTGGAAACAGTGTCAGACTTGATTTTTTTGGGCTCCAAAATCACTGCAGATGGTGACTGCAGCCATGAAATTAAAAGACGCTTACTCCTTGGAAGGAAAGTTATGACCAACCTAGATAGCATATTAAAAACCAGAGATATTTGCCAACAAAGGTCCGTCTGGTCAAGGCTATGGTTTTTCCTGTGGTCATGTATGGATGTGAGAGTTGGACTGTGAAGAAAGCTGAGTGCCGAAAAATTGATGCTTTTGAACTGTGGTGTTGGAGAAGACTCTTAAGAGTCCCTTGGACTGCAAGGAGATCCAAGCAGTCCATCCTAAAAGAGATCAGTCCTAGGTGTTCATTGGAAGGACTGATGCTGAAGCTGAAACTCCAGTACTTTGGCCACCTCATGCGAAGAGTTGACTCATTGGAAAAGACCCTGATGCTGGGAGGGATTGGGGGCAGGAGGAGAAGGGGGAGACAGAGGATGAGATGGCTGGATGGCATCACCGACTCAATGGACATGAGTTTGAGTAAACTCCGGGAGTTGGTGATGGACAGGGAGGCCTGGCGTGCTGCAATTCATGGGGTCGCAGAGTCGGTCATGACTGAGCGACTGAACTGAACTGAACTGACACGGAGGTAGGGTGCTAGAGAAGACTCTTGAGAGTCCCTTGGACAGCAGGGAGATTACATTGCTGCTGCTGCTGCTAAGTCGCTTCAGTTGTGTCCGACTCTGTGCGACCCCATAGACGGCCGCCCACCAGGCTCCCCCATCCCTGGGATTCTCCAGGCAAGAACATTGGAGTGGGTTGCCATTTCCTTCTCCAATGCATGAAAGTGAAAAGTGAAAGTGAAGTCGCTCAGTCGTGTCCAACTCTTAGCGACCCCGTGGACTGTAGCCCACCAGGCTCCTCCATCCATGGGATTTTCCAGGCAAGAGTACTGGAGTGGGGTGCCATTGCCTTCTCCAGATTACACTAGTCAATCCTAAAGGAAATCAACCCTGAATATTCATTGGAAGAACTGATACTGAAGCTGAAACTCCAATACTTTGTCTACCTAATGTGAAGAGCCAACTCATAGGAAACAACTTTGATGCTGGGGAAGATTGAAGGCAGGAAGAGAAGGGGATGACAGAGGATGAGATGGTTGGATGGCATCACTGACTCAATGGACATGAATTTTAGCAAGCTCCAGGAGATGGTGAAGGAAAAGAAAGCCTGGTGTGCTGTAGTCCATGGGATCACAGAGTTGGACATGACTGAGCGACTGAACACCACTACCACCACCATCACCACAGAGATGAACCTAATGAACATACTAAGTATGATGTACAACTATATACTAGCAAATACAATCTTCCTTCCCTACACAAGTTGGAAGAGCAGCTAACAATTTACTCTCAGAACTCTCAGTAAGTTCTTCATGGGACATGCCTAGTAGAGAATGACCAAATGAAATCATGAATACCTAGCACAAAAGCCTAAAGTCAGCCCAGTCACCACCACTTTTTTCTTAGGCCCTTAACCAGGATAAAATGAGTTGGCTAACAATTCTTGAATATTTATGGTAAACTCTACATTCTATCAAGAAACGTCATCAGGAAATGCAAATTAAAACAATAATGAGGTATCACTACACATCTACTAGAATGGCCAATATTTGGACCACTGGTGACACCAAAGCTGGCAAGAATGTGGAGCAACAGGAACTCTCATAAATTGCTGGTGGGAATGAAAAATGGTATAACCACTTTGGAAGACAGTTCAGGGTTTTGTTTTTTTACAAAACTAAATATACTCTTACCATATGATCCAGAAATTGTACTCCTTGGTATTTTCTCAAAGGAGGTGAAAACTTATTCTACATAAAAACCTGTGCATGGATGTTTATGGCAACTTTAATCATAACTGCCCAGTTTTTAAAGCAAGCTAAATGTCTTTCAGTTGGTGAATGACAAACTGTGGTACGTTCAGACACTGGACATTATTCAGCCCTAAAAAGGAATTAACTATAAAACCATGAGCAGACATAGAAAAACCTTAAATTCATATTATTACATGAAAGAAGTCAATCTGAAAAGGCTATGTATTATATGATTTCATACAATGGAATAGATTCAGTTCAGGATCAGTTGCCTAGGATCCAAGAAGAATAAAATGGATTTGCTTTTCATTTAGGCCTGATGAGCAATGAGAATAGAATATGTGAAAATTTTCTAAAATAAAAAATATAAAATAAAAAGAGACACATTTTCTTCAATTACATTTTTATTTTGTTATACAAAGTTTTATGGGAAGTCCAAACCTTTAAAAAAAAAAAAAAAGACAAAGAATTAATGACTTAAACCAGTAGAAAATTTATAATTTATAAATCCTAATAACCTGAACATTTATAATCCTTATAACCTTATCTAAGCTTTCAGTCCACCTAAAAATTGCCTTTCTTTTGTTTAAAGGATGGCTCCAAAGAAATGAAGATTGTGAATGGATACTCGTAAAAGGTAATTCCCACTGTTGCACTGATTCCATTCTGTTTTTAATATATATTACTTTTCAGACAGTTTAGTGACTTTCAAGTGCCTTATGCTCTCCTCTCCACTTTGAATGCTTCATAGAACAGGCTATACTGCCCTATTGTCTCAGTTAACAAACACCAGGACTTTTTAAAACAAACAGCAAGGAACACACTGTTGCCATCTATATTTGAAAGAGGTGCTTCAAATTTACTCTCAGAACTCTCAGTAAGTTCTTCATGGGACATGCCTAGTAGAGAATGACCAAATGAAATCATGAATACCTAGCACAAAAGCCTAAAGTCAGCCCAGTCACCACCACTCTTTTCTTAGGCCCTTAACCAGGATAAAATGAGTTGGCTAACAATTCTTGAATATTTATGGTAAACTATTATGGCTCCCATTCCTCCTATTTCTATAAGGTTGCTCTAGAACTGTTCACAAAATAACATCCCAATGGAAACTATATATCATGTACTCTCTATATTTTATCTGGATCTACTTTAGTCTGGGCTTAAAACCCAGAGCAGATTCTGAAGGATGCAGAGAAGAATGCCCTGATGTGTCCCAGGCTAGTTCTTATTTCTGAATTGGGAGTGTGATGCCTGCTGGCCAAACAATGCAATTCTGACATTGGCTGTCATGTCTTTTGCTAGTCAAATAGTCTAACTCAGTTCTATAGCTATACCTCTCAGATCTAAGAATATAAAGTTCTTATTTAAAATTGGGTATGAATATCCAATATTCTCATAATGCTAACATCTGCATAATTTATAAACACTGGAAAACAGAGCTCAGAAAGCAGAAAGTTAAAAGTGTATGGACCTTTTGTCTTAATAAAGATTGTGTTTTAAGTAATCCTAATACTTCATAAGCTTTGCTTCTAAAGGAATAACAATTTCTAACCTATTTGGATATTTTACAAGTACATATTTCTACTTATAATGTACTTGGAATATGACAAAGAAAAAGAATAGAAATAAATTTCAAAAATTAAGAAAAATACAATGAAACTCTTACAGTTAGCTCAAATAATAAAACTAATTACATTTATCTGAAGTAAATTAAATTTAGATGGAAGTTATACATCAAGTAGTGTTTTCTATAATCAAAATCCCAGCCTACTTCATACAAACCAGACTGCTGGTTATTAAACATTGTTCTACTACTGATGATGAATTATGCTTGACTTGACTTGGGCCCAAGCAAAGTCACTATTACGTCTCCCTGAAAAGAAAAAAGTTACACAATTAAAAGGCAATAAAATACAAATTAGAGGTAAAGTAGTGTTTAAAATGCCATTTAAAATTTATAAGCTAGTGATACACATATAAAGAGCATCCAATGGGACTATAAAAGGAAACAAACCAAGTTAAGTTTAAATAGTAACATTTACTTCCTAGTATGAATTGCTCTTTCCTTTGAGAGGCTCTCTTAATGAAGTTTGATAAACAATTTTATAAGGATTCAGTAAAGGGACAATTTTGGCAGCTCCTGTTTAGCTTTAATGCTTAATCCTGTTTTTTCATCTGTAAAATTACTTTTAGTCTTAATGCTACCTTAAGCTCTTTGTTGATCTGTAGTGTTTCATTAGAGAGAGTAAAACGTCTGAATTTCTGTGTGGACTGGTATTTCATTTAATAATAATGATCTTTGTATCAAAGGGGTAAATGAAACCAAAGACGGGAGGTGAGTTTTCAGGAAAGACACAGTAAAAAGATGGGAATTGGAAGAGAAGGCTAGGATTTTCTCTATCACATAGAAAAGTTGATCTTGAGGAAATATATCTGGGAATGTTAGTTTCTTTAAATGCATAATGAAAATATTAACATCCAGTTCCAAAGATTGTTGTAAGAGATGATTGAGCTAATGTAGTTGAAGGTGTTTTATAAACTGCAAAGAGTTATAAGCACCATAGATAATGTTATGTAAGTCAGTTCCTATCTTTTAGCTTATACTATACTCTCTTTGGCACCTCCCTATCCTTTTTTTTTTTCATTTATTTTTATTAGTTGGAGGCTAATTACTTTACAATATTGTAGTGGGTTTTGTCATACACTGATATGAATCTGCCATGGATTTACAAGTATTCCCCATCCCGATACCCCCTCCCACCTCCCTCTCCACCCGATTCCTCTGGGTCTTCCCAGTGCACCAGGCCCGAGCACTTGTCTCATGCATCCAGCCTGGGCTGGTGATCTGTTTCACTCCCTATCCCTTTAACCTCTGACACACCAAATCAACTGCTAAACTGGAGAGGGTGGGGCAAACTGAGAGTAGCACTGTATACAATGCACGCATGCTGTGCACGCCTGCCTTCTAAGCCACCTCAGTAGTGTCTGACTCCTTGTGATCCCATGGACTGTAGCCTTCCAGGTTCGTCTGTCCATGGGCTTCTCCAGGCAAGAATACTGGAGTGGGTAGCCTTTCCCTTCTCCAGGGGATCTTCCTGACCCAGAGATCGAACCCAGGTCTCTTATATCTCTTGCACTGGCAGTTGTTCTTTACCATTGAGCCACAAGGGAAGTCCACAGTATATCCATACCATTGTGGCTCAGCTGGTAAAGAATCTGTCTGCAATGAGGGAGACCTGAGTTCTATCCCTGGGTTGGGAAGATCCCCCTGGAGAAGGCAACGGCTACCCACTCCAGTATTTTGGCCTGGAGAATTCCATGGACTGTATAGTCTGTGGGGTCGCAAAGAGTCGACATGACTGAGTGACTTTCATACACTTGACTATCACACTCTATATACAATATCATGTATAAAATAGATAGCTAGTGGAAAGCTGTTGTATAACACAGGGAGCTCAGCTTGGGGCTCTGTGAGGGGTAAGATAGGGGGTGGGAGGGATGCTCAAACCTACCTAGATCTAGTTCAGTCTCTCACTTGGGTAGATTAGTAGATCATTACTATAGCTTGTTCAGTTTTATTTTAGTGCCTAAAATAGACCCTGTCACATAACACATGCTCAGTAAATATTTATTGAATGGTCTATCTTTTCTGCCTTCAATGTCTCTCAGCATTAATTTATACATATATATATATATATATATATACACACACACATATACATATATATATACATATATATATATATACATACACACATATGAATGTGTTTGTATTTTTGAAGATTTCACTTCTCTTTTTTTCTCTTAATTTGGGGAAAAAAATGTACATTCAAAAGTACGAAGGAAAAGATGCAAGCATTAGTATACTGAAACATAAGAGTAGAAACAGTATTTAGGAGTGATTCTCTACAGGCTGCCTCCAGAAAAGGAGTTGGTTCATGCCACTGAAATTGACTTCTGCCAAGTGCTTAAGCCATAATTCTGTTCGCAAGACTTAGGCCCCCAGCAACCAAGCCCCAGCGCACCAAGAGAGGAGCTGGTGCTTCAAACAACAATAAATGCTAATGTGGTGGTAAGTCCTGTCAACATCCAACTGCATCATAAACTTGTAACTGCAAGGTTTGGACCCCAGCCTCCTGTTCATATCAGGCACCAGGCTGATGCATTACCGTAAACATGAGCCCTGAATCGGTAGGATAGGGCTAGAACCAATGTCCTGCCATGTCCTGTGACAATGATATTCTGACCCTTGGTCACATTGGGAGGGTCCAGAGTTTCAGAAATTATGTCACTTAAAACCTCCACAGCCCTTTCTCCTTCTGTGCAAGGTCAGAGAAAGTGATGGACAAGAGAAGATGAGCAGGTGTTGTGGTCCTAAAGTTGCTATTGATCCTTTCTACATGGGTTTCTCTCAATGAACCCTGTTCCAGTACACTCGATGCATGGGCTGTCTGGTACTTGGCCACTGTGAACTACATATTTACCCTAAATCAACAAATGTCATCTTTGCCTTGAATATTTTTTAGTAAAATAAATAAAACTTTACTGATGAAGTTCTCTTTGTACCCCTCTCCAATTCTATTCTTCCCTCACCTTTCATTTCCCAGAGGCAGCTTTTATCATAAATTTGGTGTACGTATTTCCTGTATGGTGAAACCATATGACTAGCAAAATTTTGATTAACTCTTGGTTAAAATTAACAGAGAAATTGTAGGTCATAACATTACATGGTAAGATATCTTTATGGGAAATAATGGTTTGACACTAATTATTTTGAGACTTTAAATTACTATTATGATTACAATTCTTCGATGAAAAGCTAAGGAGGAAGTGTACCAGTTAAGCCTGTGGTCAGTTATAATTAACAAAAAATCTGATTAATGATTTTTTGTTTAATCTTTCAGAAATATAACCCACTGAACCTTTAAAATTCAATGGCCAAAAAGAATGAAAACTTATTTGTATTAGGAAACTGTATTTATTTACTAATGTATGTAATATATTTGTTAAAAGAAAACTTTTGCTCACCAGCATTGAAATCATTCACATACACCACCCCTCTCCCCCACACACACACTTGTTTTTTGAAAACATTCAGACTCTCTGAGCTTAGCCTTCTGCTTACAGAGTATACTGCTCAAAATAAAAGATGTCTCTAACTGATTAAAATCAAAACACAAAAATGAAAATTTTCTTTCACATTCTAATCTATATTATTTTCTTTTACTAACTATAAATATAACAAGTAAAGGACTTAATTTTGAGTTGTGTGTCTAAATAATATTACATAAACCATAACATATTGTATTTACCTTCTGACAAATTTGCTTTTGTCATGCAACACTATGTTTTTTAAGATTTGTTCAAAATTTGTCAAATTGACATATTGAAATATATATCAAACTTCTGTATTGTAGTCATTTATGTGATTATGCCACATTTTATTTATCCAATATCCCACTGATGATCATTTAGATTGTTTCCAATTTATCAGTATAGAAACAAGGCTGTTATGAGCGTTCTTTTCTCATTAGCCCGTCTTTCAGACCACTACCAAGAAACTAAACAAAGCCCTAGGAGATATACAGAATCCATACAGACGTCATTTAAACATCTAGAACAATTATAGTTCTACAAGATAGGAAAACTGTTGTAATTTAGAATTGATGACACAGTCAATAAATGAATTGAAATGAATCAAGATGCAGCAACACATCCAGAGTTGCAGACTTCCAAGAAAATATGTGATATGAAGGTAATATGTAACCAGACTTGAAGAGAATGGGCTTTGAGACACCTACATATGGAGGGTGTTGAGAAAACAACTGAAATGGGGCTCAGCCTGGCAGCCAAGGTAGTTGGGAAAATGCCCTTGAACATCTACTATCAATATGCATCCAGGACAGTTGAGAAAATAATCTCCAAACTACTTGGGATGTTTCACTCATTTCTTTATTGGGAAAACATGTTTGCCCTGAGAAGAATAAAGACTGAGTATAGAAATAATGCAGCAAATCAAACAGGTAATTATAATATTTTTGTATTAAAGCATTTATACATGCTTGGTATTTTAAATATTCATTATATATAAAATAATTTGTCATATTTGATTATCTAACAAATAAGTTTATGATTCTAATTAAAATTACCTATAATGCAATTAGGTAATTGATTTAAATTTGTAATCATAGACTGAAATATTATTAATTTGTAAAAAGCATTGGAACATTTAGGAAAATTTAAGATTCAGCATATTCAATATTTTAAACTTATTAAGCTAATAGGAATTCCTTAAGTATCTGAGATTTGTTTGCCCTAAGACAATTGAAGTATTTAAAATCCAATATATTAAATTTATAAATGCAATTTAAAAGATTCAAAGAAATTTAATTGTTACAAAAACTCACTTAAAAGTATTTATTAAAGTTTCCTAGACTTAGAATAATAAAATATATAATCTAAGAGTTTAAGGTGAACTAAGACTAAATTTTTTTTAAATTTTGTAATGTGAATGTTTTAAGTGAAACTGAACTGAGTTATCATCTCTGTCTAAAAGAAACATTAAAAAAAAACCTCATATTGCCACTCATATTTCCCTTAGTACACATGTGCAAGAGAATCTCATGGTATCACTGGCTTACATGATATCTGAAATTTCAGTTTTATTGAACTACTTTCCAAAGAGGTCATGCTAATTCATATTCCCATGATCCCTGCATAAGAATTCCTAGTTCCCTACAACTCTGCTAATGCTTGATATTAACTAATATTTTAATTTTGGTAAATCTGATCAATATGAACTGGTATCTTGTAAAATTTTAATTGCACATTTCCTCATTATTCATGAGAATGAATGTTGCTTTACAAGTTTATTCGATAATTTAGTTTCCTCTGCTCTGAGTTAATATTTTATACATTGCTCATTTAAAAAATTGAATCATTCTTATTGTCTTGTAGGAGTTTTTACATACACTGGATATTAAATGTCTTTCATATATCTTGGAAATTTCTTCTTCCAATCTGTTGTTTTTAACTTGGAATATGAAATGCTGGACAGAAAATATGAATTTTGACAAAATAATCATACAAAAAATAATTGAGATTTATAGAGAGTTTCCTATGTGCCAGTAACAGTTCTAACCACTTTGCACATATTAACTCATTCTTTTTTTTCCTATGTAGCAGACTTTATTAAACGTTTAAGAAAGTGGATGGAACAAGTCTGCCTTACAGATGCTAAAACAACTTAAAATTGAATTATAAACACCAGGGTACCTAAAAGGCCATCCTTTCAATTTTTTTTTTTTTTTACCAAACTGAAACGTTTTCATTCTTTCTAACAACCTTTGATTCTAGTGCCAATATTATACCTATTTTACAAATAAAGAAAAGGAAAAAAATTTGAAAAAAAGTAGGAGATTTGGGGTGGTCATTTTTTAAAAATCTATCCTGACTTTAAATTATTAACACATTATCCTACAGTTTCTTTTAGGAGTTTGTTTATTTTCCCCCATAGTCTTCAATCCATTTGCCATTCACTATTATACAAAATGTGAGATGGGGATTTAATTTTTTCCCCCTTTGTCACTTCTGGAATTGTAAACCTTAAGTAGTTTTTAGTAATCTGTATGAAAGTGAAAGTCACTCAGTCCTGTCAGACTCTTTGTCATCCCATGGACTATACAGTTCATGGAATTCTCCAGGCCAGAATACTGGAGTGGGTAGCCTTTGCCTTCTCCAGGGGATCTTCCCAACCCAGGGATCGAACCCAGGTGTCTGGCACTGCAGGTGAATTCTCTATCAGCTGAGCCACAAGGAAAGCCCAAGAATACTGGAGTGGGTAGCCTATCCCTCCTCCAACAGATCTTCCCGACCCAGGAACTGAACCGGATTCAGACCATGGTCCCCTACATTGCAGGTGGATTCTTTACCAACTGAGCTATCAGGGAAGCCCTGGTAACCTATGTAATAAAGATCAAATTCCTCATCTTGGCAGTCATACATTTTCTGGTCCTAAATGGCCTAACTGGTCCTTTTGTTGCTCTTTTCTCAAGCGATCTCTTTACCAGTCAAAAAGTCTACTCACGATGTCCTTAAAATGCCAAATTCAGTTCAGTTCAGTCGCTCAGTCCTGTCCAACTCCTTGCGACCTCATGGAGTGCAGCATGCCAGGGACCTCTTCAATTCGATATTTTTGTTCAAGTCTTTCTCTCAGTCTGGAATAACAGTTCTACTCTCTTGTCTACAGAAAAAATCCTGATCCTCCAAAACATTGTTGAAATTCAGTCTCCTGTGTGAAAGCCTTCCCCAACGCATTCTTATTTTTTCCTTTTTCTTCTTCCTATTCTCCTTTCAAAAGTCAACTATTTTCCTGCTCTTTGTTCCCATGCTGCTAAGTCACTTCAGTCATGTCCGACTCTATAGGAGTTCATTATTTTGTTCTTTATGACCCGATTACATTTTTTAAGCATATGTTGTTTCTTTCTTAGAAACCATATGCCTTTTTCTGTAGGTTTGTTCATTCACACATCTATTCAACATTTGCTCAATGTCTATTACATGGTGCTATGCTAGATACTTGAATACACAAATTTCAAACAGCTCAAATTAGTAAGAAAGACATGTATACAAAATATTATAACTTATATCGACAAATTATTGTAGCATTTGATAGATACTAGATAAAAATATATGTGATGAAAAGAATCAACATGCTAATGCTTACAGATTTCCCTCCAACCACTACACCAACACATACTAATAAAAATTTTGAAAAGATTCAAGCCCCCCTTCCCCACTGCCCCCACTTCAGAGCTTGTGGACAAGTTCTTAGCACTGAAAGAATTACAGAGACAAAAAAGAATGGATTCAGGCCTTGAGTTTATATTTAAGATTTGAGAGCTATGGGTGGAAGAAGCAAAAGGAATACTATGAACTATATATTTGGATTCATTTTTAATGTTTCTTTGAAAGACTTAAATAAAGAATAGAATTCTCTTTTAATTTCTTTTGGCTGTTGAGCTGTATATCTTAACCAAGGTTCACTATGAGCACAAACATCCCCATCCTGTTAAAATATCTTATATTCAGTGAATGTGTGAGAAAATGAAAATATTAAAATAGTTCATATCATGGAAAAAATAAGGCATTAGAGATGCATTCTCAGAGCACACTAAAACTATTTTGTAAGGAGACCAATGCATTTAAACAATTATTCGGTGTACTATAATGACTTATAAAACTGATATAATACTAAAATTCACTTATGATCCTACCTCTAAGAAACAATGCTTCTGTGATTTTTTTCTCTAGCTTTTCAATGCGTATTTATTTAAAAAAAAAAAAAACATTTATTGATAACTACTCTAAGCCAGACACTGTACTAAGCCACAGGGACATAGCCCAGAACAATAGAGACAAATTCAATGTTTATGTAGAGCTTATAATCTAGCTGTGGGAGATGGGCAATTAACAAAATAAATCAATTAAAACTCCAGTATTCTTCCCTGGGAAATCCCATAGACAGAGGAGCCTTGCGGTCTACAGTCCCTGGGGTATCAAAGAGCAGGACATCACCACTGAGTGACTGAGCGCATGTGCGCGCGTGCGTACACACACACACACACACACACACTCACAAAGATAACAAATATAAGTGTTATTAAGAACATTAGTCATGGAGGAGTATTGAATAGGGAGTGTGGGGGAGGGTAGAGGCTGCAATTTTAAATAAGGTGGCCAGGAAAGACTTCACTAAGAAATTGACATTTGAGCAAAGACTTGAAGTGGGTAGAGAACCAAACCGTGTACAAAGTTCCAAGCAAGCTAGTATGTATGTAAGTAAGTATTTTTTGTTTGCTTGTTTGTTTAACAAACATAGTCCATATGGCTGGGGCAAAACTCCACCTCTTACATGTAACCCAAATCTAATCAGCACTTCTGACTTGCTTAGTCATATTTCCCTCTGGTTGGATATTTAGATTGGTTCCTTTTCCTTTTTTTCTTTCCTTTTCTCTTTTGTCTCATCCTATCACAAAACATAATTTCTTAGGTTGCCTTTATGAATATTTCTGTAAGATAGAGTTCCAAAAGTCAACAATTCTGGTTCAGATTGCCAAATGGCTCCCAAAGAACTGACACTAATTTTTATTTCAACTGTCAGTATAAGAGAGGACCTAACAGTATGGTACTGGCACAAAGACAGAAATATAGATCAATGGAACAGAATAGAAAGCCCAGAGATAAAGCCACGAACCTATGGACACCTTATCTTCGACAAAGGAGGCAAGGATATACAATGGAAAAAAGACAACCTCTTTAAAAAGTGATGCTGGGAAAACTGGTCAACCACTTGTAAAAGAATGAAACTAGAACACTTTCTAACACCATACACAAAAATAAACTCAAAATGGATTAAAGATCTAAATGTAAGACCAGAAACTATAAAACTCCTAGAGGAGAACATAGGCAAAACACTCTCCGACATAAATCACAGCAGGATCCTCTATGACCCACCTCCCAGAATATTGGAAATAAAAGCAAAAATAAACAAATGGGACCTAATGAAACTTAAAAGCTTTTGCACAACAAAGGAAACTATAAGCAAGGTGAAAAGACAGCCCTCAGATTGGGAGAAAATAATAGCAAACGAAGCAACAGACAAAGGATTAATCTACAAAATACACAGGCAACTCCTGCAGCTCAATTCCAGAAAAATAAATGACCCAATCAAAAAATGGGCCAAAGAACTAAACAGACATTTCTCCAAAGAAGACATACAGATGGCTAACAAACACATGAAAAGATGCTCAACATCACTCATTATCAGAGAAATGCAAATCAAAACCACAATGAGGTACCATCACACGCCAGTCAGGATGGCTGCTATCCAAAAGTCTACAAGCAATAAATGCTGGAGAGGGTGTGGAGAAAAGGGAACCCTCTTACACTGTTGGTGGGAATGCAAACTAGTACAGCCACTATGGAGAACAGTGTGGAGATTTCTTAAAAAACTGGAAATAGAACTGCCATATGACCCAGCAATCCCACTTCTGGGCATACACACTGAGGAAACCAGATCTGAAAGAGACACGTGCACCCCAATGTTCATCACAGCAGTGTTTATAATAGCCAGGACATGGAAGCAACCTAGATGCCCATCAGCAGATGAATGGATAAGGAAGCTGTGGTACATATATACCATGGAATATTACTCAGACATTAAAAAGAATTCGTTTGAATCAGTTCTAATGAGATGGATGAAACTGGAGCCCATCATACAGAGTGAAGTAAGCCAGAAAGATAAAGACCATTACAGTATACTAACACATATATATGGAATTTAGAAAGATGGTAATGATAACCCTATACGCAAAACAGAAAAAGAGACACAGATGTACAGAACAGACTTTTGGACTCTGTGGGAGAAGGTGAGGGTGGGATGTTTTGAGAGAACAGCATCGAAACATGTATATTATCTATGGTGAAACAGATCACCAGCCCAGGTGGGATGCATGAGACAAGTGCTCGGGCCTGGTGCACTGGGAAGACCCAGAGGGATTGGGTAGAGAGGGAGGTGGGAGGGGGGATCGGGATGGGGAATACATGTAAATCCATGGCGGATTCATGTCAATGTATGACAAAAACCACTACAATATTGTAAAGTAATTATCCTCCAACTAATAAAAATAAATGAAAAAAAAAAAAAGAGAGGACCTATCTTACCAAATGTCTGTCAGTAATAAGTAGGCCAGTGGTCAAGTATGGATGTGAGAGTTGGACTGTGAAGAAAGCTGAGCACCGAAAAATTGATGCTTTTGAACTGTGGTGTTGGAGAAGACTCTTGAGAGTCCCTTGGGCTGCAAGGAGATCCAACCAGTCCATCCTAAAGCAGATCAGTCCTGGGTGTTCATTGGAAGGATTGATGCTGAAGCTGAAACTCCAATACTTTGGCCACCTCATGCAAAGAGTTGACTCGTTGGAAAAGACCCTGATGTTGGGAGGGATTGGGGGCAGGAGGAGAAGGGGATGACAGAGGATGAGATGACTGGATGGCATCACCAACTCGATGGACATGGGTTTGAGTAAGCTCTGGGAGTTGGTGATGGACAGGGAGTCCTGACGTGCTGCGATTCATGGGGTCACAGAGTCAGACACAACTGAGCGACTGAACTGAACTGAACTGAACTGAATAAGTAGGCCAATTAAAAGAATTTCTGTTAATCTGATATATGAGAATTCTATAAAATGAATGCTTTTCATTTAACTTAATGAAATATTTTTTGTTAATGAGGTTAAATTTTAAAATATATTTACCAGCCATATTTTGTGAATGAACTGTTCCTGACCTTACTCACCCTTCTATTGGAGTCTTAGTGGTTTTTCTTATTGATTCATGTATATTTTTAATATTGTTAACATGTTAATATATTCATGGTAATATTTACCAGATCATTCCTTAAACTAGAAATCTAAACATAAACAGAAAAATACTGAAAAGCTATCTTGAAAATAATGGACATCTATATAGTGTGTATATATATATGTGTGTATATATATGTGTGTGTGTGTGTATATATATATATAGTGGATTACTACCCAGGAATTTTAAGAAAATGAAATTCTGCCATTTGCAACAACATGGATTGATTTGGAGGGTATTATGCTTAGCAGCATGCTTAGTGAAGTAAGTCAGAGAAAGATAAATACTATATGTTTTCACATATATGTGGAATCTAAAAAATAAGATGAACAAATTAATGTAACAAAATAGAAACAAGACTCACAGGTACAGAGAACAAATTAGTGGTTACCAGTGGGGAGAGGGGAGGAGAGAGTAGCAAGATAAGGGAAGGGGATTACGAGGTATAAATTACTAGGTATAAAATAAATAAGATACAAGGATATAATGTAAAGCACAGGGAATATACCCAATATTTTATAATAATTTTAAATTAAGTATAATATATAAAAATACCAAATCTCTATGTGATTTAACACTATAAATCAACTTTACTTCAATTTAAAAAACTTTTAAACAACAAATAAGCAAAAAAATAAATATATAATATTAAAAATAGTGGGCATCTAGTGATGCTGATTTACTTATCAAAGTTTTATAACAAAGCTTTGATATCTGAAGATCAGAGTTAGGGAAGAGGATAATGTCAACCCAATAGAAACAAATAGCAACCTTAGGAACACTGGATAACATCTAAAAATATTATTTCCAAAAAGATTTAAAAATAAAATATTATTTCTTTTTGCAACCACTTAGGCTGACTGTGCTCTTCCTCACAGGGGCCCAGTGTGCAATGGCCGCAAACAGCAGCCTCCCGGGCCATTGCCTGTACAGGTTGCCCTAAGAAGCCGAGGAGACAACTCTTTCTAGTGGACCTTCATGACTGGCATGCTGTTCTGTCTAGGCTCCAGACAGGTATGCTCGGTGCCTTTGGAAAGTCCCAGGGAACAGTGGCCAGAGTCATAATGGCCATCCACACCTAGTAGCAGAACAATAAACCTGTGATTGAGGCCCTCCTCAGAGCCAAGTTCAAGTTCCCTGGTCACCAGACGATCCACATCTCCAAAAAGTAGGGATTTACTAAGTTTAATGCAGGTGAATTTGAAAACATGATGGTTGAAAAGCGGCTCATCCTAGATGGCTGTAGGGTCAAATATATCCCTAATCGTGGCCTTCTGACAAATGGGTCCTGCACTTATGAGAGCCTTGGTGCTGCCCCTCCTTACTCATGCTTACCCATAAATTCTACTTTTCTGACAAAAATAAATAAATCAAAATATATCTTGTAAAAGTCTTTGAATATTTGCAGAGAACAGTCACAACCATAATCTAGGGACAGTTTTAAATTATTTCATATAATATTTATAATTATTCTGCTCAACAACATTATTTACTTTTAAAAATGAATGATGTTTTCATTTAACAGATAAAGACTGTGAGGCTCAAGTAAAATAAGCCTACTAGGCACCATGCCACTCTTGGGACTTATATATATCTTTCCACTGTGCCACAATTCAGATATTTGAGAAATGTAAATCTCTTGTATGACGCAAAACTACAGCTGAATAAAATCATAAAATGACATAAGATTTTGACTTTCAAGTCTTACCCTGTTAGAGTCCAAAGTAGTGGGCATATTTTTTAATTCATATACAGCAACTTGTCCATCGCTATCTCCCACCAGAAGGCAATCTGTTTGCTTAGCAAAAAGAACAGTTGTGAACTTGATTCCAGGGTTAGCAACATGGACAATCAGAGGGTCCAAACTGTAATGAAATACTGTATTTGTAAATTTAGTTATTGTTAATATGTTCTTTTTACATACAGACTAAGAAAAGTCTGAGATACGTGTGATTTCATGTAACAAAAACCAAAAGCATCTTTGTGTGTTTCCAAAAGCAAAATAACTACTTCTCACCTTTTATTCAATCAAAGCTTTCATTCTTTCAATCAAGTAATTTCAACTAAATAAATTAAAGTATTCACAATTAAGAAGTGAACTCATACTTTAAACTCCTGTGATGATTAATTTTATGCATTAACTTGGCTAGGCTGTGGTTTTCAGTTGTTTAGTCAAACACCAGTCTACACATTGCTGTGAAAGTATGATATGATTAACTTTAGTCAGTAGAATTTGAATAAAGCAAATTATCCTCCACAAAGTGAGTTGGCCTCATCTAATTTGTTGAAAGCCTTAAAAGAAAAGACTGAGGTCCTCAAAGCAGAATAAATTTCTGCCTCTATACTGCCTTTGCACTCAAGACTGCAACATGGACTCCCCTGATGGAAACTCCGGCTTGCTACCCTGTCAAGCAAACTTGGGAATTGCCAGCCCACAATCACATGAGCCAATATTTTTAAATCTCTCTGTCTCTTTCTGTCTCCCTTCCTCCCACCATCTCTATTTTATTGGTTCAGTTTCTCTGAGGATCTCTAGTATAACTTGTTAAATAATAAATGTCTTTTAAGGGAAGGATGTTTTGATCCAAATGAATCCCTGGACCAGAAGTGAATCTGAACAAGATTTAGAACCTTGTTCCAAGGTTCTCTAAACAAGAACCTTCTCTACTATTGCTCATCCAAAGCAATCCATTGACATTCTTATAAAAGAAGCAGTAACTTGCATATCTCTTCTGAAGAAATTTTGCCTGGGAACTACAATCTTACTAGGAAAAAAAAAATCAGAGATGACACTCCTGTAAGTAACCACTTGCTATGTTAGTCATCTCATACTCAAAAATAAATTGTTTTGTGTTGTACTCCTTGAGTTTTTGGTTCAAATTGTTTTATAGAATGAGTTGTGACTAAATTTTAAAGTTACTAAACTATTAATCTCTAGGAAAAAAATTGTGATTATTACCCATTACCCATTGAATTTTATATCATTTATTTCAAACAAGAACGTATTTCCATGCTTTCCTCCTTAATAACTTGTCTGAAGGTCTACAATATTTTCTAATATTGAAATAATGATTGAAGAAGTAGAATCATTAAACACAATTCCAGCACTGTATAAACTTTCATACTAAAAACAACGGTCTATGGCCCTCTAATAACTTTGACGTAACACTTTAAAAAATTTTAATTAAATGCATGTCTCTTCAAATATGTTTTAAAATGAAGTAAGAGACTAAGTAAATATCATTTAAAAAAATACTTATTTTGCTCCCTTTCTTTATATTACTAATAAAAGGTCTTCAGTTAAGAAGAATTAGAAAAGTGCCTCTCTGCATTCTTCCATAAACCAGACAATGACAAAGAATTCAAGGTAGTTATGATATCCTATATCAGTCTATAAAAATTTGATGAGGGAGTACCGTGGTGTTTCAGTAGCCAGACTCCACGCTCCCAATGCAGGGGACCTGGCTTCAATCCTTGGTCAGGGAACTAGATCCCACATACTGCAACTAAGAGTTTGCATGTCACAACTAAAAGATCTTACATGGTACAACTAACACCTGATGCAGCCAAATAAATAAATACATTTTTTTTTAATTGAGGAGATAGAGTAACCTATTTTCATCCAAATATTTTGAAACTATTAATACATATGATATAGGTAATTAATATATTATCCTGGCACATCACTTTATTTATAAAGGACTCCCACAGTGTGAACTATTACTTGTTTTAAAGTAACTATAGTTCTCTCTAACCAATGTCAAAACCACCAGGCACCATTTAGATGGAACTGCAATTATCTTCTACTTTTATTATCTACAATTATCTTCAAGAAAAATGCTAATATTTACGTGCTGATGTGAAGGTCCCAAATCTCCACTCTGCTCTCATTTGCAGCTGCAAATATGTAGGATGACTTTGGAGACCAGGCAATATCATAAACAACATAAGTAGTTGGATAAAAACTCAAAAATGGTTTGAGATTCTCATGTTGCCATATAATAACACCCCAATCTGCAGAACAGCTTAAGAAAACATCATGGCAAAATGGGTTCCATGCTATTTTATACACTGGTCCCTAGGATTAGAAAAATAAATTAAGATACATAGTAAGTAGTATTTAATGTCTTATATTTGACCAACAAACTTAAAATGCTCAGATTTCTAAAAGCTTTATACACCATGCATTATTGTGTAAGTATTATCTTAGCTAAGAATACTAGGTCAAAGTTGAATCTCTTCCCTAAATTATGACATACAGAAGCACACAAATATATTTGCTACTGTACTTACTAAATATTAGCATATACTATAGTTTAGGAATATTAAGAAAAATAAACAAAAATAAGGGAGAAAACATGGTAGGAACTATCATTTAAAAATGTAGGGAATATATATATGCCAGAGACAGTTTTACTTTGAGATCAGCATGTTAAATCAGCAGTCTTTTAGAAGCAAAAATTGTGGCCTAATAACTTATGAAAAGAAATCAAGGATATCTAGAAGCCAAATTAAAAGCCCCACATATTATGGGTGTTTTATATACAAATTCAAGCTTGTATTTTTAAATCCAAAGTTATAAATTATTGCATAAAAATGCTGTGTCTAATGATACTGTTTTTTTCAGAAATATAATAAGATAAAATTTTCCATACCTACTGTAATTAAAACTAACCTTATGTCCTCTGTAGGTATCTAGATATTGTTCGTTATATGAACAGGAACACTTGTGAATATGACCTTCTTCAGTACCAGCCAAATAGATATTTGTGTCCTAAACACAAAAAGTCAAAATGCATTAACTTGTGATGTATTAGTAAATGTGCTAAATAGAAGACAGAATTCAAGATTTCTTAAAACAAGTTCAAGAACTAAAACTAGAAATACTATCTTGTAGACAACTGTTGTCTTTTTCTTAGATCATGATTTTATAATAATTAAACTCCCTGAAGGATGGCTGTGCAAAGAAAATACAGATTCTTTTCTTTGCTAAAATAGAGTGTAGAACTTAGTATCCTATCTAGAAATTACATGGACAAACATTCACTTAAAATGAGGAAGAAACTTTCTAACATTTAGAGCTACCTGACAAGAGAATTAACAATCCAGGGAAACAGTATTATTTCACTAGAATTAGTCAGAGAGAAGACAGATGACAACAATAACATGATTCTTGCTGAGAACGAGAGATTAAACTAGACGGAGTCTCAGACATCTCAGATGTATTACCAAATAGGGATTTAAAATGTGTTTTCTATACTGAAGTTATAGTCAGAAAGTCTGAAAGTCAGGGCTCTATGCGGAGCTATGTCAAGTCAGCACCACCTGGTAGTATTATAGAACTGCAGAATGTCAGGCCCTGCCCCAGACCTGCTGAGTCAGAATCATTTTAACAAGATTCCCAGGTAAGTTATAAGAACCCTGAAATCTGAGACACATTACTCTAGCATACATCAGTACTTAAGAATGCAATTACTAGATCATGGGGGTCTATGTAGTTTAAATTACAAAATAAAGTCCATTTCCCCCCCAAAGTAGTATTATCAATTTACACTCAGCAGAATATAAAAGTTCCTTTTGACACACATTCTCTTCAACAGCTTGGTTACATCAGAAATCTTAGATTTTGCCATTCTATTAGGTATTAACTTACACTGAATGGTTTTAAGTTTCATTTATGTGGATATTAACAAAGTTGAGCACATTTTTGTTTATTGGCCAATTGAATCTCCTCTTCTGTTCATATTTCTTGACCATTTTACTAATGATCTTTCTTTTTCATATTCATTTGAATAAGTTCCTAATATATCCTATTACATATGCTCTGTCTATTATTAGGTTGCAAAAATCTTGTCCCAGCATACAGCTTATTTTTTTTTTACAAACTCTTAGTGTCATTTAGTAAATAAAAGTTCTCATTTTAATGTAGCTGGTATTATATAGTTTACATAATTAGGATTTTGTGCTTTAAGAAACTGTTCCTACTTTTAAGTCATAGAGATATTCTCCCATATTTTCTTCTAAAAGTTTTTGCATATAAAGGGGTAGGGATCTAATTCCTTTTTTATATATGAACAATGATTATCTCAGTAGTATTTATAAGTAGGTCATCTTTCTCTGGGCTTCCCTGATGGCTCAACGGTAAAGAACTTGCCTGCCAATGCAGGAGACACAAGAGATGTGGGTTCAATCCCTGGGTTGGGATAATCCCCTGGGGGATGGCATGGCAAACCACTCCAGTATTCTTGCCTGGAGAATCCCGTGGACATAGGAGCCTGGTGGGCTATAGTCCAAAGTGTCACAAAGAGTTGGACATGACTGAAACAACTTAGCACACAGATAAATGTCTTTCTCTAGAGCTCCTCAAGGTCACTGTCTAAAGTTGGATTCCTCAGTGTGTAAACCTGAGACTGAGATTTCCATGCAAGAGGTTTATTGGGAAGTTCTCTCAGAAACAATCTCTTTGAGGGAAACAGGAACAGGTAGAGATTTAAGTTAAACTATGATGCAGCTGCATCAGAGTGCTTTGGAGCTGAGATAGCCCTTCAGAGTCCTACCTCTAGACAAAGGGGTAAAATATGTTTCGCACCTCTTCCTAAACATAAATTAGTCAAGAATGATGACAGACTCAAACCAAACTAAATCAACAATCAAACTAAAGGTAAATTGTGTAAATATCACAAAAATCAGAGACTCTAGGACTGGATAAAAAAGCAAAATTCAACTATATGCTGCCTATAAGAAACATACTTTAAATATAAAGACATAAATAGGTTAAACGTAAAAGAATGTAAAATGATAAACTGTGCTAATATTAGTTAAAAGAAAGGTGTAGTGGCTACATTAATGTCAGACTAAGTAGATTTCAGAGTAGAGAATGTTAACAGCTATAAATAAGGTCATTGTATAATAAGGGAATTGATTAATCAAGAGAACATGACAATTCTAAACACGTATGTACTTAAAGCTTCAAGATACATAAAGAATAAATTGATAGAATTTCAAAGGGAGAAAAGACAAATTCACAATTATGGTCAGACACTTCAATACCTTTCTGTCAATAAATCATGGAAGAAACAGGCAGAAAATCAGGAAGGATATAGTGAACTTGAACAGTATCATCAACCAACTTAATCTGATTGATATTCACAGAACATTTCACCCAACAGTAGCAGAATATACACTTTTCTCAAATGCACAGGGAATACTTACAAGTAAACATCACATTCTAGGCTCTAAAACAAATCTCAATAAATTCAAAAGGATTCAGTTTATAAAAAGTTTGTTCTCTGATCGTGATGAAATTGAATTAGAAACCAACAGAAAGATCCTTAGAAAAGCCTTGACTATTTGGAAACTAAATAACATGCTTTATCAGTCAAAGATGAAATCAGGGGAGCAACATTGATGTTTTGAGCCAGCGAATTCTTTGTTTGTGTGGGGAGAGGACGGTGGTTGTCTTGTGCATTGTAGAGTGTTTAGCAGCATCCCTGGACTCTGCTCACTGGATATAACTATCCTCCCTACATCCCACCTCCCGCAGCTGCAACAACCAAAGATATCTGAAGAAGACATTGTGAAATGCCCCTGGTGGAAAGTACTCCCCTCCCTGCCCACATTGAGAACCACTCTTCTCGAATCAAGGTGACAAGCAGATTATAGGAATGTGAGAATGAATGCAGTGAGAATATGACAAGCGATAAAGACTCAGAGGTAAAGAATCTGCTTGCAATACAGGAGACCGGGGTTTCATCCCTGGGTCAGGAAAGATCCTCTGGAGAAGGGACTGGCTACCCACCCCAGTGTTCTTGCCTGGGGAGCCCCAGGGACAGAGAAGCCTGGCGGGCTACAGTCCACGGGGTCACAGAGAGTTAGACACACTGAGTGACCACATACACAGTGATCAAAGTGAAAAATAATAAAAGCTTGAACTATATGAACAGTAGTCTTGGACTAAAAGAAGTAGGATGATAAAACCTAAATATCACCTGGGTGATAGAGTAGAATAGAGTAAGAACTCAAGTTTTGGTTTGCATAAGTAGGTGAATAATGGTATCATTAAAGAGATGATCATATTACATATAATAGAAAATATATAGGGAAATGTTTTCTTGTAAGAGTCACAGTGGCTGAATTTTCTGATTCCAAAGAGCCTCCAGGTAAAAAGAATTAGAAAAGCAGAACTTTACTAACAGTGCTCTGATTTCATTTTGGTCTTGATAGGCATAGTCTGAAGTGGTCTTCCCAATCCCCAGAATCATGAGAGTCACCACCCACAATGAGATATGGAAGACTATATAGTGGATTTGGTTTCTGTCACTATGATAGAGCAGGAGAGCACCCAAGAGGGGCAAGGTGGGGCATTCAAGTTAAAATGAGCAGCTGAGTAGATAATCCTTCTATTGTTGCTCAGAAAAACAGACCTTTCCTCTAAAATGCAGATGAAGGACAGCCAACTGGAAAGTGCCATTTCACCTTAGGCCGATACCTAAGTTTGTTTGTTAGTTTTCTGCTTACAAGGCACAATATTTATTAACGTGCTAACCTTTTGTCTTTGTTTTTGGCCATGAGACATGTGTGATCTTCGCTCCCTGACCAGGGACTGAATCTGCACCTCCTGCCTTGGACAGTGACATCTCAACCACTGGACTGCCAGGGAAGGACCTAGTCTTATATCTTAACACACTTCAATGATTAGAAGTCTTGTTGAAATAATTTACCTTGGGATGAAAAGCAAAACACATTCCAGGAGCCTGTCGAGATATCAAAGCTTCACCTTTCTTTTCCTTTTCTGCTCCTTTTTTGCTGGTGCTAGCAGTCATTCGCCTCAAGCGCATCAAATCTTTAAAGAAAAAATAGATACCTTTCTACCACATGAAAAAGTACTGTAGATATAATATGTCCCTTCTGCAAATAAAATGATTTCTGCCATTCTTTGCATGTCATTAGGTTAAAATAAGCAAATACCAAAGTTAGATGCTTAGCAAAATGATCAAGCCCAGTTTTTCTCTTATTTAGTCAAACCTAAACTTACCAACTTTTATATATTGTTCACTAGGAATTTTTAATTCAGCACATAACAAGAGAAAGATAATTTGGGGGGGGGGCAGGTGTGTGTGTGTGTGTGTGTGTGTGTGTGTGTGAGAGAGAGAGAGAGAGAGAGTGAGTGTATTTATTTATTTTTACCATGACAGTCCAGTCCTTTCCGTATAACCCATTTAGAGATTCTTCCATCCGCTGATATAGAAACTAGTATTTCTCTTTTGTCATCACCTGTTGTCCCTCGATCTTGTTCTATCCACTGCAGTTGCCATACAGGTCCCAAGTGTTTCTGAGGTGATTCACTAAAACAAGGAAAATCACTAGTAGAAAATCATAATTTTTAAAAAGACTTGTAATACTAAGTGATAAGGACAACTCCCTAAAGCATCATGACTTACTCATAGAATGACGCTTTTATTGTTCTGAACTGGACTTTGACTTTAAATATTTTGAAAATCAGGGGAAAAAAACAACTTTTCTAATATTCACTGATATTTTTCTCATTTCTTACAAAAAGAAAATTTTATTGCTATCATAACAGGAATATAAAAGCAAATATTTCTTTCTTTTAAGAATCTACTCCTTTTACTCTATTCACTTACATTTTCCTAGTTGTGCAAATTTAGTTTATTTAGATACATTGAATATAAGTATCTCCATTTTTCCAAGGATATTTCTCATAAATAAGTAAGTCATTTAAGTCCTATTTGAGTAAATAGTTACTTCACCCTTCTTCTTATATTTCAGCATTGTCCACTGGCTTGCTTCTCTCTAAGGCTGAGATTTAAAATTTTTCTGAAAAATTAAAATCATTTCTCAGATTACTACTTTCCTGTCTGATTAATGGGTTGCTTTGTTCCTAGTACTGACTCTCTTGATTTTTTATGTGAATCCTCCAAAGCAATAGTGCTGAATACTTTTAAATCTAGATATACTTGATTATTTGGTAAAAGTTACGAATCTTCTGACCGGAAATGAACACAAGGCTCACACTTACAAAACTATGCAAATAATTTCAAAATTAACCTAAAAAACACGTGCTTTAAAGCCTATTTCCAGTTCTTCTGAAGTTTGCTGCTGCTGCTAAGTCACTTCAGTCATGTCGTTCTGAAGTTTATTCAAATACTAATATGAATATATAACCTCATTTCTGCTCCACTAGTATCAGGTTTATTATAAAAACTTGAGGTATCTTTCAATCTCTTTCACCTTAAACTTTTTTATTTTCTCAATATGTCACATTAATTATTTCTCTCATTTATAAAATGAAAGTTCTTGAAATCTAATGTCCATCATGGTGATTATAGTTAATAACGCTATGTTGCATACATGAAATTTGCTAAAAGAGTAGATCTTAAGTGTTATCACCACACACACAAAAAAATGGTAACTATGTGAGCTTGTTGTTGTTGTTGTTTAGTCACTAAGTCATGGCTGACACTCTGTGATGAAACAGGCTGTGGCCCACCAGGCTCCTCTGTCCCTGGGATTTTCCAGGAAG
The DNA here is from genome assembly GCF_910594005.1 of Cervus elaphus. Classification (NCBI taxonomy): domain Eukaryota; kingdom Metazoa; phylum Chordata; class Mammalia; order Artiodactyla; family Cervidae; genus Cervus; species Cervus elaphus. The sequence goes on along the minus strand of NC_057834.1, from coordinate 99,488,469 downwards.
AATAATGGAGTGGATTGCCATTTCCTTCTCCAGATATGTGGGATTATGGATGCATTAATTAATTTGATTCCACTAATCATTTCACAATGTATACATATATTAAATCATCACATTGTACACTTAATCATGTGGTACAACCTAAATAAACTCAATTTTTATTTGTCAATTATACCTCAGTAAAGCTGGAAAAAATTTTAGCTTTTTAAAAAGCAGCAGCATACACCAAAAGAAGTTTGTTGGTGAGCAGGCAGAAAAGATGATAAAGAGATGTTAAAGCAGAGCATTCCAGCTGGAGAGACGTTATGAGGAATTATCAAATGTTTGAAAGCTAATGGTATCACTCTCAATAACAGTATAAACATTCACTCAAAACTAAATAACATAAATTTTTTCTTCTCCCAAAAAAAGTACATGTTATATATTTATCTAATTCTTGGATTTTCTCACCTACTATCCAGAACTGGAAGGTTACTGTTGTTTTGTACATTATAAATTGCAATAGTGCCATTGTGATAGCCAACTGCTAAAAGGTTAGGTGAGCCAATTGAAAAATCCACAGCAGTAACTCCATATGGACTCTGATAAGTACGCTCTGGCCACTGAATAAAAAAAATATATTACATTACAATTTAAACTTGGTTTTATAAACCACAGTACAGGAGGGTATGATAGTGACTAAAGACTAGGCTGATGGCAGTGGGGATGTGAGGAGAGTTAACCTGCATTCAGTTACTCCTAACTTCCTATATACATGAGAACAAAACCTCAATCAGTCATTTCCTTTATTTTGATGAACCCTCAGAGCTCAGTAATTTTGCAAAATACAGCATGTAGCTCTATAGTAATTATCATTTGGGGTAATCTTCCAATAGGATTTTCCATCACAGGTCTACATTCTTGAAAATACAAATAATAGCCACCAAATAAATTATCCTGCAAAATTCCTATCTCCCAGTATCTGTTTCTAATGCGTGTATTATCTAATCATTTCTAAATAAGATAGAAGAAGCTCTAAAACTTTCCAAGTTACTCTTTTCTACAACTCTGTCTAGAGTTTTATTGTTTTGTTTGAATGTCCAATTCAAATCCTTTCTTGGTTCTAACAACCTACATGGAAAAGAAGACAACTTGCTGTTGATGAATCCTGTCAATCCTTCCACATGTTTAAAATTGCTTCTTCCTTTCTTTTAGGCTATATAAACCCAGCTTCCTAACAGACGAGGGTTATTTATAAGAACTCCAATTATTTTTGTATGCCTTTCTGATCTTATTAAAGTAGTCCACTTTACATTTCTGTTGTAAAGTAAAACTAAGGGTAAAAGGACTTCGCTGGCAGTCCAGTGGTTAACACTCTCTGCAAAGGGTGCAGGTTCGACCCCTGGTCAGGGTACTTAAGATCCCGCATGGTGCGATAAAAACAAACAAACAAACAAAAAACAAAAGAACTAAAGGTAAACCTGTAAGTGACAGATTGACTAGAGCTATTTAGCAAAAAACATAACTGATTCTTGTTCCTTTTCTTTAAAAATTCATAACAGTAAGATATTATATGAATCTATTTTACAACTATTGAGGATAACAGAAATCTATCTTATAAAGTGATGAGTTTTTCATATACTGAAAAACAATCCAATAGTAAATGAAACAATTTTTAAAGTTTGCATTTGCAAATATTTTTCTTTATAACAGGCAGTGATATACAATAATGGTTCGGCCCTGGATCATCAGATCTAACAGCACACAGTAGTGAATTTACTTTATCCTATTAAGTATCAGAATAAGTTTTAATTATTTAAGTGTTACAGATTTAAACCAAAGAAAATAAAGTCTTGCATGATAAAACTTCCTTGACTTTGCTTAATTATCAAATACAGCTATCTAGTACTTTATGAGAATTATGTCAACATTTAATTAAATAAAAATAGATCTTATTCCTGCTCAAGTTACCATGGGGTTCTTTATTGACCAGCAGCAGGCCAATCCTCTTTTTTGCTCCTTAAATCCAAAGTGTCCGTAGCCAACAGCCAAAAGGTCCTGAAAACCAGGAAAATTCAAACTAAGAGAGGATAGCATAAAAATATTGGCAAATGTATGAAGATGTATATTAATGAGCTGTGTTAAAAAGAGTGATGATATTTTAATTAAGGTTAAAAAAAACACCATATGCCATCTATTTTCACTCTTCATTTCCATCTTCCTAAGCAAAATCATAACAATAATTACATTTTCAGACTGAAAAATAAGTACTCAAAAAGAACCAATTGCTAACAAGCTCTTTTACACATTGAGATAATCTTCAAAAATTCTATTATTACATTATAATCTCCTATAGGTTTTTAAGGATGATCTAATTTTTTCAAATATAAAATAGAAGACATTTAAATTTAAAGTGAGGTGTTATGGACTGAATTGTGTCTCCTCTCCTAAAAGTCATTTGTGGAATTCCTAAACCCTAAAAATATGTGATCATATTTGTAAATAGCACCTTGAGGAGGTTATTAAGGTTAAACGAGTCCAGGCATGTGGGGTCCTCATTTGATAGGATTGGGTTCCTTACAAAAAGAGGAAGAAACCTAAGAGCCCTTTCTCTTCACCGTGTGAGGATACAGTCAAGCCTGGAAGAGAGCCTTACCCAGGAAATGAATCAGCCTCCAGAACTGTAAGAAATAAATTTCCGTTGTTTAAGCCACTCAGTCTCTGGTATTTTGTTATGGCAGCTTCAGCTGATTAATACAGCAGGTCATTTCCAGAAATGCTTTTATAATTGACCCTTGAACAATATGAGTTTGAACTGTGTAGGTCTACTTATAAATGGATTCTTTTAAACAAATATATTGAAACATTTTTTTGAGATTTGTAATCATTTGAAAAAATTCACAGAAAAACTGCATAGCCTAGAAATCCAAAACATTAAAAAAAGGATTTTTCGTGAATGTATAAAATGTATGTAGATAACAGTCTATTCCTTTGATAGGCATAAGTAAACATTTAATATAAAATTTATAATGTATTCATTTTATTACTGTTTTATAACTTTGCTTTCAAAGAATTATACATTATCATAAAGAATGCCTCACTCTCATAATTGAGGAAACTGCATATCAGCCTATCATCACAGGTAAATAGCTTTTTTTTAGGGTAACAATGTTTCCAATACAGCATTATGAATATGACTATAATACTGTATGCCATTGAAATTTTATAACAATTCATTCATTAGTGTATAGTCTAGGCTATCCTGAAGCAATCATATCAATTACATGAGGCTACCATAAAGCAATCATATTGCTGCTTCTTTATCAACAATATATAAATCACTATACCTGAAAAAATATGAATTTTTCATATTATCTTTTTATTTTTGATGTCTAAGTAACACATGTAACATCTACAGTGTTTTGCATCATCTAAGACAACACTGATGTAGGCACTGACAGACAATTCATCTGTTAAATGGATGACATACACTTAACAGTGTTGCTAAATACAGTACAGTACTATAAATGTTGATCCATTGATCCGTTGATCATAGAAAAAGCAAGAGAGTTCCAGAAAAACATGTACTTTTGCTTTATGGACTACGCCAAAGCCTTTGACTGTGTGGCTCACAACAAACCGTGGAAAATTCTTAGAGATGGGAATACCAGAGCACCTTATCTGCCTCCTGAGAAATCTGTATGCAGGACAAGAAACAACAGTTAGAACCAGACATGGAACAATGGACTGGTTCCAAATTGGGAAAGGAGTATATTGTCACCCTGTTTAGTTAACTTATATTTGGAGTACATCATGCGAAATGCTTGGCTGTATGAAGCACAAGCTGAAATCAACATTGCTGGGAGAAATATCAATAAACTCAGATACACAGATGACACCACTCTTATGGCAGAAAGCAAAGAACTAAAGAGCCTCCTGATGAAAGTGAAAGAGGAGAGTGAAAAAGTTGCCTTACAATTCAACATTCAGAAAAATAAGGTCATGGCATCCGGTCCTATCACTTCATGGCAAACAGATAGGGAAACAAAGGAAACAGTTACAGACTTTATTTTCTTGGGCTCCAAAACCATTGCAAATGGTGACTGCAGTCATGAAATTAAAATACGCTTGCTCCCTGGAAGAAAAGCTATGACCAACCTAGACAGCATATTAAAAAGCAGAGACAAAAAAAAAAAAAAAAAGCAGAGACATTACTTTGCTGACAAAGGTCTGTCTAGCCGAAGCTATGATTTTTTCCAGTGGTCATGTATGGATGTGAGAGTTGGGCTATAAAGAAAGCTGAGCACTGAAGAATTGATCTTATGATCTTTTTGAACTTTGGTGTTGGAGAAGACTCTTGAGAGTCTCTTGGATTACAAGGAGATCCAACCAGTCAATCCTAAAGGAAATCAGTCCTGAATATTCATTGGAAGGACTGATGTTGAAGTTGAAACTCCAATACTTTGGCCACCTGATGTGAAGAACTGGCTCATTGGAAAAGACCCTGATGCTGGGAAAAATTGAAGGCAGGAGGAGAAGGGAATGATAGAAGATAAGATGGTTGGATGGCATCACCAATGCAATGGACATAAGTTTGAGCAAGCTCCAGGAGTTGGTGATGGACAGGAAAGCCTGGTGTGCTGCAGCCCATGGTGTTGCAAAGAGTCAGACAGGACTGAATGACTGAACTGACTATAAATGTATTTTCTCTTTCTTATTATTTTTCTTAATAATATTCTCTTTTTCCCTAGCTTGCTTTATTGTAAGGTTACAGTTTATAATACACATAACACACAAAATATGTGTTCATTGACCATTTATGTTTGGCAATTCTTTCAGTGGACAGTAGGCTATTAGTAGTTAAGTTCTGGGGTAGTCAAAAGTTACACTTAGATTTTTAACTGCATAAAAGGTTGGCACCCCAAACCCCCTTTTATTCAAGGTCAACTGTATAAGTACATATGCACAAAAGTTTAATTATTAAACAAACCAGACTTTCCTTTGTAATCAGAAAGAATACAAAGACAGTCCTATCACCATCCTACCTCCCAATCAACATCGTATCTCCACAGTTCTGTCTTAAAATACTCTTCATCACTACCCTTGACATTGACAAACTCTTATTCATCTCTTTTAGACTCAGAATAGACATCAATTCCTCTAAGAAGCATTCACAACCCTCTCTTATGTGTTCCCATGGTATTATTTTTCCTTATTAAAGCACATAGGAAACTAGTGTATGGCCAGAGCCTACATGTGACTAAATTACTACTGTATCTACAGTGCTTTAACAAAGTTTCTGCAGAGAGTTAATATTCAACAAATATTTATAGAATTAATTAATAAATATTATGGATATCATCTGTTATATTTTTAGCTTCATTCAAAATTAACTTTATTCTAAATATCAATATATTAATTTTTAGCTGTGAGTATATTCAGTTTCTTAAAATGATTCATTTGTCTTTATTACCCAGTTATTACTGATTTATTAAATTTCACTTATCTACAAGATGTTCCCTAATATAGTTTTATAAAGACAAATTCACACTAAAAGTATTTTATTTTATTCAAAATAATATACATATTTAAGTAATGTGTTATTTAGGTTTTGACAAAAATGATCATAGTTTTATTTTTCATTTAAAATTTTTTATTGGAGTAGAGTTGATCTACAGTGTTTTGTTAGTTTCAGGTTGATTGTAGGTTTTTAATAGCCATAACACCTATCATGTTTGCACACAGTACCTTACAAGGTATAGCGATAAAACAAGGCTAATTCTTAAAACATGCATAAAACAATACAGTTTAAACAAATTAGTTCTGATGACTTTAAACATTAATCAGGGACCTCCCTGGTGGTCCAGTGGTTGGGGGTCCACTTCCCAATGCAGAGTATATGGGTTCAATCCCTGGTTGAGAACTGGAATTCCACACATTGTGGGACAACTCAGCCTGAGCCAAACAACAACAACCAAGAAAAAGATGCTGCAACTAGCACCCATTGAGGCCAAAATAAATAAATATTTCTCAAAAATGACCAAAAAAAAAAAAAAAAGTTATTCCAGAAGCACTAGTTGAGAATCATGTCTTCAGAACCAGTTTATAAATCTCAGGAAAAAATAACTCTCATTACTCTACAATCATTCTTTTTTTTACAAGAAAACATACCGTTCCCCAGCTTGATGATTCATCTCATTTTCCTCAAGATGATTTTTAACAGAGCAGTACTAAAAGTGAAAGTGAAAGTGAAGTCCTGTCGAACTCTTTGCAACCCCCTGGACTGTAGCCCACCAGGCTCCTCCATCCATGGGATTCTCCAGGCAAGAGTACTACTGAAGGGCGTCCCTAACAGCTCAGTTGGTAAAGAATCCACCTGCAATGCAGAAGACCCTGGTTCGATTCCTGGGTCAGGAAGATCCCCTGGAGAAGGGATAGGCTACCCACCCCAGTATTCTTGGGCGTCACTGTGACTCGGCTGGTAAAGAATCTGCCTGCAATGCGGGAGACCTGGGTTCAAGCCCTAGGTTGGGAAGATCCCCTGGAGAAGGGAAAGGCTACCTACTCCGGTATTCTGGCCTGGAGAATTCCATGGACTGTGTAGTGCATGGGGTCACAAAGAGTCGGACAAGACTGAGCGACTTTCACTTCACTTTCACTAGAAGTAAGAACTCTGGAGCTGGGTGTCTCGGTTTGGATTCTGTCTCGCTTACTGGTTATATAACTTTGGGCAAGTTATCCTTTCTGTGCTTCAGTGCAACGTAGTGAGGAAAAGAGTGCCTTATTCATAGATTTGTGATAATACAAGTAAAATATTTCCAATAGAGCCTGGTACATAGTAGGTGCTATTTAAGTATCCATTGTGGTATTAGTTCTTAAGGAATCTCGAAATTATTTGGCTCTTTTACAGGGTCACTGGATTAAGCTGTTATTGTTGTTATTTAGTTGCTAAGTCATGTCTGACTCTTTTTTGACCTCATGGATTAAGTACATACTTCCAAATATGGTTTCTTTAAAAAGAATACAAGTTTGGGTGCATGAATTTGGTTAACATGTTAAACTAAATAAATATATATTATTTTCTTGTCCACTTCTCAACATCTGACATAGATTCAGCCATGTTCCAAGTACATCTCTTAAAATAAAAATGGTGATATTTTCATATTAAAGAAGAAAAAAACATTGTTTTCTAGCTGTTGCATTTCCCCCTTTTAAAAATATAAACTTGTTTTCAGAGGAATTTTAAAACCAGGGGTTATGTCAATTTAAATCCCTTGCCTAACAGATGAGAAAAAGAAATCATTATTGTTATACTTGGTAAGTGCCCTTAAATGCCACAGACAGAATTATTAAAACATTTGATAACTTACTGGATTTGCTTTATTCCAGGCAAGGCTGCTCACGTTAAGGCCTTTGGTTAGGTCACAGGAAAAGGACCAAAGTCGTTCCAAATTGGCTGGTATTGTTGATTGTTCTGAATCTATTTCTAAATCTTCTTCCTCTTCCTTCTTAGCCTCTTCTTCGACCTCTTCAAGTTTTCCATCTACTAAAAAGTCTCCAGGCTCTTCAGGTTCTGGTTCTAAAATTAAATCAAATGAAAAGAACATCATGGTGCTCTACACCCATCTGCTAAAGTTTCCAAAGAACAGCTCTATCTACCACTGACACTTCAGACACCACTGTATCTGCTAGGTCGTAAGGCCCAAGGGACAGGGCACCTGTAACAGCTGCCTGAACCTGCTGCAGAATCTTCTGTTGTTCTGAGCCCCACTCAAAGCAATTGGCTTTTCAGATCACTGAGTAAATGAACCAGAGTAACATCCAAATGAGGAATGTGTTGCCTCTAAAATGCAAAGACGGCTTCCCTTGTGGCTCAGTCAGTAAGAAATCCACCTACAATGCAGGAGACCCAGGTTCAATCCCTGGGTCAGGAAGATGCCCTGGAGAAGGAATGGCAACCCACTCCAGAATTCTTGCCTGGAAAATTCCATGCACAGAGGAGTCTGGTGGGCTACAGTCCGTGGGGTTGCAAATAGTCGAACACAACTTAGCAACTAAACCACCGCCTATGAAATGCAAAGAGATCCACTAGGAATGCGTCTGTCTGTCTCTCTCTCTTTTTTTTTTTCGTTGCAGAGGACTCAGATGCAACCACATATTTTTTACCTTAGAAGGTATATATATCTTGACATATTCTACCGGACTCTTGGAAATCTCACTAAGGTGGAAGGCCCCTGAAATTTTGTCAGATTTACTTCTCACCCTCCGACATGCAAATGTCTTGCCAGTAAGTTTATTTGTTGTTCACTAAGTCCAGTCAACATGATACCATCAGTGTAATGGACCAGTGCGATGTCTTGCTGAAGGGAAAGCTTGCTGCAGACCAAATTATGACATAAAGCAGAACAGTGAAGGTGTACTGCTGACCTGGCCAGCTGAGAGCAAATAGCTTTGGTTTTCCCAACAGGTACTGAAGGGAAAAAGCAACAGCAGCTACACACTACGTACCACAAGTTGTGTTAGTTGGCTCAGGCAATGAGACTCTAACTGAAACGCTAGCTGCAACTGGAGTCACCACCTGGTTAAGCTTACAATAATCCACCGTTACTCTCTAAGAGTCATGTGTTTTCTGTGTAAGCCAGATAGATGAGTTGAACGATGGGAGTCAACATTCCTGCATATTTCTAGTCCTTGATGGTGGTATTAATCTCTGAGATCCTTCCAGAAAGGTGGCATGCTATGGTTTACTATTTTCATAGGTATAGACAGCTCTAGTGGCTTCCACTTTGCCCTTTCCTCTCAAATTAGCTCTCACTGCTTCCCTCGTGGCTCAAAGGTTAAAGCGTCTGCCTGCAATGCAGGGGACCTGGGTTCGATCCCTAGGTCGGGAAGATCCCCTAGAGAAGGAAATGGCAACCCACTCCACTACTCTGGCCTGGAGAATCCCATGGATGGAGGAGCCTGGTAGGCTACAATCCACAGGGTCGCCAAGAGTCGGACACAACTGAGAGACTTCACTTTCACTTTCCACAAGCCAAGGATCACATGGGGGATTCTGCCAGTTTCTAATTATTTCTATTTCAAGTATACATTCTGGAATAGGGAAAATAACTGCAGGATGTTGGGGGGACACATTGTGAGATGAACCTGAACTAAAATTCTGTTGATCACCTGATTTTAAGTCCTAGTAGACCCCAGTGATGTTTTGGGTCTCCCTGAGTTAGTGTGAACTCAGAGCCAGTGTTCAGTAATCCATGAAATTTCTGATGATTTCCTTATCCACAATGTACAGTCCTTCTAATAAAATGCTATAGATCTTTATGGAGAAACCTGGGATAAGTATTAACAGTACACACTCTTGACAATGTAGCGTGATACGTTCTCAAAGTGACCCGGTCTCCGCTTCATTCAGGACATTCTGGTTCTATAAACTGGCTCAAGTCTAGGAATAGGTTAAGTGGCTGTAACTTTGTTTTTTGGTGTTTCAAATTAGAAACACTTGACCTAGAACTTTACTGCTTATACAGATTAAGTGAGAATTTATAAGATGACGGTCTGTTATGGGATGAATTGTTTCTCTCCAAAATTCATATATTGAAGTCATAATGACTCAGAGGTGAAGAATCCACCTATGATGCAGGAGACACAGGTTCAATCCCTGAGTCAGGAAGATCCCCTGGAGAAGGGAGTGGCTACCCACTCCAGTCACCACCTGGGTAAGCTGGTAGTGACTGGGAAATTCCATGGACAGAGAAGCCTGTAGGGCTTCAGTCCGTAGGGCGGCCAAGAGATTGTGTGACACACAGAGCTAAGAATGTAATGTGTAAGAATGTAACGATATTCTGAGAAAGGACTTTGAAGTGGTGATTACATTAAAATTAGACCATTAGAGAGGGTCCCAATCCATTGATTGATATCCTTATAAGAAGAGGAAATTTAGACACACCAAGAGAGATAAGAGATGAACACACACAGAGAAAAGGCCACGTAAAGGGGCAGCAAGAGGGTGAACATCTGCAAGCCAAAGACAGAAGCCTCAGAGGAAACCAACCCTGCTGGCATCTTGATCTTGGACTTTCTGTCTCTAGAACTATGAGGAAGTAAATGTGTGTTGTCTAAATCTTTAGTCAGATGTATATATTGCAAACATATTCTTCTAGTCTGTTGCTTGCATTTTCCCCCTGTTTTCCCCTGCATTTTCCTACTGTTAGCAGTGTTATTCAAAGAGCAGACATTTTAACTTTTGCAAAAGTCTTATTAATTTTTTTCTTTTATGCCTTGGGATTTTGGGGCTTCCCAGGTGGCTCAGTGGTAAATAATCTGCCTGACAATGCAGGAGATGCA